>NC_133763.1:52090574-52399813 GCF_036562045.2 Rhinolophus sinicus
ACTCAGGAAGTGGTCACATTTAGCGCTAACAGGGTGAGGTGTCACTGAAGGGACCACAGAATCACAGAGCTAAGAAATTGGGCAATAAAGGGCCAGGCCTCCCAAGCAACCCCTTCACGGGTACTGAGCGCCTGCTCTGTATATGGGCCAGTCGGCCCTGGGAATCAAACAGGACTAAAATAGACCTTCACCCTCGAGAAGACACCAGAGTCTACCTGGGAGACAAGTGCACAAAACAACAGCATTGTAAGTGTCCTGTTAGTGAGATAAGGATGAGATGCCAAGGGCCCGCGAACACGTCAAAGACATAATATCTGAGCCAACTGCTATAGAAGAACTGGCAGAGAACACTGGTCAGAGGGAAAGGCCAAGTCCCAGAGGCTCACGGGGACACGGAGGGACCCCTTGTGAGGGAGCAGGTGGCTTCCCAGGGAGGGGCCATCCAAAATGGCAAAGACGTGGGGCAGGCAGAGTAGGATGACACGGGTACAGCCAGAGTCAGTGCAATCGTGAGTGTGAGTGAGGTGTGAGTGTGAGTGTGAGTGTGAGTGAGGTGTGAGTGAGTGTGAGTGAGAGTGTGAGTGTGAGTGAGGTATGAGTGTGAGTGAGGTGTGTGAGTGTGAGTGAGGTGTGAGTGTGAGTGAGGTGTGTGAGTGTGAGGTGTGAGTGTGGGTGTGAGTGAGGTGTGAGTGTGAGTGAGAGTGTGAGTGAGTGTGTGAGTGTGAGTGAGTGAGTGTGTCTGTACCGGTGCCTCTGTGTGTGTCAGTGTGTGACGGTGAGGATGGCTGTGTGTGTACTGAGTGATCTCAAGCTCCATGTCAGCGGGCCCAGATCAATAGGAAGTGACGAGGTGGAGCATCCTGTGTTCATTCCTTCAAAAGAATGTTCATTAAGCACCTTCCACACGCTAGGCACCCTGGGAAGGGAGGTGAGTTAGGCAAGGGTCCCTACCCCGACGGAGCCTCCATGAGTAGAGAGGCAGAAATACACTAATAAACAAAGTCGATACAGACAGAGGTGGGATCGTGAAGGAAATGAACATGGCGGCCTGATACTGAATAACTGCACCTGAAAGGGTACCAGGCCCGAAGGCCGCGCCAAGAAGGTAACATTTCAGCAGAGGCCTAAAGGCCGACAAAGAGCATCCCAGGATGAGGGAAACCTCAAAACAAATGGGGAAAAGTTGGTGTATTTGAAAGAGAGAGAGGAGGCCACTGGGCTTGAGTGTAGTGAGGAGAGAGGGCCGACAAGATGGGAGATGAGGTTCAGTGAGGTTTTACTTGAAGAAAAGCCACTGATGGGTTTTAGGCAGGGAGATGTTTTATGTTTTAAAACGAGCGTTCTGGATGCTGCGTGAGCTTGGTCTGGAAGAGCGGGGAGGAAGAGCAGAGGCCAGCGGTGGTGTCGTAGTGCTCCAGGCAGACAGGAGGGAGGCTTGGACCAAGGTGGGCAGCTTCAAGATGTAAGCGGTGAGTAAATGAAGAGGACAATGTGTGGGGAGCGAGGAAAAGGGAAGAATCAATGGTGACTTCTGGGTCTGGGGCTTGAGCAGAATGAGAGCAGGCTCTTCCTCAGAAGCTTGGGTCCTGGATCCTGGCCATGTCTCCAGAGAGGGACATGGCCTGAGGTGGACCAGCTGTGTCCTTCCCCTCGGCCTGGAAGATCAGGGACACGACTGCCCAGGCCGTCTCTGACAATGGCCGCGGGCTTGGAAAGCTGGCTCCTTCCTCCTAGGTCATGGGCTCATGCTCAGCTAGCCAGGGATAAATGAAGTCCACTCTGATTTATCCAACACACATTTATTAAGCACTTGCTGTGTGCCAAATTCTGTTCCGAGTGTTAGGGATATAGCAGTGAACAAAACCTACAAAATGCCTACCTTCGTGGAGCTGACCTGCTGTTGGGGAACCTACCACCAAGCAAAAGAATAATCAGAATATGTCAAAGAGTTACCATAGCGATGGAGAGGAGGTGGTGAGGAGGGAAGGGTGCTCGGCAAGAGAGGGGAGGAGGAGTAGGGAGGTAAGGAAGGAGGTGGGTGAGAATGGAGAGTTGCATGCATGCCAGCCAGCAGCAGAGGGCATGGCCCTGCCCCGGGAAGTGGTCTTCTGGTCTACCAGGCTAGAGTGGCACCGCCCCACCCCTGCAGGCAATCCTTACATACCTTCTTTGTTTCCTCCTGAGTGATTATCACACTCTATAATGATGTTTATTGATTTGTTTATTCCTTAAGATGAATTCTGGTGTGACTGCAAAGGGTGTCAATTTGGGGAGGAGATGGAAATGCAGATGGGATTGTGAAAGCCAAACCATGACCCAAGGTGCTGAGTTCAAGTTGGGAAGGTTCTAGACTTGGATATTGGGTTCAAAGCCCTGGGTTCAAGTTTTGAAGAGTCTTCTGACTGGGGAGATGGGAAGTATACGGATGTGAGAGCACTTTGGAGAAACAATTTGGGTTGGAGACCCCGAGGACGGGGTGAGCTGGGCCCTCTCCCCCTTCTTGGTCTGGGCAGGAATGCAAGAGGGCAGGGTTTCAAAAACAGGGCTGTTGTTTGGTTACAGCGTGGCTTTTCCTGATCTAGTGCTGAGATGCTTGAAGAGTTTAAACAGGAGGGACCCCTGCCCCTGCACTGACCTGAATTTCGTCCTCCCACCTCTAGCAAGTTGCAACAGACTTCCCCACAGGAGCCTCAGCCAGAGAGGGGCGTCCTTAATTAATCAAGCAGCCGAAACTCTGAGCAGGTGTTAATTAGGTCCGGGCAGCTGAGAGATGACCCTATCTTTCCATCATTAAAGATGAGAGTGCAAGGGGCCCCCTGCTACTCCCCGGCCCCTCCCCAACTTCCAGAGAAGGCTGGGGGGTTGGGACAGGGCTTGCTCGGAGAGGTTGAATGGAAAACCTGGTACACAGAGCAGAGCCCTGCCCTGCCAGGTGGACAGAGAAGATATGGCCCAATTCAGACCATGAGAGGCGGCAAGCAGGGGAGGAACTCTCTGGAAGCCCTGGATTCTGGGAGTTGGTGTCCGCAGGAGAGGAAGGATCCTTCAGCTGACGGTGCCACTCACCACTGCTCCATCCAGCTGGTCTTATTCTGAGCGATTTTCCTTGTCATTTCCTCTTATCATAAACATGATAATCCCCCGCCCCCAACTCACACATACATGCACTGCTTATCACAAGCTTTGGAGGTAGAAAGTCACTTAGAAAAAACGAGGTGTGATAGAAAAGTATGTGATCAGGCCGGGGGATTAAATTTCCAGTTCTTATTAGCTGAGTCTTGGCTAGGTGATTGTGACGAAGTTGCTTCAACTGTGCTGAAATATCCAGATCTATACACGGGTATCTTCCAAAATTCATTTTTATTATGAACATTTGCATTGGTCGTGAAGAGCTGAGCTCATACTCAGCAGTTAGAAGTAAACTCCGAGGTTCGTATAAGGTGTAGAACTGTCACCAAGCCACATTCTTAATACAGTGGATTTATAGGAACAGAACTTGTCAGGTGTAAAGGTTCTAACATTTCAAAAACCCCTTTGAATTAGCTTCTTCGTGTGCAAAGTGGGAGAGCTGGACCAGAGCACTGCAGAGCCCTCGCAGGTCAGAGTGCAATGCTTAGGAGCCAACAGCAGAGGGAGGCATTTCTCAGGCGGATGAGGCCCACGCTCATGGCAGCCCCAGGGGTCTGGGAGCCCCTGAGCCTGGCAGCACGTGTCAGGGCCATGGCCTTGGGCTCAACTGCCAGCCCCACCTCTTATTAGCTGTTGGACTTTTGGCAAATTTCTTAACATCTTTGAGCCTCAGTTTCTTCATCTGTAGAATTGTGATAATTATTTCTATCTCCCTTGCTTTGGGGATGGGAATGGAGCATGGAAGGAAAGAATTATACAAAGTGCTTTGCACCCTGGTTGCACGTGGGAAGTGGGGGTGGTGGCTGGCAGGCACCGGACTACTTGAGCCTGATTTTCAGGTTCTGGTTTCTCAAAGCCTCCCTCCCTAACCCTTCCCCAGAAGGGAAGGCTCCACCTCTCACGGCCACAGGAGGCGTCGCCAGGGCAGACACAGAGGGGCCCAGTGGGCTCAAAACAGGGTAGGACTGAGGAAATTCAGTGTGGGAAGTGGGAGGACTTCCGACATCCGCTGGTCCCGCCCTTCATTTTACAAATGAGGGAGCTGAGGCCTGGAAAGGTAGGTGCCCAAATTAAGTTTCACAGCAAGTTAGTGGGGAAGCCTGGATAAGGACCCAGGTGGCCTAACAGGCCATCCATTCAGGTTTTGTAATCTGTCCTTGAGCGATTCCACCTCTCTGTTGGAGAGGCCTGTCCTACCTGGCCCAGGAAGTTTGTCGTCAGGGAAGGGCAGGCCACTGCGATGGCAGTCTTTCCCAAAGTCCACAGGCGCCCCCTGCTGGGCAAGAGCTGAAGGTCACAGCCTGGAACCTGCCCCTGGGCATCTCCCTGGACCGCAGGGCCTGCGCGTCTGGGTGTCCCGACCCGCCATTGTGTGTTTTTAGGTTTTCAGTATTCCAGGTCGCTGTACCATGTAAAGAGATTTAAATAATGAAAAAGTGTTTTTATATCTACCCATATAATTACCATTTCCTGTACCATTTCAGATTCCCTCTACTCTCATTACCCTCCTGCCCAAGGACTTCCTATACCATTTCTCTTAGTTTCAAATTTGCTGGCGATGAATTCCCTCAGCGTTGGAAAATCGTGCAAAGTCCCAAATACCTCTTCAATTTTGAAAGCTATTTTTACAGGGTATAAAGTGCTAGGTTGAAAGTTCCTCTTTTCGTAAACTGCCTTCTGGCTTGGACCGTTTCGAACAAAGAGCCTGTTACCACGTTTCTCTTTCTTCCTCTGTAAATGATGTATTTTTTTCCTCTGGCTGCTTTGACGATTTTCTTCATCACTGGTTTTAAGCAAATTGATTATTACGTGCCTTGGGCTTGGTATCGTTTTCTTCATGTTTCTTGTGCTTGAGTTTATTGAGAATCTTAGGTGTTGAGTTTGTTTTGTTTTTGTTTTTTAAATCAAATTTGGAAAAAAAATGGGCCATTATTTCTTCAATTTTTCCCCCCCCACCCCACCCCCTTCTCCAATGGACTCCAATTCCATGTATATTATTGGGCCGCATGAAGTTGTTCCACAGCTAACCTCGCTTGTTTTTTGGGTTTTGTTTCCTCAGTTTCGTTTTGGATACTTTCTATTGCTGTGTGTTCATCTTCACTAGTCGTTACTTCTGTGGGGTTTAATGGGCCGTTAATTACATCCAGTGATTTTTTTTCTTCACCGATATTTTACTTTTTATTTCAAGAAGTTTGACTTGGGAATTAAAAAAAATATATACATTTCACATCTCTACTTAATCTTTCTGCTGGTGTTTTGAACATATCAATTACAGTTATATTAACTTTTCTAATGCTCTCATCCACTAATTCTGTCACCTGTCACTATCAATCATTTCTGAGTTAATATTGATTGACTGACATTTCTCTTTATTTTTTATATCCTATTTTCCTGCTTTGCATGCCTAGTAATTTTTGATGGATTCCACACATTGTGAATTTGACCTTGTTGGGGGCTGTGTAGTATGTATTCGCCTCTATCAATATTCTTGAGCTCTAGTCTGTGGCACAGCTAAGTTACTAGGAAGCAGTCTGATCCTTTCAAGTTGTTGTTTTTAAGCTGTTAGGTGGGACCAGAGCAGCATTTAGTCTGCGACTAATTTTGCTCTGCTACCGAGGCAAAACCTTTCTGAGTACTCCACCCAACACACCACGAATTATGGGTTCCCTCTCTGGCTGATGGGAACAGGAGCTCTTCCCAACCTGCACGATTCCTGGGACTGTCCCTTTGCGTGCTTTCAGGTGTTTCCCCCCAGCCTCAGTTTGTTTCCTAACACACAGGAGCTGATCGCTACTCAGCGGAAGGTCCGAGAGAGGCCCCTTCCGACTGGCAGAGCTTGTGTGCAGCTCTCTCCTCTGGAACCCGCCCTGCAGACTCTTGCTGCCGAGGTCTTCAGGGCCGGCTCTATTTCCTCCATTCAGAGAGGGGAGTGGGCTCTTCCTGGTCCCCTATCCGTGCCATAGCCTGGAAGCTCTCCTGGGTCTGAGCTGGGGCGCCCCTAGGCTCACTGCCTTTCCCTCTCAATCACGGCCCTTCATTGCTCGAAGTCCAGTGTCTTGGCAACTGTGTAATATATGTCCTCAGGTTCTGTAGTTGTTTCACGTGGGAGGATAAATCCGTCCCTGTAATCCATTCTCACTGGAAGACAAAGTCTCCACTTTATATTTGCATTAGTTTAATTCCATTAACCTGGTCCTTTTCAAAGTCAAAATCTCACATTGTAAGCAGAGTTAAAATCACTTTAAAATTTCAGATTGAACAAACACACAATCTCTCCCCTGAAAACCCTTCCAAGGCATCGGCTTTTGTGTCTGATGAGGCTGAGCACCTTCCCTTGTGTGCATCAGTCATTTCTAATCCCTCCAAAGCCAGCCTGGGTCCCTCTCTACTTCCAGAGGCCTGGACATACTTTTTTTGAGCTGGAGAAGTGAGGAGCAGGGAGAGATACTAAGAACAGATGGAGACAGAACCTGAGGACATATTTTACACAGTTGCCAAGACACTGGACCTGGAGCAATGAAGGACCGTGATCTCTGAGAGGTGAGAGGGAAAGGCAGTGAGCCTAGGGGCACCCAGCTCAGAGCCAGGAGAGAGCTTCCAGGCTATGGCACGGATAGGGGAGCAGGAAGAGCCCATGCCTGACCACCTCGTTTCTCTCGGGCTGAAAACCTCTCTTCTCCCCTCCACAGACCCTCTATTTAACCTCAAAGCCAGCTCTACTTTCCTAGGGACTGGCCCCACTTCCTCAGGGATAGTTTATTCTAATCGAGGATTCATCTTCCCCAGTCATCCTGAGTGGAGAGACTTGCTGAAAGAGGAAGAGGAACCACAGCCCTTCTCAGGTGGGTCAACACCTGCAGAGAAGGGGTGGGTGGGAATGACTCTCTCACGGAAACTCTGTC
Organism: Rhinolophus sinicus; assembly: GCF_036562045.2. Taxonomy (NCBI): domain Eukaryota; kingdom Metazoa; phylum Chordata; class Mammalia; order Chiroptera; family Rhinolophidae; genus Rhinolophus; species Rhinolophus sinicus. The sequence continues at coordinate 52,097,606 of NC_133763.1, forward strand.
TCCATTTGAAGTAAAATAGGAGTTATTTTTATTATTGAAGATAAACGTGGAAATATCAACACTGGCATATGGCTCTGGGTATGTGGAAGGGCAGGCCCAGTGCTAGGGTTTTCACACACATTACGACTCTGTTAATGCCTTGTGACAACCTTATTATGGTTGCTTCTACATGTCACATTTTGCTTCTACGTGTCACAGTTGAGGACAGTTAGATTCAGAGGGGTTAAGATAGTTCTGTGGGGTTCCCATCTCAGAGTCTGGGAGCCCGAGAGAGGGCTCATGCGACCTCTGGTGTGGGAGACACTGGTGCCCTTATGACCCTGGTAGACGAAGCCCTGTTGTGCCCGAGGTGAACGCAGTCTGGAGATGCTAGGTGGGCAGTCCCATCACAGCAGCCGCGCCGCCAGGGAGATGCCTCATAAGGGTGAGGTGTGGCCAAGGAAGAACCTACAACTGTAGGGTCAGCAGGGGATGTGACAAGAATGAAAACAGAACTTGAGGGCAGAAATGTGGTGGGAAAAGGAAAAAAAAAAAAGAAAAGCTAAGGTCTGTAGTGAAACTGTAGGAAGTGAATTAATTCAGACCATATGAAACTGTTGTTATATAGGTAAAAAATGGTGGATTATGAGCCATTTTATGTATTTAATCGAATGTACACTCACTGAGGGTAAGTGCTAAATCCTCGGTATTCCCCCATGAAACGTATGCCAGTCTGAACGTGCAGCACTTGACTTTAGCATCTGGAACGCCCTCCTGTTCCCAAATACATCTCCAGGGAGCCCCGTTAAGACCCACAGGTTACCTGGCAGGCTCATCAGCCCTCCCTTCTGACCGCTCTCGGCAGCCACCTGGGAACCAGCCTGTGTGGAGTCCTGCTCCCTCCTGCTGGCCCCTCGGACGGGGTCCCCCTTTCCTCTTGGCACCAGCTCTCCCTATTTGACAGCAACATCCTGGCACAACTGGGCTCATCAAACCATTTTGTTACTTACCCTGGACAACAGTTATATGAGATGACCGAAAAGAGTGTTGGCATTTTGATTGGATGGAGTCTAGGAAGGGGGAGCAGACTGGCAGCCTGTGGGCAGCATGCTGGCACAGGATGCGGGGCTTGGGTAGAGGGCACAGAGAGAGAGGAGACCGAGGTCTGGGCCCCCAAGAACCTTGGCTGACCTACCTTGCCCACAAGCTGCCCCACGCAGGTGACCTAGGATTCCTTGGTGCTCTGGTGCCCTCTTCAGGGAAAGCCCTGAATTGCATGGTCGTGTCTCTGGAAAGCAGAGCTGGAGACTTTCAGAGCTTCAAGATGGGAGAGGAAGGGAAACGGCTTTATCAAAGGCACCCTGTGTGTAAGTGGCGTGCCGGCCACTCAGAATCGCCTCAGCAGTGGCCATTATTATCCCTGTCTGATGGAGCTGCAAACTCAGGTTCCCAGGAAGTATGTGATGTGTTTAAGATAACGCAGAGGTGTTGGAGCTAAGATTCAAATCTAGGTTTGTCTCTCTCCAAAATATACAGGTTGGCCATGGGCTCCTCCAGGGCAAGGTGCAATCTCTACTGAGTCTGAGACCCCAAAGTGTAGTGGGGAGCAGTAAGTAGCAACCCCCAAAGAAGCGGGGCCCTGCCTAACTCCCCTATCCTCTGACATTCCTCTCTAGAGCCGAAACCCAGCAAGTTTGTGCCCCTCTGCATGGGGGACGAGCCCTTGGCCCCAGGTATGTGTCCGTGGCAGCTCATCACCCCCCCCTCTGACCACTCTCAGCAGCCACCTGGGAACCAATCTGTGTGGAGTCCTGCTCCCTCCTGCTGGCCCCTCAGACGGGGACCCCCTTTCCTCTTGGCACCAGCTCTCCCCATTTGACAGATGAGGAGACTTGATTCTCAGAGATAGAAGGTCATTCATTCATTCATGAACCAAGAAATACTTACTGAGCCCCTACTATGTTCTAGTCAATACCGTTGGGCCTCGGGATACAGCAGTGAAGAGAACAGAGCAAAGCTGGGGCAGAAAGTCGGGGCAGGGGACTAGGCAGTGAACAGTACACCTAATACATAAGTAAATGATAGGAAATGTTAGAAGGTGATCATGGCTGTCAGAATAGACCGGAATTGGGGGCACTGGGTGTGCGTGTGGTGGCGATGGAGGGTGAGCAGCAGTGTCAGTGGACGGTTGGCTCTGCTTGGTCAGAAGTCCGCTTTTGCACAAATACTTGAATGGGGTATGGAGTGAGCCAAGGAGACATCTTGGGGGAGAACACTCCAGGCAGAGGAAACAGCCAGGGTGCATGCCTCAGATGAGAGCGCGCCTGACCCATGCGAGAAGCAGCAAGGCGGCCATCGTGGCTGGAAGGGAGTGAGAGGGAGAGAGTAATGGGGACCAGACATCGCCATTTCTTGAGTAGCTGTCACATGCTGAGCACCATTAGGCACTTCCACAGGCTGATCTTGTCAACTTCTCTTGGAGGGTGGGGGGTGCTTATGAACCCATTTATATTCTGGAAATGGAGGCTCAGTGAGAGTGGGTGATTTGTCTGTAGTTACAGGGCCCTTGCAGTCTCCTCCACACCCTCCTGCCTCTCCTGGGGTGGGGGCAGGTCAGAGGTCACAGAGGAGCCCAAGGGGCTCGGGCTCCGAGAGCAGGGTTTCCGCCACACCTGGGCTGCCTCCTTGTACCCCCAGCTGTGAGTCCCTCTTCTTCACTCTCCCGAAATCCATGACTGTTTTTAGTTCTTTCTGTAGACATTTTTTGTTCTCTGAAAGGAAATACGCAGAAGTTACATTCAGAAAACAAGTGTGCTGCTTTGTTCATCATGGCTGCTTCCTAGTCTCCCTTTCTGAGTAGTGAGTACAGAACAGCTCGGGTATATGTTGCAAGGTGTGTGGGGGGAGACGGTGTGGGGGGTGGCCCAGGCAGGCACCTGTGTTTTTCTCCCTCCTGAGGTGGAGCCGGTAAGGTCGCAGGCTATGGAGAAGGGTGGGCGCCACCTACTGGTTGTCTGTGCAAACCACCTCAACCTGGAAATGGCAGGAAACCTTCCTTCCCGTGACTTGGGACTCTGGCACGTTAATTCTTCCCTCTCCCGTCGTCCCAATTTATGCACCTGGTACCTTTATGGTAGCACCATGCTAATGTCGCTTCATCACTGCTTCTGTTGATTTGTACTAGGGGCAATATTTTCTGCACCGACGAGGTCCTTGGTCTCCCAGAAACTAACCCTTTCTCCCCCCTCCCTCCAGTCCTCCGTGGCCCCTGCGATACTTCTACTGACTGCGTGGTTATTGTGTCACCCCCAGTGAGGTAACCACTTGGGGACAGAGCATTAGAACCATTTACCTCTGATTCCAGAGGACAGCACGGGGCCAGGGGCTCGGCGACGTGCTCAGTAACTGTTGAAAGAATGAATGAATGAGCAGACAGAGACTACAGCAACCGGAAAACGGAGGAGTGCGGAGTTTATTTAAATGCAAGAATAATGTCCTCTGTGGGTGGGAGGTTCCAAAGAACTGTTGCACTTTAAAACTTTTCATACTAAATATTGATGCCGGCAACTCAAGGACATCCCTTTTTAAGGCGTTTAGAGGTCAAAATTCACAAAAACGTCCCCAGGTGTTAAGGTTTTGACTTTGAAGCAGAGACGGACCGCGTTTTTCTAACTAGGACTCGTTCTTGTGCAGGAGTGCCCTCTTGTGGACAGCCAGCGAATTAAACAGCATGTTTCACTCTAACCGTCCCCACAACGGTTGAGTACTATCCTTTCCCTATTATCTTTTTTATATTGAAGTGGACCTTTACAGAAGCAGATTACATAAACCTTAAGTGTAGCACTCAATGCATTTTTACACAAGTACACACCCGTGTAGTCACTACGTGGATGAAAATAAAGAATGTTTCCATCTCCTCAAAAACCTGCCTCAGGCTCCCTTTCATCCAGTCCAGAGAGAAACTGCTGTTTTGGAGCCCTGTCACTGTGGATTAGTTTTGCCTGTACTTGAACTTCATAGACATAGAAATAAATAAACCATGCAGTATGCACTATTTTGTATCCCATTTTTGTTCACTCAACGTTATATCTGTGGGATTCATCTATGTTGTTGAGTTTGTCCTTTCTAAGCTGTGTCATATTTCGTTTTCCGAATATCCCACATGTATCTTTAATCCATTTGTATTGGTTTTCTGTTGCTGCTATAATAAATCACCGCAGACTTACTGGTTTAAGACAACACCAATGTGTTATCTTACAGCTCTGTAGAAGTCCCACACAGATCCCAGCGCTCTGAAATCCTGGTGGAGGTCTGCCTGGTTCCCTCGGGAGGCACTAGGGAAAGATCTGCTTCCTTGCCTTCTTCAGGTTCTTGAGGCTGCCCCCATTCCTTGGTTCACGGCCACTTCCTCCATCTTCAAAGCCAGCAATGTTGCATCTCTGACCCTTCTTCTTTGATAGCTCCCTGCCTGAACACAGTCAGAAGGTTCTCTGATGTTAAGGACCCTTGGGATTTAGATTGGGCCCATGTGGATGTGGATAATCCAGGAGAATCTTCCTATCTCAAGGTTCTGCCTTAATTTAATCATGTCTGCAAAGTCTCCGACATCCCCAGGGTTATTTCCAGTTTGGCGCTATTATAAATATGCTTCTCCCAACACTTTAAAGATGTGATCCCACCACAATCTGGGTTCTGTAATTTCTGTTGAAAGTCAATTTTAATTTGTGTTATTACGCCTTTGAAAAGAATAGTTTGCCCCAACCACTGGCTGCTTTTGAGATTATTCCTCTGCTTTGATTGTCTGTAATTTCTCTGCAGTTTGCTTAGATGTGGCCTTCTCTACATGTGTGATGCTTGAAGTTTGTGGAACTTTTTGAACCTGTGTGTCTTTCCTCAGATTTTGAAAATTCTTGGCCATTATTTCTTCTCGGCTCTCGCTTGCTCTGTCCTGTTCCTCCTCCTCCTTCTGGACTCCAGTGACATGTATGTGGTTGTCTTGTCCCCTTTGCTCTGTCCCCCACCCCCATTTTTTCTCTGTGTGCCTAGGTTTATATATATGTTTTTTACCTTTCTTCACTTGTCCTGTCTTCTGCCCTTCCCAGCCTGCTATCAGATCCACCGGTAAATTTCTAACTTCAGATATTGTATTCTTTAGTCCTCAAATATCCACTTGATTTTTTATTGATGCCAACTCTTTGTCGAAATTCTCTTTTCATCTGGTTTGTGCACCTCTTTCTCTATTTTCAGTACCATATTTATCACAGTTGTCTTAAATGCCAGCCTCCGGATCGTGTCTTGGACTGGTTTTGCCCATTGCCGTTGCTTTTTACGTTGATCCCTTTTTCCGGCATCTTTGTATGACTGATTTTTTGAAAAATACATGTATATATGCTGAATATTCTGGATGGTGCCTTGTAGAGGCTCTGGATCATTCACCTTCTTTTGAAGAATGTTCTGTTCTGGTCGGTAGCTGAATAACTAACTAAAGGATCTCCTTGACCCTGCTGTGGTTTTGCTTTAGGCTTTGTTATACTGGATATATTTCCTTATTCTTAGGGCAAGATCCTAGCACATGGCCTAAAGGCTCAAGGTGTACCCCAAATTTGCTCCACTGTATCTGGGATCAAAATCCAACTGCTATCTCCCAAACACGGTGTAGCCCCCAATATTTCTTTAGCCCCCCAGCTTTCCAGTGGTTCTTCTCTCCTAGGCCTTCTGTATCCCACCCTCCAATTTAGCTGTTTCCAGAATTTGGTGGATTTCTTTAGAATTGATAAAAATCTTGGTGCCAAACAATAAAATGAAGAAGCACAAATATTTATGTATTAATAGTACGAAATTGCAACATACTTAATTCAATGTATACAACAGTTACTTTTAACCTGAATTATTTTCTGAACAAGCTCCAATTTGTAGACATTCCAAATGATTTCTACAATAAATGCTTTTTAATGATGCATGGAACTGTATGGATATTCATAGATCACTAAAATGTCAAAATATCACTCTAGAGCTATCAAAGAAAGACGTTTTCCACTCCTCTATGAACAATGAATAAAAAGTGAATATGAAAACCTTCTAGCAAAGGGATAAATCTGAAATGTAGGATATTAGAAAGAACAATTTATTGTGAAGCAGTCTTCCAGTGAAAAAACATAAAGATATAATAGATATATGAAAAGGTGATTCACTAAGTGATATGGTAGCAATATCATATACAAGTAAAGAGTCTTTTATATGTAGACAGAAATAGTATGGGTGACCTTTTAAGAAAAATAATCCACTGGGTGGATTCTCTGGGTGGAGAAGGTTGCCATGTAAAAGGGGGCACTAATCACAGATGGGATTGGCATTAACTTCTGACTGTAGGTGGCAAATGGCTCTTAGAACTTGTTGACTGTTTGAACTCAGTATTTCATAGATAGAAAATGGGTGATTTATTTATGTATCAAATCAGACACTTCAAAAGTGCTATATTCAATCTCTTTTATGTCCCTTAATGATATTTGGGGCAGATTTGATAGCTTTCTGGCCACTTTCAGGGGCTAAAGACTTCAGTCCAGCACAATTGAAAAGTGTTTCCTCCCTCCCCAGCTCAGACCCCACCCGTGGCCCAGGAACCTGCCGTGGGGACAAGTGATGGTCTGATCTGCTACTTCCCTGTTCTTCTCTCCTGCCTTTCTCGTCGGGCATCTTCCCTTCTCCTGTGTACTGTGCTCCCAGTAGACAGATTGGACAGGAGCAGTAATAATCCATCCTTTGTAACCGGGAATGCTTCCCAAACCCTAGGGCACGTGGCAAGCTCCTCAAAGCATTCCTGTGATCTGTCCGGAGCCTCTGACTTTCTACAGCACACGAAACATCCAAATGGGGTTTGATACATCCATCCTGCTTTCCTGTGGGCACCACCACTCTCTCTGAGTGGTTTGCTCGTGGACCCCTCGCTTGTCTTGAGAGGTGGGAAAAACACACCCTCCTCACTCACAAGGGGAGAAAACGGAAATAAGCCATGGCTGTTTCCTCCCAAATATCAATTCCTTACGCCAGGCAACTTTAGGACTTCAGAGAATGCTTCAAGAATGTATGATCCAGTCTTTGTATAGGCTGGTGAGAGGGGTCGATGATGGTCTCAGGGCTGGCTCTCCTCATTTTTAGTAAGCCTAGGGGGATATCAGGACCTCCTGGGTGCTTCAGTAGAATGTTGGGGTGCCGTGGCGAGGGGGTGATGGGGGATGAACTTCCGTGCTCAAAGGCAGAAGCTTCAAAGCCCGTCTCCTGGAAACACCTGAACCTCTACCCACCCTCTGAAGTCTGCTGCACCCTCCACAGCAGGGTGGGCACGGATGGGGGATCTTAGATGGTTTCCACCCCTTCTCCAGCTTTGTCCCCCTCCCTGTGGATGTCTGATAGTACAGGGGTCATCTTTGGAACCCCAGGCGGCTGTTCCCGTCCTCTGTTGTTAAGGGCTGCTTTGTGACTCCCAAATTCATATGTTGAAGTCCTAACTATCAGTACCTCAGAGTGTGGCTTTCTGGTGGTGAGACCTTTAAAGAGTCTTTAAATGAAATTAAAGTGGGCGGCAGACAACCAGACTGGTGTTCATTCATACAAGAAGAGGTTAGAAAGGACACGGACACACACAGAGGGGAGACCACGTGAAGACGCAGGGAGATGGCCGTCCACAAGCCGAGGGCAGCGGCCCAAGAAGAAACCAGCCCTTGGACACCGTGGTCAGACTTCTAGTCTCCAGAACTGTGAGGAAATAAACACCTGCTGTTTAAGCCCCCCAGGCTGTGGTACTTAGGGCAGCGCTAGAAAACTAATGCCTCTGTCTACCAAGGGATTCTTTGTCCAGCCTTCCTTCCAACTCTGCTTCTCTCTGTTGTTCCTTCTCACTCCGCAGCCACGTCACATACCTGCCCGCGTCTCTTTATCCGGCTCTCAGCTCTCTGGGTCGGGATTTTAACATTTCTCTGTACGGGACTGAGCATTCAATTTGCTTTACACACGTTGGCCTCTAGGGGGCGCCACAATCATGTGTTAGACACTGTGCTTTATCTGTCAGGTCATTTTATTATGTTTCATATAAATTATATAGAATACATTGGGTATAGAGAACACAATTTATGTAACATTGTATTAATTATACTTTATCATATAGTAATATGCATTCTATTAAAATTGTAATATACATCATATTCTATTCCATGTAATATATGTTATATTATATATAAATACAGTATATTATATTATAATATATATGTATATATATACTTATGTGTATTATCTATATTAAATATATTAGATATAATTTGTCTTAAATATAATGAAATGAACTGTAAGATAAAATATAATGTCTAATACATTAATTTATTAATGCACTTGAAAGAGTATCTGGCACACAGTGGACGCCATGTAAGTTTGGTGTTCTGACAAGACACACTTCACAGAAGGCAGACCACAGCCTCGTGCTCTGTAGAAGAAGGTATGATTAATTTACATTATATGTTATATTAATATTATAATGTTGTCATAATGTATTGATAGAATATATAACTTAAATGAGTTACACACAATATATAAATCACAACGACCCTGTTCGTTGGCCTTATTATTTTCCCCACTTTATAGGAACCACGTCCCAGAGGGACGTTAAGTACTTTGCCCCAGGCTGAGCGGGCATTCGAACCCAGCACACTGGCCCCCAGACTGTGCCCTCAGCACCTGCTCTAGGACTTAGGGGGCTCTGGGGAAACAGGGGACCTGCTAATGGGCGTGGGGCTTTGGGGGGCTGATGAAAATGTTCTACAATTGTGGTGATGGCTGTGCAACTCTGAATCGACTCACAATACTTCAAGTCTACCTTTGAAGTGGGTGACTTGTATGGGCGGTGAACTGGATCTCATGAATGAAGCGCTTATAAAAAGATTTAAAACAACAACCAAACCATCTGCTGTGCCAGCTTCCTCATGCAATTCTTGGCTTCCGCTGCCAGGCTTTATGTTCCTATATGGCAAAGGTGGCATCTTACCCATTTGCATATCCGATCCTTTAGTCTCTCGTCCCTCACTCAGCTTTGTGGTTGGTGCTTGGAAGGTTGATGAATATTTGCTGAGTCAGTAAGAACAAGGAACTTAGTTCACAGACAAGGGACTAAGACCCAGGAGCAAGGCCCTCAAATCCAAGGCCAGAATCCAAGCATCCTGACCCCTCGTTATGACTAAGGCATCTGGCCCAAGTGCTGAGGTATCTCAAAGAAGCGGGAACCTGTACGAACACACACCCAGAGGTTTCTTTTACGATTCCGCCTTCACTCTGCCTTGTCTATACCACGTTGCTGACTTCCTTTAAACTAACGCCATGAACTACACTGGGTATTACAGAAAGGAAGGGGTTAAGGAGGGAAAGGAAACACTTGATGTGCTCCCCCCTGAGCCATGCAGTGAGTTCAGATTTGCTCACTCATTCTCAGACCAACTCCCCAAGTTAGGCAACATTCTCCCGTCACTATAGTCCCGGAAATGGGGGCTCACAGGTTAAATGAGCTCCCCAAGCCCACAGGCCAGAGATTTAAACAGGAGTCTGATCTCCAGGTTTGGGTTCCCTGCCACACCACCAGGGGGCATCTCAACCACAGGGTGACACATTCAGAGAACAGAGCAGGCGCTCTAAGGGCCGCTGGGATTTGTATTCGCACTCAGGCGATCAGGCAGGTGACCTGGGGCGATGACTCTGGAAGTCCGGGTGAGAGACCAGAGTTCCCCCAAACTCCTTGGGTCTGGGGAAGGCAGGTTTCCATCCTTCATCTCTAGTTTCCTGTCACATGGGGATTGGATTGCTGTCGCATGGGAAGCTTTCCAGCTGGAGAAGGCTGCTCTTTGGCTGCACTGCAGTCTACACCATCTGTAGTTTTCTTAAAGGGGCTGGAATTCAGAAACCCTGGGTTGTAGGCCTGGCCCTGCCACATACTAGCTGTGTGACCCAAGGCCACCTGGTTTTCCACTCTGGCTGTGGGCCTCAGTTCCTGGGGAGAAATCTACCCCAGGCACACCACCCATGACTCCTCCACCACAGCCCAGGGCTCTTCCTGGAGCTTCAGCCGGAAACCCCACGATTAAAGGTTTATTCCTTTATCTTGGGGTCAGTACCTGCTACAACACAAATGCATTTCCCAGGAAGTGTGAGTTCCAGAGGGGGAGCTGAGGGCATTGGGCCAGGGAGAGCAGCTCAGCCAGGAGGAAACCAGCACGGGAAGGCTCACGTCAGCACACCAGCATTCACAGCTTGGTGACACCAGCAGACTAGAGACGGGGCACTGGACTCCCCAGTTGTTGCCGGGGCCGTTCATTTATCCTCTCTGAACCTGCTTCCCCATCTGCCCACTCACTGGACTCTGAAACCAGATGGATTCAGCTCAAAGCTTGACAGGCTCGTCTCCCACCAGTGCCCAGCCTTTAGAACGATTCAGGCCCCAGAGAGGGGGCAGAAGTGGCTCTCCGCCCGGCAGCCATTTCTGGACGTGCTGTCTGCTCTCTCCTCCGTGGACCTCTCCCTTCTCTCAGCATCTTGGGTGAGCGTCAGTCTGCTGTTTCCCACCATCCGGAAGGCAGGGAGCAGGGCTGGGGGGTAGATACCCTGGGGAAGGGAAGTTGTTCTGTCTACTACGGAGCAGTTGAGAGGTTGAACTTTGTGTCTCCTGGGCCTGCAAATGGTGAAATACTATCCACCTGGACAGCGGGTGCGAGGAACCATCTGCCACTCAAGAAGAAGTCCATCGACATTTGTTTTTCTTTTCATCTTTCTTCTATTCTGACTTGCTTTGCCTGGGAGAGGCAAATACACACAGGACGGGATCGCCCAGATTCACACACTACAGTTTCAAGAGCACTTTCGTCTTCACTATTTAATTGAATACCCATAACATCTCTGAGAGGAAGACAGTGGCTGGGTGAGGCTCTCTGCCGGCAAGTCTGGAGGACCCTGGGTCCCTCCTTTGGTAGCTCTCGGCACTATGTGAGGTCCTGGTCTAATGTCTGTCTTGTCCAGTGGACCTTGAACTTCCTGAAATCAGGGGCCTGCTCCCCACTCTCTTCCCAAAGCCTAGCACGTAGCTGCTGCTCAAAAGATGTCTGCGGTTCCACTGAGTGAAGAGCCATCATCGTTTCCATCGTACAGATGGGGAAACCGAGGCCCCCAAAAGCTAAGTGACCTTCCTAAGCTAGTTGATGGCAGAACTGGGATTCTTTCTGGCTCCTAGCTTAGAAGGTTCAAGGAGTGGGCTAGGGTGTTGGTGGGAGATCATTCACCTCCCATCAGGCGTGGCGGAGTGGCACTGCAACTAAGACAGAACACTGAGTGTCACCTCCTGTCACTCCCCGCCCCATTCCCCATTACGTGTCATGCTGCCTATACATACATGTGTATGTGTCTGTCCACCCCAGCCCTACCCCGACCCAGAGTGGGAACTGGTTGAGGACCGTGGTTTCCTCTCACCGGTACCTTTAGGGTCTAGCACAGTGCCTGGCACATTATAGATACCTGATCTGTTGTCCGGGACTGAGGGATCGACTGATGGCTGAACCTCCCAGTGGCAGCTCCAAATGTCCTTTGTATGTGACGCTCTTGGTGCAAGGTCAGAGTGGAGCGCCTCTACGCCACGTGCGCCCCGCCTGAGTGGGACCGCTGCTGAGGGGGTGTTGAGAGTGTTGGGTGTTGGCTACAGTTCCAAGGACTGGGAGCCCCTGAGGGCAGAGCCTGCGGGAGACCTGTAGGACCAGGATGGGGGGCAGGGGTCCTCCTGCCTCCTCTCCACACAGGGTCTCCTTCCTGCTGACGCAACTTCCTGCCTGAACCCAGGCACCGCCCCCACCCTCACGTCTGGGTCCTGAGCACCTGGAGGGCCCCTGCTCGTCCTCAGAGGAGTCCCACGAGGATCAAGGCTGGGTCACAAAGATTAAAGGACAGGATTCGCCAATGGACTGTCCGCCAGGCAGGCACCAGCAACGCCCTGGGGGTGTTGTGGACACGCGGCTGTCACCTGGGGTCTTTCCTGTTGCAGGCCTTGCCTTCCTCTCCCCCTCCCGACCTGGAGCTGACGTCACATAGAGTTGCAGGGTTATGTGAGGGACAGTTATCATAGGTCAGCCTTGGTTATGGTCATCATCTCTATTTGATTATGTGTATGCTGTTATTATCAGCCTATATTTTTATGGCACTTTATGGCTCACCAAGGACTTGGCCATATGTGATCCATTGCATGAGGCTTTAGAGATGAGGAAACCCCCCTCTTCCTCCTTCCCTTCCTCCCTCCCTCCCACCCTGTTCCTTCCCACAAGTATTTAATGAGCATCTACTATGTTCCAAGCATCTTTTGGGTCCTGGAAATTTATCAATAAAATGGAAATCTAAAGAAATCAGCTCTCTGGTAAATACAGAGTTCGGTGCAGGGCCCCCGCTCTCACTGTACCCCTGAACAGTGAGGATATTGGGATATCTGCCAGGAACTGACAGAAGTTCAGAAAGCTGGCTTCACCCAAAGGGGTTCCACAGAGTGGAACTGAATCCACCAAAGCGGAGGCCTATCTCCTGCTCCCCTCGGGCAGCAGTCCAGGGGGGTCAGCAGCAGAAACAGGAGTCACTTTCCCCTAAGGCTCCCAAAGTGTGCTGGGGTGCCCTGTCACTCAGCTGGACATTATTAGGCACGACCGGACTGCTACACCTCCCGGGGCCTCCCTCAGCTCAGGTGTGGCCAGTGAGTCAGGCCATTCAGGTGATGGTGATGGAGGGGACGTGAGGCTCAGTGGCTGGAGCCTGGGCACCGGCCCTGACTTCTGGAGCCAGCTCCCTCCTCTGGGTGAGGAGGCGTGGGCCAGACCTCTGCCAGACTCCAGATGATGTCATCCAGAGAGTCTAAGAATAACTCAAGCAGGACCTGATGTCCCTCAATTTACCTAGAAGGATCCGGAATTTCCAGTGTTCAGTCTCCTGTTTGCCCGGCGTCCCAGGGAGACCAGACCATGTGCCGAAGAGCTGCCTACGGTCAGAGTTTCCAACTGAATCAGGCTGAGTCAAGGTCAGAGCGTGACTCCACGGCCCTGGGGCCTCCTCCCTGCCTGACATGACCCGAGCTCCCCTTCCATCCTTCCTTCATTCTTCACTCCACAAATATTTGCTGAATGCCGTGAGCTCTGTGCTGGGTCTTGAGGACACATAGCGATGAACAATGCGAGGTGCATGCCCCCAGGAACTTTCAGTTGAGAAGCAACGATAAGGAAGCCCCCCTAAATCACCAAGTGTTGGTTAGTGGCAGCTTCTGTGCTGTCCCCTCCCCCCCCACTCATGGGCTGACACCCAGGTCCCCTGGTGGAGATGCCCTGAATCTAACAAGGGAGACAAGTCTGAACACAGGGCATGACAGGTGCCCTGTCACAGACACTCTGTTACCGGGAGCTAGTGATGGGGTCCCTTCAGAGCAGGTTTCCCAGCGGAGTCCTTGACATGACCTTGGGAAGCTTGCAAGCATTGGGGAGGAAGGGTGTGTGTAGGCGCGTTCAGCGATGGTAATAATTTCGTGGGGCTGTAGTGTCCATACCGTGCAGGGGGGCAAACCTGGGGAGGTAGAGGCTGCCCCCAAGTAGGAAGAACGAGGCACCCGGGGGAGGGACTGAGATTTTTCCCCTTGGGGGTGATAGGGAGCCACGGAAAGTTTTAAATAGGCTTAGATTTCCGCTTTAGAAAGAGAGATGGGAAAGGTCTGAGGAAAGGGGGCAGTAAGGCTGGGAGGAGGAAGCCCGGTGCACTGTTGGGTGTGGAGCGGGGAAGAGGGCGCAGCTAGGATGACTCTCGGGCTTGGGTCGTGGGGCCATTTACGGAGGGAATGGAGGGGCTTGTGGGGAGGTAGTGATGGTGGGGTCTGTGCGCATCGGCTGCTGTCAACCGTGGAACACGGCTCATGTCTTCAGAGAATTAGGGATAAAGGACAGGTCGTTGGGAGGAGGGAGAGAGGCTTGCACGTGGTGGCCATGGGGCGCCTTAGGATGAAGGATGTTTAAAGGAGCGAGGGGGACTGGGCTATGCAGGCAGAGGAGGGGAAGCGGCCGAGAGGAGGGGGCAGCAAGAGGCTCCAGAGCCTGAAGTTCATGGGTGGATCAGTCCACAGCTCTAGACAGAGGCAGTCACAGTCCGAGATGGCTCCTTGGCTATTGGTGGAAAAGGCAGATGACACAGAGGCAGCCGGAAATTCTCAGTCCTGTTGTCATTGCGTGAGAGACGTGGAGCAGCTGGCAGATGGCCCAGACTCTTGTGCTATGACTCAGCTCCGTACCTGCTGCTTCTGTGCAATTGAGTGGAAGCATCAAATGCCGCTTCCCTGCTCCTTTGGGGGCGTTTAGTAGCTCTGTGCTGAGTTAAACATTTTATCCTCCAGGTAATGGGTGCTCATGGCAGGAACGTTAGCAAATGTAGGTAAGCAAAAAGGAAAAAAGAAACGTTCGTGAGCTCCCACCCAGAAGTAAATACTGTTGACATGCTGCTGTTGTTTGCCCATCGAGGCTTTTTTCTGTGTATTATGTATAAATATACAGACACATGGAGTGAGGTATAGTGCGGTCATCCCGTTCTTTCCGCTGTTGTGCCTCGTATGCACTTTTTCTTCTCTAATTCACTTTCCTTAAGCGTTGGTCCATCCTCATCGGCGTCCCCTCCTGTTGCAGCTCAGGGGGAACACCCGTCTCCCCACTAGACTGCCAGCTCTTGGTGGGCAGTGATTGTGGCTTTGTCAGCTTTGTCTCTCCACTGCCCAGCACAGGCCTGCCTCCCTGTAGGTCCTCAATGGGGAACTGAAAAAATCCCCTGCTGAAGACATTCCATGGATGATGACAAACACAGGCAGACTAAACAGCCGTGAGGGCCAGCATCCCAGAGCGAGTCACGTGTTATGCCCCCCAAGGGACAGGTGCCTTTGCCTCGGTGTGGCTGCCGCCAGCCCTTCCCTGCTGCCAGCTCACGTCACCTCAGCTTCCAGCCTGTCCAGCTGGGAAAACAAGGTGTCTGAGTGCATGTGCTTCCGGGAGCCTCCTTGGCTATTTTTATTCCTGAGTCCCCACCTCGGAAACTTACCTCCTTTCTCTGCTTACTCACTCTGGAGGCTCCCGCGGCATCCCCCGCCTCCAGGCTCCAGCTATGGAAATGCTCCCCACTGCGGAGATAACACCGCAGCTGGCCAGGGGTCCCAGGAGGCCTGAGCACCCCACGCATCAGGGCCAGCAGGCCAGCAGAGCGAGCTGGCTCCGGCCTGGGGGCGGGGCTCAGGCCTGGGGGCGGGGCTCCGGCCTGGGGCGGGGCTCCGGCCTGGGGGCGGGGCTCTTTCAGTAAGTGCCCTGAGCACTGGAAGCCCCAGGTAGCTTTGCACAGAAGTGCCTGCTGTTCCCCGCCTTCACCCACGTCTCTGCCATTCATTTCTTGGAGGTGGTGGTCCCCAGGTCCATAAGCAGATCGCTCTGCTTGTGGTCTGAGACCAGAACTGCCAGAGGGTCTTCCACCCAGCACTGCAGTCTCCCGGCCCATTTTAAAGTCACAGGGCTCTAGCGTCTCAGAAGCCGAGGATTTACAGTCTGCTTCCGTGCGTTTTACAATTGAGATACACTTGACAATAACATTGTGTAAGTTGAAGGTATACAACTGTTGGTTTGACCCATGTATGTATTATCGTCTGATTGCCACTGTAGCTTAGCGAACACCTCCATCACCTCCCATCATTGTCATTTTGTGTGTGTGTGTGTGTGTGTGTGTGTGTGTGATAACATTGAGACCTAGTGTCTTCGCAACTTTGCAGTGTCAACACAGCACTGCAGTGCACTCTCTCTGCTGTACATCAGATCTCCAGGACGTACTCCTCTTCTAGGGGCCAGTGTCTACCCCTTAACACCCCCCCAAGTCCCCGCACCCCAGCCCCTGGTAACCATCATTCTACTCTCTGTTCCCGTGAGTTTGGCTGTTTTAGATTCCACACAGAAGTGAGATCATACAGAATTTGTCCTTTTCTTTCTTATTTCCCTTAGCATATGCCCGCAAGGCCCATCTGTGGCAGGGTTTCCTTCTTTCTCAAGGCTGAATAATATTCCGTTGTACGTATAGACAACATCAGTCATCTGCTGAGGTTGTTTGCATCTCTTGGCTATTGTGAATAACGCTGCAAAGAACGTGGGGGTGCAGCTATCTGTTCGATATCCTGTTTCTATTTTCTTTGGATCTAGACCCAGGATTGGAATTACGGAATCATATCGTAGTTGTATTTTTAATTTTTTGAGGAGCCTCCATTCTGTTTTCCACCATGGCTGCACCAATTTGCAACCCCACCAACAATGCACGAGGGTTTCCTTTTCTCCACATCCTCGCCAACACTCGTTCTTTGTTGTCTTCTTGATGATGGCCATCCTAACAGATGTGAGGCTTTGATTTGCATTTCCCTGACAATCAGTGATGTTGGGGGCCTTTTCTTGAAACTGTCCGCCATTTGGATCTTTTCTTTGGGGAAAAAAATGTCTATTCTGTTCTTCTGCCCATTTTTTAAATCAGGTGTTTTTTTTTGTTTTTGTTTTTTTTTTTTTTTTTTTTTTCATTGAGTTGTATGAGCTTTTTAAAATACACATATAGTTTTTGGACATTAACTCCTTATCCAATATATGTTTTCACAAGTACTTTCTCTCATTTCACAGGTTGTCTTTCAATGGGGTGTTTACACAAGTGGGGTCACTGCGTTGTTTCCACTGTTGTGCCTTGTGTGCACGTTTTCTTCTCTAATCCACTTTGCTTAAGCATTGGTTCATCCTCATCGGAGACCCCTCCTGTTATAGCTCAGGGGGGACACCCAGCTCCCCACTGGACTGACAGCGGTCGATGGGCAGTGATGGTGGCTTTGTCTCTCCACTGCCCAGCACAGGCCTGGCTCCCTGTAGGTCCTCAGTGTAAGTTGGGGGAACTGAAACAATCTCCTGCTGAAGACATTCCATGGGTGATGGCAAACACAGATTAAACAGCCATGAGGGCCAGCACCCCAGAGTAAAGCACCCTTATGGTTATATTGGACCCGCCTGGACAACTGAAGATAATTTCCCCATCTCAAAACATTTAAGCTAACCACATCTGCCAAGTTCTTTCTGCTGTGTAAGGTAACATAGTCATAGGCCCTGGGACTTGGGACAGGGCCATCTTTGGGGGAGAGGCATCCCTCTGTCTACTACAGAGCATCAGGGCCATGAGTAGTGAAAATAAGACAAATAAATAGTAAAATTACCTTCCCAGTGTTAAACTCCAAAATCAGCATGTGATGGATGAGACCACTCAGACACACCCCCTCCAGGGGGCTTCCCAGGACAAGGTTCTAGCAGTGGGCAGGGTGATGTACGAAGGACCACAGAGGAAGGGCCATCAGAGGGCAGCCATTTTCAGGGCCACCCAAATCTGTCCAGGGCTTGGGGTGTTCACATGACCTGATGGGAACGTCTAGATCTGTTGGCCACCAAAACCCGAGGTCGTTATGCAGTCCCCCATGCCCCGTCACCTCCAGATTATGACTGGATGTCTTTGGGGAGTTTTCCTGCAGGAAAAGGATGGTTGATACTCTGGTCTCAGGTCTTGTGAGTTAGCTGCAGGGAGTGACTCAGCACCACCAGGATTGATAAACTCAGAAGCATGGATGGTCATGAACTTCAGGGCCCAGGAACTGTCACCAAGGAGTGCCACCCTGGGACGGGTTCTTGGGCCTGCCAGCTGGCCCAGCCCTGCTGACGCCAGACCCTGCCTTTCAGACACAGGAACTCAGTTCATTGTTTCCAAGCAGTAGCAGTAAAGATTACTTCCAACTTTTCTAAACATGTGATTCAGACAACATGACTCACCATGGTTTTTACTATTTCCACCCCAACTCCAATATCCATGGTTAATAAGCCAATTATATAAAACAAAGCTTGCTGGAAAAAATCGCAAGAAGAAATAAAATATTCAAGAGGCAGCGTGCTGTGATGGCACTAGGGCTGATTGCAGGATTTCAATTCGGGCCCCTTTCCATGTCTGAGCCTCTGTTTCCTCATCTGTAAAATAAGAGGCGTGGTCTCAGTTCCGGATTCTCAAGCCCGACTGCACTATAGAACCACCCAGTGAGCTTGTGGAGAATGTCTGTGCCCATGTGTCACCAGGTTTGAGAACCACTGTCTCTGAGTGATGGCCAAGGTCCTTCCCACATCTACTCTAACGTTCCATGAAATGTTTGGAATTTTTCAATGAAAATCTGGGTTCAGATTTGTTGGAGGCACCCCATGCTCCTTACTGAACAGCAAATTCAACTAAACAAGGAAATGAAAATTGAGTGTCTATTACCTACAAAACACTAAAGTTGGTCCCTTAGGGTTTCCTGCTCTCAAAAGGCCTTAGTGTGTGTCAGCTTAGGTGGCCATGGGCCCAAGTCATTATAAGTGAAGGGGGATGGACATGGTTCCTTTTAAGACTCATCATACCCATGCATTAAATGGGTAATTCCTTTCACTTCTATTGGGCTTCTTTTTCCAGAAATTCACAACCTGAGTTATGCATCTATATCCTTTCTCATATTTGTCAGTAAGGAGGGGAAGAAGATAGAGCCTCACTCTAGCAGCCAAAGCAGCCTCCCTGCCTCCCCACCTGTGGTCTTTCCCTAAGCCCACCCACCCCCTGTGTTCTAAGGTGAAGAAATGGCCCATCATCAAGTTTCACTTTTAATATTCATTGAGTGCTTACTGTATGCCAGACAGGATGCCAAGAGCTTTATGGATCTTCAGTCATTTCATCTGCAAATGATTCTATGTGATAAACACTACCACTTCCCCCATATCACAGACGAGGATGCTGAGACAGAGAGCTCATGTCCCTTGTCCAAGGTCACAGGGCTAGTCTGCGGGAGCTGGGATTCAAACCCAAAGACTGGCTCTGGAACTCATGTCCCTCGCTGCTTATAAACGGATCCCGTGCCCCCCATGAAATGTTCTATGGCTGCCCAAAATAATGCTTACAGAAAATGGATAAAGCAGGGGCAATGTTTATGTCAAAATGTTAAGTGAAAAGTTAAAGATAAACTCTGTAACTACTGTGATAAAAGTCTATGTAAAGTCAAAAGAAAATGCAAATTACTTTTAAAAAAAAGTACACAGTAAAAAGACTGGTAAAAGGAAAAAAGAGACTGCAAATAAAATGGCAAAATGTTAAAACCACTTGGGTGACGGGATTCTAAGTGAATTTTAAACTCTCCCTATTTTTTGGCATTTTTTTCATAATGGTTATACTTTCTTATAATCTCTTCCCCCAGTGGCACAGTGAATCCTCTTTCTATTTTGCTGTAAACAGTTGTGAGGTCTAAGCTCTGATATTGCAAAATATAGTTTGGATTCAAAAAATTGGCAGATCAGTAATGTGGAATTTAACAGATATTTTCTCATGGATATAAGAGTAGCCATAATTCTTTTAAAACTAGTATTTTGAGCTAAGAGTCAGAGGCACCGTTCTAAGAACTTTCCTGTATTTCCTCATTTAGTGGGTGGGAATTATTATTAGCCCCTTTGTATAGTAATAATTAAGTAACGAGTTTGCAAAGCTGGGAAGATGCCAGACAGTCTCTCTTTTTATAAGCTGTTACAATGTAGACACACACTTCTGGCAACTTCCATAGGAAGCTAGTTCTCCGGCTCCGCCCTCAGCATACATCTGGTCCCTGCCCACTCCCCTTGAGCTGGCCAAAGGTACCTTCTTTAGGACCCCATGTGGAAGGAGTAGCCATTCCTAGACTTCTTCTGCCCTTTCAACGAGATTGTTCATGCTGAGTCAGTGCTATTTGTGAGTTCTCTTGGTGGGTCAAGTTCAGGTAAGGAGAGAAGCCCAACCGCCCCCTCAGTCTGCATCAGGCCTGCCTAAAATACCATCGTTGAGATATCCAGCATTCTTGGTGGAGGTATGGTGTCTCCTAGAAATGAAAAGCTACAGGCTTGGGCCTGGCACTGTATTTTGGGTCTCTGTCCTTATCCTAAAAAGGGCCATTTAATTTCCATTGTGGGAGTATTTCCCCCTCCATGGCCTATCCCAAGGGGAAGAGAGCCCCCCCTCCCCAACTCCCAGAGATCTACAACCCTCCTGACCCAACTCAGGAAATGGGGAGCATAGCAGAGCTGCCTGTGAGATTGGTAGGCTTGTGTGTGTGTGTGTGTGTGTGTGTGTGTGTGTGTAATCCTCCAAGCTCCATCACCACCCCACAGGCCTGCAATTCTCTCTGTGCCTTAGTGCTTGTCATGCTTATGGGGGAAGGAATCGGGTCCTTGGATGTGAGGGGAGGGTAGTCACCCGGGCCCCTTGGGAACGATGCTCTCAGCACCTACTGATGCCAGCTCAGGGCTGGGTCTGTATAAAAGACAGGAGCTTCTGACAGCTCCTCAGTTCACCTGCCTCCTGGGTGACCTGCTCCAGTCCCTGAAGCAGGTAAAGCCCATCTTGAGGACCAGCAGGGACTCTTGGTTCTGGCATTTGGGGCAGAGAGAAGCCCTGGGCGAGGACAGTATTGAGAAAGGACAAGAAGGAAGGACATGGAGGGCGGGCTTTCCTGCAAGGGGAGGGTGGAAGGCGGGGAAGTAGGATCGTGTCTTTTGGAAGCTGCACTTGAAGTTACGGAGTTCCTGGGCGGAAACCTGTGGCCTATTTCTTGTAACTGATTTTGCGAGACTGAGTTTTAAAAATATGATCATCATAAAGATGAAATCTTGTGAATTCACATTTCACTGTTGAATGTAAGGGCGTTGTCTCGAGTTAGTTGAACTTAAAACTTCTGTATTGTCTGTTGGCTTCATTCAGCTCCTGCTGACAGAACCAGCAGCAGTGCCAGCCCCCTCCCAAGTGTCCCCCCAAGTGTCCTCCCAAATGTCCCCCCCAGTGCCCAGCCCCCTGCCAACCTCCAGTCTCTTCCTGTTGTGGGTCTGGGGGTGGGGGCTGCTGTGACCCCAGCTCTGGGGATGGCGGCTGCTGCCTGAGCCACCACAGGCCCCGCCGGTCTTTGCGTCGCCGACACCACTACTCTGACTGCTGTGGCAGTGGAGGTGGCAACCAATCTGGGGGCTCCAGCTGCTGTTCTGGGGGCTCCGGCTGCTGCTGACCTGGCCGTGAGTAGCATCGAGAAGCCTCTTTACAGGAGCCAAGGTGCCCATGACCCAGCCCTGAGGCTTCTCCTGAGGCTTCTCCTCATTCCCCAGGGAATGGCGTCGGCAATGGCCTCAGCTCCCGTCTCCTTGCGCCCCTGTTCATCCGCTGTGAGCAGGGCCAGGGGGCTGACCTTGGTCTTCGCCTGACTCTACCCTCGGACACAGTTCTTTGGCGACTGGTGTTGCAGTGCAGTTAGGACGCTGTTTTCCCTGCCACAATAAAGCTTTTTCTCCCTGACGCCACAGCCTCCTGATTAAATTTGGTCCATCTCTCCCACTGCCCACCCCGTGCATCAAGCCTCTCCCTGCCCCTTCTCTGAAGTGCACGTGAACACTTTAAAAATCAGTTTGGGAAGCAATTTGGCAGTGAAGCCCCTTAGACCTCTGGGAAACATACTCCCATTTGCGCACTGAATGTGGGAACGTGAACTTGAAGGGGAGAGTCGTGTCTGAGACCATCATGTTGACATAAGTCTTGCACGGCGAGAGTTAGGGACAGGTTTTCGGGGGGAAAAGGATGGCGATACCCAGAAAGGTCACAGTGAGATGAGATACTCTGGGACGGTTTCCTTCAAGCAAAGGTGAGTGTTTAAAAGGGCTCTGTCTGCTGGTTATGGGAAGTAGGGCCACCCAAAGTGTTCATTCTGGGCCCCACTGAATGGACATCCTTTATTGCTTTGACTTCCAGGTGCTTCCATCAGTTGATTAGAGGAGAGCCAATGGGAGTTTAGTGAGTTTAGGAGGAAGGGATGAAATGTCTGAGCCCATTTTCCTGAAAGCCTGAGTGTGGGTCTCAGTAGAGAACCAAGAAGCACAACCTCCGCCATGTGGTTTGTGTGTGTGTGTGTGTGGGGGGTAAGTGGGGGAGAGGAGGGAAGGGGGGAGCGGTGGTGGGGAAGAGCAGGGGAGCTCTGGTGACTGTATCGTTTTCTATTTCCTTTATGTACAGGCTGATTCCTCCAGGAGATATTTAGAATGTTTGAGATAGAAATGATAATTCCAAAACAGCCTTTTGATAATTAAGATATGATAATTAAGTTCGTGAACTTGCCACCGTGCGCTTTCATTGGCAGCGGCGTACAAACAGCTCGGTAAGGTTTCATAACCTTGGTATAGCAGTGTCTCACAGCTGTGTTCGTGTCCACGGGTGGCGGTGTTTTGCTGAGTGGCGTTCATTATTGTTGTTGCATGTTTTTGTGTGCCGGAGTATGTCTGAGCTTGAACTAGAGCCATGAACAAACATTACATTTCTTGTTAAACTTGGCAAGAGTGGAAGTGAAGTCAGGGACATGTTAGTCCAAGTTTATGGGGTTCATGCCGTGATGAAAATGGCAGTGTACAAATGTTTTTCTGAGGGGAGAGAACGTGTCACTGATGAAAAGAGGTCAGGGCAGCCAATAAAGAGCAGAGCTGACGAAAACATTGCAAAAATTCGTCGAATAGTGTGTCAAAATCGCTGGCTGACTGTGAGACGTATAGCAGACCAAGTAAACATAGATAGAGAAATAGGAAAATCTTAACTGATAATCTTGGCATGAGAAAGGTGTGTGCAAAAATGGTCCCGAAGGAGTTCATTGATGAACAAAAGCAAAGGAGAGTTGCAGATTGCCAAGACCTGTTGGAGAGGCAAGATGATGTTTTGGGCCATGTTTTCACTCATGTTGAAACATGAGAGTACCAATACGACCCTGAAACAGAGCATCAAAGTGTACAATGGAAGTCAGCCAATCCTCCAAGACCAAAAACGTTCTGTCAGTCCAAATCAAGAGTTAAGACGATGTTGCTAACCTGTTTGCTATCAGAGGGATTGTTCATTATGAATTTGTACCAACTGGACAAACAGTTAACCAAGTTTATTATTTGGAAGTGCTGAAAAGGCTGCATGAAAAAGTTAGATGAAAACGACCTGATCTTTTCACCAACAATTCATGGCTCTTGCATCATAACAATGTACCAGCTCACATGGCACTGTCTGTGAAGGGGTTTTTAGCCTGTAAACAAATAACTATATTGGAACACATTCCTTACTCACCTGATCTGGCCCCCAATGACTTCTTTCTTTACCCGAAGATAAAGGAAATATTAAAAGGAAGGCATTTTGATGACATTCAGGACATTAAGGGAAATACACTGATGGCCATTCCAGAAAAAGAGTTCCAAAATTGCTTTGAGGGGTGGACTAGGCACTGGTGTCGGTGCATAGCTTCTCCCAAGGGGACTACTTTGAAGGTGACCATAGTGATATTCAGCAATGAGGTATGTAACACTTTTTGTAGGATGAATTCGCGAACTTAATTGTCAGACCTTGTACAAGGTAAACAACTAGCCCTTCCTTTGGTATGAGTTACAGTGATGGATGGGTGAAGTGAGCTAGTGCATGAGCTAGTACATGAGTAGCAAGTCCACACGATGAGCACACACTTGCCCAGACCATCTCCCAGAGAAGATCCTGTCTCCATCTGGTGACTTCATTCCTTCTCTAATACTGACCTCACTTCTTGGAATGTCTCACCTGTACTCACCAACAGGTGACCCTACGTGCATGGAACCTGTTAATCAGGCTCTAAAGCCACGTTAAATGAAACTGGTATCTTTTGTGACTTACCGTTCCCTCGTGCCACTCCCAGCACATGCACCCCCAAACCTATGTCTCACCATCAACTCTTGAATTCTCAGTCTTGGATTTCTTGTATCGCACATTCATGGCTGTGAGCAAGTACATTGCTTAAGGAACAGTTATGAAGCCAGTTGACCTCCAAAGTCGCTCCAATTCTTAAAAGTTAGTTATTCTAAAACACCATTTTTCATGGACACTTGGAACCTTGGGAAAGACTTCTCTCTCTCTCTCCCTTTCCTTCCTTCCTTCCCTCCCTCTTTCCATTCGGCAGTGGCCCCAAGGAGAACCTATCTTCAAAGGCAATTTGGGATGGGCTGAGGAGCAGAGAGGCCGCAGGCTGGCTTGGCATTGCCACAGAACCAGCCTCCTGCATACAGTTTTCTCTTTGATGTGGTAACATGATTACATTCACAACTTTTCTGGTCTTAATGGCTCCATAACTGCTTGGGGTTTTCTTCCTGCTTCCAGTGACAGAGAGACACTGCCACTGGGATTCCCACAGCCACATCCCTGCCGCCACCTTCACTCAGTGCCACCTGGAAGCATCTGGATGAAACTCAGAAGGCTCCTCACTAGCGTGTGGACTGACGCGAGGATCCAAGGCCCAAGAACCAGAGACGCGCAAACCAGGACCCCGAGGGGATGAACTGCCAAGATATGACCACGCAGGGACAGATGTGTGAACGGGAGCAGTGTGTGTGTGTGAGAGTGTGTGTGTGTGTACACTGTGAAAAGGGGCAAACACAACATGTCCTGTGAAAGGGCCGCAGACCTCTCCTCACTGAGTCTCCGTGCTGTGTCTTCACCCACACAGCCCTCAGGGTCCCAGCTATGACCCGTGTCCTGTTTGGAAAGTAAACATGCCACGACAATCCTGGCACCTCTGTGCAGTGACTTGAGTAAGCACGTGCACCACCTCCAGTGTTACCTAAGTGACAAACGTCTCAGGGATGTGAGCGTCAGCTGAGCCTGTCTATTGGGAAACAGGCTCCTCCCAACTCCCAGACCAATGGAATCTATAAAAGGTTTTCTCGCTGGAAGCTGGTCAGTCCACAGCCTAGCAGGTGGCCCGTTCCAGTTGGAAAGCTGAGTGTCTTCTGGTGGCGCCAGGGGCTGGTGAGTCTCTACACAGGGCCTGGGGAGGAGGCTGGGGAAAGGGGAAGGCAGGACACAGCTGGAAGGAGAGCCCTGGAATGTGCATTAAGTGTCAAGTGAGCCAACCTCTCATGGTACCAGTGAAGGCACGGAGGTCAGCCTGGGGTGGGGGCTTCTGCCAGGTTCCCGGGCAAGCCTGGAGCGGAGCTGTGGCTAGAACCTGCGTCTTTGGCCCTCCAGTCTGGGATGCATTTCCTCCTTGGGCACCACTCTCCTTTTCCTGTGGTTGTGGGAAATGAGAGGCTAGGGCAGGGAAGACCTAGACAGACATGCTTCTGGCCTTTGTGGATTCTTCAGACCCGCTTTGGGGATGCAGGCTGATTGGGGACTTTCTAAAGGATGGGGCATTCATGCAGGGCCAGTAACTATGCGACCATCACTTGGAAGTCTGTGGCCACATGAAATGGGAGAGGGGAAAAGCCAGGAAAATTCTGGACTGGATCTTACAGATACCATGTTTCCCCGAAAACAAGACCTAGCCAGACCATCAGCTATAATGCGTCTTTTGCAGCAAAAATTAATATAATACCCGGTCTTATATTATATACCCGGTCTTATTATTACATTATATTATATTATATTATATTATATTATATTATATTATATTATATTATAGACCCAATCTTATATTAAAATAAGACCTGGTCTTATATTAATTTTTGCTCCACAAGACGCATTAGAGCTGACGATGGTCTGTCTAGGTCTCATTTTCTGGGAAACGCAGTACATTGCCTCAGTATCCTCGCTATTTTCCGCAGTGGAGACCCTGGGTGTTCCTTATTCTATCCCCAGAAATTGGGAAAGCACTGACTGTGCACAGGCTGTTCCCCGCTCTGTGCACGTGTAACGCCCTGGAGACACCTCTTGGGGGGTTGTCTCTTTGCTCCCCCTCTTTCCGTCCTCGCACCGGGCAGGCCGTCGTGCTCACAAAGCCAAATCTCACGCGCCCCAAGTCCCGCTGCTGGAAAGGACACGTGTGTGTACCTCGCGTGTGAAAGGCTGCTTTTCTTGCAGGTTAACGGTGACGACCCCGCCATGTCCTCCCAGCAAAGCGCGGCCTCGGCCAAGGGCTACCCCAAGGGCGCCTCCCAGGGCTCCGGCCCCGCGCCCGCCCCGGTTCCCGCCCCGGTTCCCGCCGCCTCGTCCTCCTGCTGCGGCGGCGGCTGCTGCGGCGGCGACTCCGGTAGCTGCTGCGGGGACTCCGGCTGCTGCGGGGGCTCCGGCTGCTGCGACTCGGTGTCCACCGGCTGCTGCTGCTTCCCTAGGAGGCGCCGCCGGCAGCGCAGGAGCGGGGGCGGCTGCTGCGGGGGCGGCTGCTGCGGGGGCGGCAGTCAGAGGTCGCAGTGCTCGGGCAACACCCAGAGCCAAGGCTGCTGCGGCGGCTGCTGAGGCCCCCGCTGCCCCGAAGAGCCGTGCGACAGCCACCGGCCGGCCTGCAGTCTCTGCCTCGGGTCACCAAGCTCGCGCTCGGGGCTGGGCCTCCTAGTTTGCCCTCCCATCAAGTTAGCTGCACTTGGATGTCCAGAAACCCAGCCTGTCCTCAGCCCGCAAAACTCCCTGACTCCTGTGTGATTTTCCTGCCTGGATGGGACACTGGGCTCTACTGTCTGCATGGGCTTGCACGTAGTAGGTGTTCAATAAAAGCCTATTGATCTGATTGCCTCTTAAAGACATGTCATAATAAAGCTACCTCCTGAGAACACCCCTCTGGCTGGTTGTGCTTTCGTCTGTGTGATTGTTGTGTTCTGCCTGCCACCCCTTCCAATCCCTCACTCAGCCCAGCCTCGGCATATTTGTAAAAGGCAGGAAACTGAAATCCCTGCTTGAACAAGGGTGCTTTTCTGGAACTTCATCACGACAGCAGAAATCGCCTATGGAGCCAGGCAGTGTTCTAAGGATGGCAGTGACACGCGTCGTCTCACTTCATTCTCGCGATGACTCAGTGAGGTAAGGGCTGTTATCCCCACTTTATAGAAGAGAAACTGAGAATGCCTCACTTGAACAGTCACTCAGCCAGTACGTGATGGAGAAGACCGGATGCCCAGCTCCAGGGCTTATGCTCCCAACTGCTCCGCTGGGTCCCCCCAAAACCTTCCATAGCCTTGCCCACCCTCCTGCCCGCGGGGCCCAGGCAGCTGAGCCGCAAAGGTTTGCATCTGCAGCCTGGCTCTGGAAACAGGCAGCTGAGATGTTTTTTGGGTTTTGTCCCAGAGGGCCACTGACCCACTGCTGTGCTGAATGGGTGAAGGGACTTCCGCAAGCTGGGCCTTCCAGGAGACTGGGAAGCTCTCTCTCCAGGTCTCATCCTTGCCTCTGAGGCCCGACCAAGAGCCCTGGGCTTCCACGACACAGGGGGTGTGATGTGCCACACTCAGAAACGTGGGAATGTCATTGTCCAGAGACGGTGGTGTGAAGGTGGTGGTGCGGTCATCCCGAGTGGGTCAGAGACCCAGGCCTGTGGACATCGATCTTACCACTCATTTCAGGACAAAAGGAAGAGAGAGCACAGCACCCCCCTGAAGTGATGTCTGCTGGCTCAGGAGGGAGGAAGCCATAACAACTGTGATAATAATAGTCACAGGAGCTGCTTCTTTGTAACCAAGCATTTCCTTTGTTCTGGACACAAGCCCCGGCACTTTATCTCATTTAACCCTCACTGTGATCTCAAGATACAGACATGAACTTCCCTGATTTTCATATGTGGGGAAACAGGTTCAGAGAGTTTCAGAGACTTGGCCCAAGTCGCACGTACGTCCAAGTGTATGTCCAAGGCCCCCAGATGGCGAGTGAGGGAGATGAGAGTCAAATTGGGGTCCGTCTGACTCCAAATCCACGTTCTCAGACTCAAAGTGTCACAGACTAGTGTGTGCCAGGTACCCATTAGAAATCACCACCACCCAAGGGGCACTCGGGGCTCTGCCGACACACCCAGCCTCTTAGAAGATTGAAGCTTGGCGTCATGCCTACTGTTACATCAGTGACCCAGTGATTGGCAAGCTGTCATGGCATCCACCCAGCAAAAGGCACTTGCTCAGAGGTGAGGTCAGAAACACTCCATTGATTCATCCAGGATATTTAAGTCGAGGCCAAATGACCCCTGTCAGGGAGGTGCTGAAGGGCAGCCCCGCTCTGGGTGGGAGGGCCCTTCCTTCCATCTCTGAGATTCTGGGATTCCCAGTGGGAGGTGATTTGTGGAAACTGTTTACAAACAGATGATATCACCCATGAACCTGCCTGACCCACAAGTGATGCGTGTTGCAGCAACAAGCCTGGGGACTCGGTGGTGGGGTAAGGTGGGAAGGGAGTGCTCTGCTACCCAACTAAGAAGACACAGACTGGAGCCAGCCATAGGCAGGAAGCTAAGGCCTGAGTTTTGGGAAACACAGTGGTTCACCAAGAGACATGTGGATCCGAACGGAAGTGTACACCCGTACACAGGCGGCCCGTTGATATGGATCAAGGGCTGACCGTGGATGGGGGTACCACCAGGCTCGTATATCCTTGACCTCTAGAAGGCCGCTACAGGAGGGCTTTGATGAGAGAGATTTGGGCATTCTAAGAATGGTTTCATTGTGGAAACCTAGAAACTCCTTTGGATGCGCGAGAGCTGTCAGCGCATAGCCCCATAGCCTTTCCTCATTTCCGGCAGCAGGTAATGCTGTAAGGAAAATAAAGAAGACAGGAACGGAGACGTTCAGTAAAGGAGTGTGGAGGTTTTAGGTGAAGACCAGGGAAGGCCTCTCTGAGGAAGTGCGATTTGAGCAGAAAAGGTAGGAACCATCTCACAGAGCAGGAAAGCACGTGTTTATGGGTTCCCGCCTGGCTGGCAGCCTGAGGCTACCGATGTTTACGGGGTGCTCACAGTTTTGTTGGCCCCGTTAGAGACTTTCCCTCTTGGGAAGTCGCTTGTAATTCCAGCTTCTCGCATGCAGCTTTGATCGTGAGAGCAATCATATGATATGATTTCACACAGTCCGCACAACCGTCCCACAAGGTGGTTTTGCCCCCACTTTGTTAAATAAGAAAACTGAGACAGAGCTGTCAGGTCCCAAGGTCACACAGTTTGTAATTGGCAGAACAGGGTTTTGAACAGGATGTGTTTGATTCTAAAACGAGTGTTCTGAACACTGAGCTATAATACACATTTCTGGGGAGAAGAGGGGAGAAGTTTCAAATTTGGACAGAGGGAGGAGAAAGGAGATCGAAGGGGGAGGTGGTGTCGAAAGACCCCGAGGACACATCCTCAGAGAGGAAGAGACGAGACCAGGTCATGGATGGTTTTGTGTGACAAACCAAGGAGCTGAAACTGTATCGTATTTGTGGAGTGTGATGGTAGGAAAATGGTTTTGAGAGAAGTCGTTAGAAAGATAGAAGTTGGTCTCCATAACACCTGTAGCACTCTCTTAGATGCCCCTAAGGTTAATTAGGCAGCAAGGATTCAGGTGCTGTCGAGAAAGAAATGAGTGGAGATAATACAGTAGGTACATCACCGTGAGAAGCTACAGTGGTCCAGGCCTGAAATGAGAACCTGAATTCAGTACGTGGCAGTGGGTAAGGAAAGGAAATGACAGACATGAGAAAACATTTGTCCGGAAAGAAGAAGAGTAGAGAGAACTGGGTGATGTATTAAGATGGAGGAAGAGGAAGCAACGGGGTGTCTCTGAGGCTTTGTGCCTGATGACTGAGACCTGATGACACCATTGAGAACACAGAGATGTCAGGAGAAAGAACTGGTGTGGGGAGGAAGAAGGGAAGGTCAGCTCAGGACACGTGGAGGTCCAGGCAAGACATGACCCTGAGACAGCATGTGGGGCTGGAACTCCAGACAGAGATCCCTGAAAATTTAGAGAAGTAGAGAGTAATAAGTCACACAGAGGTGAGAATCAAATCCTTGAGAATGGAGACGGTGCCACCTAGGCAGTGAACGTTACTGAGATAACAGACCCGGTCTGCTTTGTCCACTGGAGTCACCTCGGTGTAAAGAACAGAGGCTGGGACATCAAAGACACTCCATACATACGGGTTAGGTATGTGAGTGAATGAATGAATGAATGAATGGGCAAAATAGAAAGTCAAAAGTTGAGTGGAGGAAGAAATTGAGCAGTTAGGAGGAAGTCGAGTTCCAAGTGAAGAGGGCAAAGATGGTAAGTCAGAGAAATTACCCAGAGATTTGGACTGGACAATTGATACGGCTATTTTGGGGTCTCAGGCTCTAGACACTCAGGTGGGGGAGAACCAGGACAGTGCAGAACTGTCATCCAAATCGGGTTAGTCACACAGGCCCTTCCTTCCCCTTACATGACCGTCTTGGTACCTCTAAGCCATTGAACAGTTATAGGAGGAGATTCTATCTTGCAGGATAGCAGTTCCATCTCAACCAGGTGGAACAGGTAGAACAGGACAACCAGCATTCATCATGAGTAAGGACAACATCCCAGATGACACAGCAGGAAATCAGAGTGAGCTGGCCTTGCTACATCTGAAATATGTCAGCTCACCTCAGAATGCGTCCACCCTAGAGAAGCAAGTCTCCTCTTTTACAGACGTCACACCAGGCAAGATCTATGGCTTCGGACATACCTCATTTAATGCCAGGTCTCATTCTAAGAAGATACTCATTCTACTGCCGATGATGTAGTTGTATCAGCTGTGTGTTCAGAAGCTCAACTGTCAGGGTCCCAAGGCTATTTTTCTATGTGTATGATGTGTGATGACATGGACCCGAAAGTCAGGAATTAATCTCCTTCCGCTAGCCTCCCTCCCCTCAGTGATTTTCTATTCATCCCTAACTGCCATTTTTCATTCATTAAAAATTCACTGATCACTTCTATAAGCGAGGCACTGCATAATACAAGCAACTCCCCTCCAGGCTTTTAGCTGGAGAGAAAGACAAATGTCTTTCACGTCATAAACGACAATGTCATAGTACAGTGTCATGGGATACATTCTCGAAGTCGGCACCACTGAGAGGGGACCACTCGTCCAGTGGAAGCAAAACGTATCCTTTGAACTTGGTCCTGAAAGACGTGTAGGAGTGGGCCAGGCTGAGAAGATAAGACAAAATAAGTCAACAGCCTTCAGTGCGAAGCCTTCACCAGACAGGTGAGCATGTGTTTTGTAGCAAACAACTTTGCCTGGCTGACAGTCATGGAAGCCGAGGCAGGTGAGATTACACAGCTGGTCAGGGGACAGATAAGGCAGGGCCTTGTACAATGACATACAGCTCCTGGAACTTTATCCTGGAGGCACGGTGAGCCATGGCATTTTGGGGCTCATTAGGGCTCTCTCGTACGTTTTGAATCATACTAAAGTTACTTTAGCTTAAACAATGGGGGGGAGTGTTAATTTCGTCTCTAGCGACACTGGTCACCTTTCTTCTTTTCTTAGTGTCTTCCCTAAATCTCAAAGTTCCATTCATTGTTTTATCTTTTATTTAAATCTTCCTTAATGCTACGGAATAATGCTTGTCCCACCAACCATTATGCTAGATGGTCTCCTTCCAGAGGCCTGAGTCACCTCTCATCCAATGGTGTTTCTCAGTCCCTGGGATCCCACTCCTCAGTGCAGCACTGCACTTCCCTCAGTGTTTTCTAACCCTTTGGATGCTCTTTTCTATAATTTCTTCTCTGCTATTCTCTTTCCTACCTCCACTTCTAAATCTGCACATAACTTAGATTCAGCCCGGAGGTCTCTGGCTTTCTCTTTTTACAGAGATACCTCATGTATTGACTCATTCTTCACACTTTTATTGAGGGCCTAATATGTGCTAGGCTCTTGGTAAGAATTTCATACATAAAGACGCACTCTGGGTGATTCCTTTATGTGGGTGTTTCCAAATCTCTATCTCTAGCCACATGCCCTGCAAATTGCAGGTTAAAAGAATACCGTGTTTCTCCGAAAATAAGACCTAGCCAGACAATCAGCTCCAATGCGTCTTTTGGAGCAAGGATTAATATAAGACCTGGTGTTATGTTATGTTATGTTATGTTATGTTATGTTATGTTATGTTATGTTATGTTATGTTATATAAGATCCAGTCTTATAATAAAATAAGACCGGGTCTTATGTTAATTTTTACTCCAAAAGATGCATTGGAGCTGATTGTCTGGCTAGGTCTTATTTTTGGGGAAACATGGTATCTCTGATTCTCACAGAAGAGTTTCATTTGGATATCTCAGACACGTCTCAGACTAAACATAACTACCTTGCAAACCAGTTGTTGTTTTTCCCTTCAGATTTTAATCCTTCAGATGGTGAGGCCGCTGTCAACACCTACATTCAAAACTGCAGTGAAATCTTTGACTCTTTCCTTTTCCTTGCTTTTGTATCTAACCAGTCGCCAAGCTGTATTGCTTTTTCTTTCCCACTAGTTCTCCCTGTTGCCGTTTTCTTTTGATCTCTACCACCACCATCTGTTATTTTTTCACAAGAAAATTGGCAGGAAGTTTGGAGGTAAAGGATCCAGGCTAGGCACCTGTCATGTGGTGCCAGGGGGAGCTAGTGTTGGAAATCTTAATCCACGCCTACATTGGGTGAGAACAAGCTATCATGGGATCAGAAACTCTATTCTGTGTCTGCTAGACAGCTCTTTACACTTACACACCTTCGGGCACTTTAACTAGCCTCTTCTTGCCTTACCCTGGCCTCCTATCTTGCCTAACTTCTCACCTCTTCTGGCCAATTTTATAGCTTTATCTTAACATCCTCGAAGTAGCCATCATTACTTCTACTATTTTGTACTGTCGATGCTGGTTTCTTTTTATCCACATTTTTATTTTTTCCCTCACTATTACCTACATCAGGTCATTCTTTTTTTCTGGATTCAATTTCCTTCTTCCTGAGGTAAATATTGTGGTAGTTCTTTTAGCCACTGTTAGTGGTAAAATCAATCTTTACCTGAACATATCTTAATTTGATCATCACCTTTAAATGATATTTTAGCTGGATATAGAATTCCAGGTTGGTAAATATAATCTCAGATCACTTTGAAGACATTTTCCCACTATTTTCTGACACTAATGGCTGAGAAGGGTGCAGTCAGCCTAATTTTCATTTTTTTCTTTTTCTTTTTTTTCTTTCTTTCTTTTTCTTTTCTTTCCTTTTTTTTTTGTGTGTGTGTGTGTGTGTGTGTGTGTGTGTGTGTGTGTGTGTGTGAAGGTACAGGCATACCTTGGAGACACTGTGGGTTTGGCTCCAGATCACTTCAATAAAGAGAATATTTCAATAAAGTGAGTCACAGGAATTTTTTGGTTTCCCAGTGCATATAAAAGTTATGTTTACACGACACTGTAGTCTACTGAGTATGCAACATCATTATGTCTAAAAAGCAATGTTTGAAATATTGCAAAAATTACTGAAACATGACATAGAGACACAAAGTGAACAAATGCTGTTGGAAAAATGATGCCTCTAGACTGGCTCAGTGCGGGGTTGCCACAAACCTTCAATTTGTAAAAAAAGAAAGAAAACTAAAAAAGAAAAAAAGCAGTATCTGGAAAGCACGATAAAGCAAAGCACAATGATGTGAGGTATGCCTGTAACCTCTTTCATCTCTCTGGTGATTTTTATAAATTTTCATTGAGATTTATATTTCTGAGGATTCATGACTTTCATTAATTCTTGAAAACTTAGAGCCAATATCTCTTCAAATATTTTCCTCACTCATGCTTTTTTCTTCCTCTTTCTGGAACTCTTATTAGATGAATGTAGGACTTTTACATTGTTTATTCAAGAAACCACTGCATTTCAATATGTTTATCTTCCAGTTCATGATTTCTCTTTTTAGCTCTTTAAAACATATTGTTTGCCACCCGTTTACTCCAATATCTATTCTTCCTTCCTTCTAGCAAACCGATCTGAGGCACAGACCCCTGGTTATTAATTTTAAAGGTTTCCCCCTTTCCCCATAAGCCCAGGCTAAGGCAGACAAACACTAGAAAATGACTCTCCCTGCCCTCAGGCAGCTGCCATATACACTCATGAGTTTCCTGTTCCGGTTTTGGTTTTCAATTCTTCTTTCAATTATGGAACTTTTTTCTTACTTTCTTTCAAGCATACATAGGCAGCAAAACAATGTTTATGGTATTTTATCTAATAGCTGAGATGGTTATAGCATAAAGATTTTAAAGTTATCTAGTAAGCAATATTGCCAGAACCAGTAATTGGTTCCTTGAAAGTTCCAGGCTGTCTCAGCTGTGCTAAGGGAAATCCAGGGAAAGAACTTCTGGTCTTTTTGTGGCCTATTATGCCCTGGGGACTAGTGTGGAAGAATCTGTGGTACTTGATGCAAGAGAACCTCACAGAGAGGCCAAGCCCAGGGACCGGTTGTTGATTCTCATTCGATTGCCAAGCAAAGCAGATTTCTTATACAACAACGAGACTCTAAGATTCTTGAGGACAGTGGTTGTGCCCTATATGTCTTGGCATTTCCCTGTTCACTCAGCACTATGAGTTGTATATAGAAGTTGTTCCAAAACAACTGTTGATTGATTGTTGACAGAGTAAGCGCCATAATTTAATCCTCGCTTTATAGTTTGTACTCATCAGAAAATTGCATCAAGGTGTGGCACATTCTCGGTACAAAGCAACATATTACTCCTACACTCCACCCAGTCCAGAAACCTACGAAAAATGCCTGGGCTCATTTTTGACATTGTATACATTGCATTCTTAACCTATTCAACAATTAAGAATAAAGTAGAAATGGTTCGTGTACTACCTGTTTCGTTAAAAGTATGTTATTTAAAAAACCTTTAAGGGTAAATAGTCCCGAATTCGCAACATCTTTAACATTTGAAAGGACTATGAGACTATGTGGTCTCATTCAATGCAGGAAAACACATCCTTTCTACAGTAACCTGCTTAATGCTCGAACTTATCGAGCATTAAAGATGTTACCTCACTGCCTCGCAAGACAGTCTATTTCATTTTGAAGATCTTAATTTGTTTGAAAATCTTTGTATTAAGATTTAATATTAATGTACATTTTTCTTATTGAATAATTGTGTTCATTGCAGAAAGTACAAATATAAACAAACAAAAGATAAAGCAACTCAGAGTTCTATTACCTACAGATAATCATTTTTACACCTGGTGCGTGCTTCTCCAGATCTTGTCTCTACACAAACATTTTTTTTTTTTCTTTTAACAAAAATGTATTCAGGCTGTGAATGCTATTTTTTTAATCTGAGCTTTTCACCCAATTATATACTATAGCATCTTTTCCTGACAATACACATTCATTCAGAGCATGCTTTTCATGCCAGAATGGCTTTCCAGTCTATAGATAACCACTGTTTAAGCAACTCCTTATTGCTGGGCACTGTCTGACCTCTGACTTGTTACGATAATTAAATATGCTATAGTGCCCTTCAAGTATTCATTCAACAAATATTTACTAGGCGCCTCCATTCTGCCTAGCTCCATACTAGGTGTGGGGGATTCAGAATGGGGGATAAGGTCCCTCCCCTCACTGTTAACCTCTGAGGGGGGAGAGGGAAGTCAAAAATAAACAACTAAACGGGATCACTGATAAGATAATTACAAATAGTGATAATCATTATGAAGACAATAAAACAAAGTGATGAGATGAAAGTCATAGGATCGAGTCTGTCATTTAGGCAGGGGAGGTACACTATCCATATAGCCCATAGGATACACCTGAGAGGAACTTGTAGAGGTGGAATTTCTGCATTTTGTGTGAAGGTCTCCTCCCAGCATGACGCAGAGGGCCTGCTTCTTGCTTCCTTCCCCCTGCTGGCTCTCTGTCTTGAGCCTTACTCCTATGCGTTGGCCTTACTTTCAAATCTGCACAAAAAGAGGTAGAATAGGATCGTTGGCCCCCAATTACCCAACTTTCAGATTGAAAAACAACATTTTTGCCAATATAGTTTCATTTACTGTCCCTCCTCCCCAACTTGTTTTCTGGACTAGTTTAAAGCAAAGCCCTGGCTTCACGTTTTCCCCGCCCATGCACACTGGAGTATGTATCAACACATAAGAGCATTTTCTTTCCTGTATAACTTCAATGCCATTACTATGCCAAACAGAATTAACAATACTTTGCTAATATCATGCAGCACTTGGCTCATGCTCACGTTTCCACAATTGTCTAAAAAATAAATGTGACTTGAAAGTTGGTTTTTTGAATTAGGAAGCAAACAAGGTCCACACATTTGGATTAAATGTCTTCTAATCTGTAACATTTACTTTCACATCATTTACTTTCTAAAGAAACAGATTATTCATGTTGAAGAATTGCTTGTATTTTTATTTCATCTGGTAGATTCTTTCTGGTGCCACTGAACTTTCCTGTGATATCCCTATGTTCCCCAGTAGTTCTTGAAAACTGGTAAACAGATCCAGAAGCTTAAATTAAATTCAAGCTTGTGTGTGTGTGTGTGTGTGTGTGTGTGACAAACTTACATCGAATGTGATGTGATGTATTTCTTATTGTACCATAAAAGAGGCACATAGTATCTAGATGTTCTAACATTGACCTGTAGGTTTGAGTGCTGTTAGTGCCATCCATCCATTCATTTTAAAGTCCCCTATAAACTTTTCATCAGATGCTATCAGCACAGATTGATGGCTGTTTCTAGAGCCATTATTTCTATAAGGGTTAATAAATGGTGATTTTCTGTTTCTATCATTCATTCTTCATTTATTAACTGAAATTGTGTTTGTCAAAAAGAACTTTCCGCATCAACTTTGCAGTAACCTGAAATACAATTTGGACAGGAAAGACAGAATAAATGCTAAATTCTTTCTCTTGCCAATTTTCAGAATACCGAGCTGGTGACCTAACACTTTCCAAAGATA
The DNA here is from genome assembly GCF_036562045.2 of Rhinolophus sinicus. Classification (NCBI taxonomy): domain Eukaryota; kingdom Metazoa; phylum Chordata; class Mammalia; order Chiroptera; family Rhinolophidae; genus Rhinolophus; species Rhinolophus sinicus. The sequence continues at coordinate 52,134,386 of NC_133763.1, forward strand.
GCCTTTTTTTCTTTTCTTCTTCTTCTTTTTTTTTTTTTTAAAGAAGTTTCATTATGGACTCATGGATTTCTCTATTTTTCAATGTGCCTTAATAAATTGCAATAACTATTCTTTTTGATTCTCAAATTGTCCCATTTTGTTTGTTTGTCTGTTTGTTTTTTAGCTTCTTGTCTTGTGTCTTTTTGACACAACCCCAGCAATCTACCATAGCTTCCTTGCTCTCTGGTACAATAAGATGTCCTAGGGCCCTCTTGTGTGTCACCTGCCTCAGATCTAGCCGCAGACATTCCTCCAAAGAGTCCTGCTTTTAGTGGGACCTGGTATTCAGAGACCCTAATATGGGCTGCATGGATAAAAAAATACTACTAAGTTTTTATTACTGCTAGGTATTTTTAGTGGCCAACACGAGGAAATGCATTTTTTAAAGAGAAAAAAACCATGAATGAATAATGATATTTCAATTTAAATTAACATTTTAGGATACGTACTTTTTATATTATTTTTGAATCTTTTCCCTCGAATACAAAAAATTTTGGTCTTTTTTTGTTTTATTCTATAACACAGCTATAGTTTCCAAATGATAATGCCAATGTTACTACTAATGATAAGACCGTTCGGTGCTATGTAAGATTTCTTTGATACTCTTTTCGTCCTTGGAATAGAGCTGCAGAGTCCAAATACTGTGGTTTGAAGTTACTTGAAGTAATTCTTTTCTCAGTGTAGTTATGTCATCAACCTTATAGACACATTTGTTGTAGTGTTCTTTACTGCTTAGAGATTTTTAAATACTTTTGTTTTTAATCATGTGGTAAACATTTACATTATTCTGAAGTTAAAATTATGCAGCAAGGTACATTCAACAAAGCCAAGCTTTTTTTCGTTGTCCCATCTCTCTCTCCCACACACAATAATTTTTATTAGTATTTAGTTTAGCCCCCAGTTTCTTTAATTCTTAACCTTAATTTTTTCACTCTTTTGTGTAGGCAGGAACACGATTAGTATTACCATTTCCATAATGGAGGAAGCTGCATTGCTCTGTTTAAACCTTGGGCACTGGACTCTAAATCCAATGTTTTCTCCCCTGGTTTCACACTGCCCTCTACAGACATTCTAAAAAATTTCATCAAGGAGATACAGCCATCTGGTCACCATTAGGTTAGCCATCCAAATTTCAAGACTGCTTGCTTTAATTATTACCCCTCCTACTCTAGAATTACGTAAAAGAGTATGCCAGCTATCTTTGGACTTCAGGTGGTGCTTGGTGTCTGGAGCTAAAAAAACACGTGGGTAAATATGTGTGGATAAATGTCTGTGCATGTGTGTGTGTGTTGTTGCTGTTGTTAGGGAAACAAATTATCCCTCAAAGCTTTAATTTTCTGTGAACACCCACTATAGTGATGTGGAATTGACGTGTACAATACCATCATCCCTGGAATCACCCTTCAGGCAAATGTGGGACCATTTCACGAGGAAATTAGTTTTGAAATTAACGAGGATGACAGTTCAGAAAACAACATAGCAGATCCCGCGAAGCCCCGATTGGAGTCTTGGTACATTTAACAATAAAGACACGTAAAATGTTCTGTGAGTTTGAAAAGTGACTGCAGGTTTCATTGTTGTTTTCTAATTTAATTTAATTTAATTTTAAATTGTGTTGACAACTAGGAAGAAAATAGGGACAGTTTCCCTAACGGGGCGAGTGCACAAGTGTGACAGAGTAAAAATCCTACGGTGTTATTCATCACCAATGACTTTCTTTTGCCCCCACCTCGCCCCCTCCCTCACTAGGGCCCTGGGGGAGCCAGAGATGCTGGTGTCCCAGCCCTGGATCAGAGATGCCTGCAACCTTCTAATAAGGGAACGTTCAAAACACAGGGAAGCGGCTCCCCTGCTTTGGTTCAAGGTGTTTGTAGAAAGGGGCCTCACACAGGCTCTCAATACAGCCACAAAGTGCGGTGGCTTTCCCAGCATCCCTTCTCGGCTTAAACAAAATCCTAGGATGCATTCCCATATCCCTTGAGTTTTTGTTTGAAATAACATTTTCAAAAGCACAGCATTTCAATGTCACAGGTAGTTCACATGTATACAAAAGAATTAAGGTGTTTATTCTTTCAACAATAGCAGCAGTGATAAAATGTCAGCCAAGAGCGGTGTAACGCAGGGTCTCTGGTCCCGCTCCCCGTACAAAACGCAGGATATGGTGAGGCCAAAGGAACACCCACGGAGCCATAGATAGGGGAGTCACACCACTATATTCTCGCTGGCGGCTGGGTTGGAGACATAGGAAGCAGGAGCCGCAATCTGCCGACCGCTTCTCTGCCAACCAATCAACCCACTAGCGTAGCTAACGGGTAATAGCTGATGGCCACCCAGCCACAGCAGATGGCCAACTGAATACAGCTGATGGCCATCCAACAACCGAGCCAGCACTACTCCACGTGAGGCCAAGAGCCTGGAAACTGCTCTCCGGGACTCCGTCCCCATAAGCAGTGAGAAGCTATGCTGCAGGTAGGACCTGGAAAAGTCACTTTTATATCAGGACCAGTGTGACAGCCTTAATTTGTTGGGGACGGACTAGGACAATCCAGAGGGAGTTGTCACGGATTTGGGGTGAGCCTGCCCAGGCTCAGGTCCCCTCCCTGGGCTCACGGAGGGACCTGGGGGAGGCTGCTCACCTGAGCCACAGTCCTCCTTCCTGCTGGTTGAGGGGCTGCCCTTCCCCAAGGCAGTCACTGCCTCGGGGTGACCAAGCGCAAAGTCACCTGTGTTTACTGATGAAATGAGAGAGATGCCCTAAGTCCTTACCTCCTCTGGACCAGCGAGCTACAGTGCCCCTAATTCTTAGGAATCCCATACTGTCTCATGACTTTGTTTCAAAAATAAAGTTCTTTTCTGACAATCAAAGTAAGGCACATTTGCTAATTTTTTGAAAACTATGGAAGTATGAACCAAACTGTGTGTGAATACAAAATCAACACCATCTGCATACCGTATACACTACTTTTTCACATTACACGTGAGAACGGGTCCATCTGTAAAAGTGGTTTGAATCACTGACCGGCGTTTTAATCGTTTTGTGGAAGCACAATATTTTAATTAACTCTTTATTGTTGGATTTTGAGGCAGGTTCTACCTCATGGCTCCTGTAAATGATGACACACACATTAAAAAAACAAACAAACAAACAAAACAACTGTTGATTTAACTGGGGCATTTTCCTAGGAATTGTTACTATTCTGTCAAATTCAATGACTTTTTAAGCTGTTGGACATACCGTTAAATGGGTCGTTGCCACTGCCGTGTATATACCTGTTTCTCACAGACCCAAGAATCTGGTCATTACAAAAAGACAGGTGGAAAAATCTTTGTTGTTTATTAAAGATGTTGAACCTATTTTCGTATTTCTTGGCCATTTACAGTTCTTTTGTGAATTACCTTGGTCCTTTCTCAAGGTTTCAAAATTGGGAAATCATGCTTTTATTCCTTAATATGTTAGCATTTTTGCATTTGTGCTATATAGAAATTATAGAGCACTAACAATATATAATAATATTAATGTTGTTGAATAAATGCTAGAAACATTTCTAGTTTGTCGTTGCCTATTTAAAATTTCGTGCGGGTAATTTTTGCCCCCTGGGGCTGCAAATCCTAGTGGGCGGGGCAGCGGATTTGGGTGCTGTCTTTGGGGAGAGACTGAGAATCACGGCCGCAGGTGGCCACTAGGTGTCTCTGGTCACTTTCTCAGCCTGAAGGGCAACCTGGCAGCCGTCTGATGGGGGCGGAGCTGCAGTAACTGCCCTGATTACTTGGTGTCTTTGACAGAGGCCTGCCTTCCCCTGGCATCTGCGTCTCTGCACAGACACCAGTTCGTGCTTTGGGGCCAATGTGGGTCCCTTTGGGTGGCTGTGGGGACATATCCGGCACAGAGGTTTCTGAGAGCGGGCCACCAAGCCCGCTGAGGTTGCTCGGGTCCTGTTAGAGCAGGCATCGCAGTATGCTAAGTGGAAGTTAGTGTAAGGGGTGAGCAGAGCAGGGACGGGCATTACAGAAATATGAGTTGGGGGAAGGGACGGAGGACGCCCCAAGGCTCACTTTCTAGCGGAGGAGACAGGTAGATGAACAAACAACACAGGTGTGATAGTGTGACTGCCAATTCTTTCTGGACATGGGAATGGAGAACGTGTGGAGGGCCAGGCAAGAAGAGAATTCGTGGAGGAGTTGACATTTGGGCGAGGTCTGTAGAAAGTGGGCGTCCCTGTCTAAAATCAGGGACAACCTTCTTTCCCCAGATGGGGACCTATTGCAACCGTGACCTACGTGCTTGGGAGTCTTTGTGGTATAGAGGTAAACAAACAAACAAAAACATTGCACTGGGCTGAAAAAAATGTAATTTAGAAGGAATTCTATTACTTGCTTTAAAGCAAATCAGGATAATATGGCGGTTGCATCAATGGCCCGGCCCTGCAGCCAGACTGCTCTGTGGCAAGTTGAAAAACTGTGCGGTGGTTATGTTTCCATCTCTGAACTGTGAGACAAGGAGAGTACCCACATCCAGAGCTGCTGGGAGGATTCACTGAGGATTTCTTGAGCAAACAGATGGAAGAACCATGCCTGGCTCACAGGACGTGCTATGGAAATATTTGATTGTACAAGTATCCTCATTTTTAAAACCTTCGTCATCTCTCACGTCCGCGTTTCTCTTCCTCCCAATTTCCTTGTGTCAGACACTTATTTACAGAGCTCTAGACCCGTTTCTCCCCTGCATTTTCAACCTTTTCGGTTTTAACTCTCACCATTGCACCCCCAGAACCTTACTGAAGATATTGAGTTGATAGTGATCCCCGAGGCCTTTCTTTCCTCCCCTGGTCTCTCAAGTTTTCTCCTGATTTTTGGGGTGCTTTGCCTCCCCGTCCTTATCTCTTAGTTGGGGATCCTGGAATACCTCCCAGCAGAGTGACGGCTTGAGTCAGACGGTTTCCTACACCACGTTCCGGGGATATTTTCCTTTGGTTGGTGTGGGGTCGAAACCAGTACACTTCCACCTCCTGTCCCAACATGGTTTTCCTACAGGCGCCTGGGGAAATGGGAGTGCTGTTTCTTCTGGTCTGGAGTCAGGAGCTGTCTCTCACGTAAGGTAGTGATGGCGGGAGGACTGAGGGAAGAGACACTCACAGAGCCACCTGGGGGTGGGGGTGGGGCAGTCAGACAGAGCCTGGTGGTGCTGAGGACACAAACGCTTTATTTTTTCACAGGGTCAGATGTGGGTGATGACAGTGGACAGGGCAGAGATTGTGAGTTGTGCAGATTTTGAGTTGGGTGTTTTGTGGGGCCCAACAGGATAGGAAGAGCCACTGAGGGATGCCCAGCCCCTCTCAGAAACGTCTCAGCGCTGGCCAAGGCCATGGAGAGGAAGGTACAGAGGGAGCACGCTCGGCAGAGGATGCTCCCTGCAACTTTGTTTCCTCTAAAGTCGCTTGTCTCAGCACCAGAATCCAGGTCAGCAGCAGCCCCCAGAGCCGTGGTGGCCACAGCCGGAGCCCCCGGACTGCTGACCACTGCCGCTGTCACAGGACTCGGAGCTCTGGCGCCGGCATCGGTGGGACCTGCGGTTCCTGTGGTGGCTCAGGCAGCAGCCACCCCCAGAGCTGGGGCCACAACTGCCCCCAGAGCTGGGGCCACAGCAGCCCCCAGAACTGGGGGCACAGCCAGAGGGAGCTGGAGGCAAGCACTGTGCTGGGCTCTTGGGGGGGCACTTGGGGGTGGGGCACTTGGGGGTGGGGCACTTGGGAGGGGGCTGGCACTGCTGCTGGTTCTGCTGGCAGGACATCTCGGTGGGAGGGTCAGTGAGCCTGGATAGATGAAGGGAAAAGGTTAGTGCGAAAGCCCCAGCCAGCGTCTCTGTTGACGGTGCCATAAAGCCCTTGCTCCTCATACCAGCTGCTTCCTGAGCTATGAAGTTCGGGAGGAAAATAGACACCGATCTCAAGTTAAATTGACCTGAATAGACATTTCCCTCACTTCTCCGTCCTTCCAAAAATTTCGCTGGCATCTTCTTACTGGGCCCCACATCTGTCTGTTTTCATAGAAACATGGAGGCAGATCCACCCCGTCCTAGAGAATGTCTCTGGCAGGTGTGCGTTTTTCAGGCTAGGATGAGGGGATGCTGAGAGCCAGAGCTCTGCCGTGTCACAGACCCTGATGCAGCCCACAGAGATTCCTGGCTCACTGTCCCTGTCCTGTCCCCTGCTGCCCTCCAAGGTCCTCTTCTTGCTGCCTGCACACCAGACACCCCTGCTTCCCTCTTCTGTCCCCTGCAGACACTCACCGGCTCAGGAGGCAGGACAATCTCTCAGGATGCTGTGGATGAGGAGCCTGGGGAGGGAGGCCTTTTATGCTATGATGGGATGTGACACAGAGCCGAGCACACTGCTGCTTTCACAACCTGGGGGAGGGTGACAGCCGGGCGCACCCCATCCCAGCTCACTAGCTTCTTCCTGCACACGTGCGAATCAGGAAATCTTGATGACTGTTCCCCAGGCAGGTTAGGGACCTGCCGTTTGTCCTTTCACTCATTCAGCTCAGATGTTTAACTTCAGCTCTGCCCCCTGGCATGTTGGCTGGGCAGTGACAATGCAGAGGTGCATATGACACATTTCCCGACCTTGAGCATTTCCAGTTTAACTGGACAGACATCAGAGAAAGAAACATTTATGTTGGTACCACGAGGTTGACCCAGTGGCACCTCTGTCTTTTGGGCGTTAGTTCCCTATTTCTCTGTCTCATCCCAATGGTCGTGATTTGTTCGGTTGTCACAGCTCCCTTCTCAGGGTGCTGGTGCTCTGAGAGCACAGGACTCTGGGAATGAGATGTGTTGGGAAATGCGTGGAGGAAGGGATCCAGGCACTGGATCAGGGGGGGCCCTTAAGAGAACTGAAGCAAAGGTAGAATTATATACATGAGCAGACAAATACCAGAAGGGCCTATAATAGTTGAGATCATGAGACTCATACTTAGTAGCGAACAATCCAGTTTGTCTGTATCTGCTCTCCTGGGGGATGTACGATATTGATTATAAAAATAAAAACATTGAAATGATCTACCAGTGTGAAATATGTAAGATAATTATTGGGAGTCATAACGATGATGTGTCACTAATGAGCAATGGATGACGGTGGTGCTGTTACGTTACATGCATCACATTTAATAGAACAGATCTGATCATTGCTGACGCTTGCGTATGAGTGTTTATAAAATCTGAGTCCTATTATCCCTTTGGATTTCATTATAGTTCTAGAGCTGAATTTCTCATTGATTTCGTCTCTGCTATGACTGCAGTTTGCTATTCGTTTCCAAATGACTATAGTCAGAACTACAACAAATATTAAGTATATTCAAATCACATGGGAATTTTAAAGGAGATATTTAAATGGACAAGACATGTGATTCTTTTCTGTACTTGACAGTTTATTGCTTTTAGACACAAAATTCCTTATACAGGATTGCATTTTGCAACTTACCCACTTGAAAGCATAGGCATTCCATGGTTTACGTTGAGATACCTGTGGGAGAATGAATTGCACTGAGTCACAAGAAAGGGTGCCTTGGGACGGAGGAAGGGGGACAGGGTTTGAGCTGCCTTTGACCATCCTCACTGATAGTCTTCTGTCTCCAGGAGCCTCCTGCTGGGGGGATATGTGTAGGCTTAACCCCAAACTATGCCAGAGGCTCCATGTCCTCTGCAGCGTTGAGGACCCCACCAGTTGATAGTGCACTGGAAGGAAATACTCGTGAAGGATCAAAGGGGGCTTCCTTACACCAGACTGGGTGATGGAGCTGAAGGAGGACAGAAAGTGTTGAAAACCACATGGTTCTTTCTTCCAGTTTTGCTGGCGATGGAGGCTAAGAGAATGCCAGATGGGAAGGGGGCCATTTTCATGAAAGTGTGCCGTTGGGGAACTCTGGACCTTCTAAAGGGTTCACCCTGGGTCGCTGGTCTGTGGCTGTGGATCGAGATACTGCCTTCTGTCTTTTCTCTCATAGGTCTAATATGTGCCTTGAGGGCCCTCTGCTTCCTAACTGCCACCACCAGCCACCCCTCCCCCCTGAACTCCCTTCTCCTTTAGGTCATTCATTGCTATATTCCATTTAATAAACTTCTGTTGAATATAATCAATATTCCCCACCCAAAGACCACCAGGAACACACCTATTGTAGGACAGAGATGTATTGACTGGTTTGTTGCCACGAGGGACAGAGTGCACCATGGGGGAACACTGAGAGGCACTTGTTATAGGATTTGTTAGGTAATTTGGGGGAAGTGAAGTTTTGTTCTAGATTAGGTGCTTTCAGAAAGCAGGGGCAATGGGGCAAGGTGTGGGGACAGAGTCCCAGAGAGCTGTTTCCAGGCTCTCGGCTTCATGTGGCAAGGGGCTGGCTCAGGTAGTCGATGGTAGTCAGCTGTGACTAGTTGGCCATCAGCTGTTGCCGGTTAGCCATTAGCCACTGATATAACTGCTATGGCTAGGCCGGCTGGTTGGTAGGTTGGCAGAGAAATGGACGGCAAATTGCACATCGTGTGGCTCCTGCTTCCTGTGTCCCCAACCTGGCCGCCAGCGAGAATATAAAGGTATGACTCCCCTATCGATGGCTCCGTGGGTGTTCCTTTTTGGCCTCACCATGTCCTGCGTTCTGGTGTGGGGAGCGGGACCAGAGTCCCTCCATGATACAAGGCTAAAGCTGCAATTGGTGAAGAAGTAGCAACGCCTCTTGTCAGCTAGAAAAGTGGATACTTGGTCATTTTTGTGGTTTGGACAGTGCCCTTGTTTTGTCGGTGCTCAGACTGGTCTTGTTTTTGTCTTGCTCCCACATGGTCAAAGAATTCGCTTGTCTGATGTCGGACTTTCGTGTATTTGCTTGTCGTCAGTCAGGGGACACACGGCCTGGCTGCAAGAGCCAGCCCAGCTTGTTGTCCCCAGTCTGGGACGGCTCCGCCTTTTCTCAGTGACGATTATGGGCAGGCACCACGGTCAGAAGTGGGACCAGAGCAGTGGAAGGGGGGGGCGTGGTATCTTTCTTCAGGGAGGGTACAGTCCAGCAGATGGAACAAAGAAGTACTCGTTATACCCGCAATAAATGGCCGCCATTCAGAACTCAAGTGTCATGCAGCATGTGGGGGGAAAAGCTGTTGGAGTTGAGACTTTGCTGCAAAAATGAATATTTTTCCATATCTCGTGGCCTCGTCCTTACAGACAGCAGCAAGGACGGGAGTCGTTTTTCCCCTGTGGGTTGCGATCCTGGGTCATTGGCAGTGGTGGGGTGAGGAGGGAAGGTAGGGATGTGGGGTGGGATAGTGGAGGACAGAGGAGGGAGAAATACTTGGAAAAGGAGCACATATCACACACTTTGGGATCGTTTCGAACGTTCAAAACCTCCTCGTCAATGACTGTCGACGGGCAGCGTTCCCTTCATGACACACCAGTGGGTGTCTCTCAGGCTCTGTCCTCACCCCAGCCCTGATTGCCTGTCTTGGGAGGCTCCACACAAGACCTGGAGATGGCGGTCATTCACGTCACCTCCACCTTGATGAGCTGTCCCTGTCTCTCACTCCTCCTTTTCCTCATGAGGTCAGGTATCCCGCTGGCCCCGCATGCAGGGCAGCCCTCCTGTGATGACAGACATTGCCATCAGATCATGGCCTGGTCGCTTCCCCCAGAGGACAGCTCCCCAAGAGTCAACAGTCTCAGGAGTCACAGCCTTGGTCTCCTGTGGTCCTGAGGCTTTGAGGAAGTGCAGAGACTGGTCTGGCTGGCTGGAGCCTGGAAGGATTTCGTGACTTAGTCATTACAGGTAGTATTACAGGAGCGGGAAGCTCCAGATCTCAGGTTTACTTCCTGCAGCGCATTTTGGACATTCCATCTCCGAAGTAAAAAATGGATCAACAAACACCAAATCCTCCTCCCTTTGCTTCTAACTCACAGTTTGTTCTCAGTTCTGTCTCTTCCCACCCCCATAACAACTGCCATCCATGGCAAGCAGCTGAGTCATTCCAAAGGAGAATGGGAAGAGGTAGCCAGAAAGTGCCACATACCTATGCCTGTTTGAAGGTCTGTGTCACTAAGGATTTTATGGAGATCCCAATTTGCCCCTCACGGCTGAAGCTATGGCAGCCCCCAGAGCTGAGGGTCAGCTGAGGAGACTGCACGTGGGCGCTGAGCAGAAAATTGGAGGGGAACTTTGGGGGACACTTGGGAGGGGCTTGAAACTTTGGTTTGCAGGCAGGAAATGAGTGGTGGGATTGGGAGAAGGGGAGGGTGGTGAGTCTTAGTTAGAGGTCTGTTTGTTATACTCTCCAGCCCCAAGCCCTTTGCATCTCCATGGCCAGTGTCTGGAGTTTTGAGGAGAGAAGGAATCTAAGAACTCCCAAGACTATCCACATATCTGTGCCTCAGTCTTCCTGCAGGAGCTATTCTTGATTTTTATTTATTCATTCATACAAATCATTCATTCTTCCAAACCACTTATATTGTGCTGGACAAAGGAGATTCAAAAACGGGGGAGATGCTACCCCATCTTTTGGCTGACAGTGTAGTGGGGCCGAGAGGCACGTAATGAAACACGCATGAGCCAGCTGAGGATGTGGTCACACATGTGTGTGTGGGGGGAGTCCTCAGGACTGAGGTCAGAGTTTTGGGGTGTCAGTCCCCTGTTGCTCTTCAGTGACTCTGGGTGAATGATGCATCCAGATGTTGTCTCCTGCTATCGCTTGGGATGGTCGAGGAGATGAACACAGCTGTGGAGCCTGTGCTCTGCTGAGGCTCAGAAAACCCAGGCGGGGCAAGTAAGAAGGGCTTGTGGAACCCAAGAGGTATCCGGGCATCCACCAGGAGGAAAAGATAAAGCTGGTGTGGAGGGGAGGAGAGAAGGGGAGCACTACGGGCAAAACAATATGCTGGTTGAGAGCGTTTACTTTGGAGACAGAAATGGCTGGGTTTGAATCCCTCCTCTACAGCTGTGTTAAGGTAGAACCACCCGAGGAAAGAAAAAGCTAGTCACATAGGGGCACGAGGAGCCAGAGCTGTCACAGGGAAAATGGAGATGGACTAAGAAATCTACCAAGGCTGTGGTGACATGCCTTGCTAATGAACCAATGTTTAAGGACCATTGTGACGGTATCTGAGAGCCTATAGTATTGATTCTAAGGGAGCCAGGGGCAGTAACTTAGAGAAGAGAGTGATTCAGACTGGCTGGCACAGCTGAGAGAGATTAGCCCAAAGATGAACGCTAATTGATGGGTGTGATGATAATGAGTTTGGTGATGGTAATGAGCAAACACCTGACCTACAGTGGCCCAAGGTTGTGGAAAGGGCAGTTGCATCAGCCGGGTGGCATGGTCTCATTGCATTCGTTATAACAATAGATCTATATTACCCCCTGAATCCCGTGTTAAAAATCCCTAAGAATGAGACACATCATTTACATTTCATATGTATCTTAAAATGACAGATTTTGATAAATCATTATTGTTATATTACAGGCATCTGACTATCCTGATACAGGGAAGGCTGGAGGTGTGGCCGTCCTCTTTCAGTTGCCAATATATCGTAGTTGAGTAGAAAACTCAAGCACTTGCAAGATACTTGTGTGAATTTTTTTTTTTTTTTTTACTAAGACTCAGGGACTGAGTACAGAAGCCTGGGAAAGGGATGAGAACGGGCTAATTTTTAAACAAACATGTCACCTTTGGTACAGCAATCCATCCCCTTGCCTTACTTAGCTCTTATCTTTGGTGTGGAAGCAAGCAGACACTAGACATCCTTTTTGTCACCACCAAACCAACAATTTTGGTTTCTGTCCTCACAGTTTTGCCCCAATGGGTGTCTGCTGGGTTTAGCAGGCTCTTACCAGTATCTATGCAATGCCCACGAATGAGAAGCCAACCGAGTATAGATCCACCTGTGTCTACGTCTGTTGTCTTACCAGGGCATAGAAAACACCTCCAAGGGACCCACTGGGATGTAAGCTCCCTGAGAGCAGAGTTTTGGTCTCTCTTGTTCCTCACCAGTTCAAATACCTAGTTGAGTGCCACACAAGTACTTGCTGAACGAATGAAGGCGTGAACGATTGGGTTTGGGCTTGGCCTGGGAAGTCCCCAGATGAGGACTGAAGAATCTGTCTCTCTACAACTCCTGAGAACTCACTTTTCGGGGACCCCTTTTAGTGGTGGAATCATAACTGACATAACCTCTGGCTTCCCCTAAGTGTCCTGGGGTCTCAAAGCTCAACTTTATCGGTTGGTTCTGGTCCCACTTCTCTAGACCTCGGAGTAGATTTACCAACCGCAGGGATTCTGGTGACACGTAACAGGAAGTACAGAGTCTCTAAACCTGGTTCTAGGGACACACAGCCATCGGGACTCTGGTACCAGGGTGTCTGTGGAAGAGACGGGTCTTGGTAGTTTAGACAGCAGCGGCCAGAGCTGAGGCCACAGCGGCCCTGGGAGCAGGAGGAGACTGGCAGGGACTGGGCACTGGGGTGGGCACTGGCATGGGCCCTGTGGAGCCTAGCCGTGCTGCTGGCTTTGCTAGCAGAGCATCTCAGCAGGAGTCAGTGACCAGAGAGGACATAATTATGGGTTGCAGAAGCCTCTGGCTACCATCTCTTCTCTGATGGGTATTGCAGACCCCTGGCTCCACTTCTGAACTAAGAAATGTGGAAAGGAAATGAAAAGCAACATGGAATTAATTTAGCCTGGAAAGATACACTTTCCTCCTTGGCCTCCCGCTAGGGGTCCTCCCCAGTGGGTGCTGAGGGCCAGGGAGGGATCTGAGACAGTGAAAGGGGCAGGTGACGGTGCTGTTAAGCTTTCGTTAGGAGTTAGGCTTCCCTGAGTTTGAATTCCTGCTTCTCCGGTAAACAGCTGATGACCGAAGAAAGAAAAAGCTGTAAAGAGACAGAGACACGGTAGACCCAAGATGTGAGGAATAAAATCAGAGCGAGAGACAAGAAATCTATAGAGGCCACAGTGACATGGTTTGCTAGTTGAGACACAGTGACAAATATACTATCTGTCAGTACGATAACCACTGTGAGATTTCTTGCTGCAGGAGTGGTTTGGGGAGGGACTGATTCGAGTGGGTTGGGGCAACTCAGGGAGATTAGCTGAACTGTGACTCATATTTCACGGGTGTGGTGATAACTGATAATGAGGGTGAAATGGTAAAGCCTGGGTGCACCAGGGTACCAGCGACTGGCCAAGAGTTTTGGGAATTACGAGTCTGTGAGCTGTGTGGTATGTTGCCCCTGTATTTTATTTTCCCATTAGAGATGCATTGCCCTCTGAAGCATCGCATGTAACAAGGAGATAAATCTTTTAAATCACAAATATTAACTACAATGATGACAAAGCATTATTATTATTTTTTTTTATAAACATTGGTAAAAATTACACGTCTGGTTAGTCTGTTATAGGAAAGCCTGCAGGTGTAGCCATCCCTTATTGGGTGATCAAATAAGTAATAAACGCCCCAGGAAGGGCATGAGCACAGATGCCTGCTTTTCCCTTCTTTCTTGGTTGTTGTCTTTGGATGTGGAAGCCAGCAATCCCTCGTGTCCTTTTTCGTCACTACCAAAGCCACTATCTCAGGGTCAATATTTTGCCCATGCTGTGTGTCTTCCCTGGGTTTCGTAAACCAGTACCAGGGTGCACACAGCCCCATGGGATGAGAGGCCCAGTGAACCGAGAGGCCACTTTATTTCACTCGTTGTGTCATATGTGAAATCGGGGACTGTCACCTATAGACCCATAGGAATGGAAGTTCCCGAGAGAAAAAACTGTCTGATTGTTTGCTGTACGCCTGCGTAGTGCCTAGAACCCAGCATGTGACAGCGGCTCCGTAAAAGTGTGTTGAGTGAATGCAAGGGTCCCAGGCAGGGACCTGGTTTCACCCTGATGAGGTCTGGAGAATCTGTTTTTTTCACAGCTGGGACCTCCCCTTTTTGGCTCCATTTTTAAAACGTCCGCTATGACTTTCAAGCTCTCTTCCGTGTTGCAGACAGGAGCTCCATCGGTTGGCTATGCTCCCTTTTCTCATCACTCAGATGCAATCCCATCAGAGCCATAACCCTGTTGATTCTCAGAGTGGCCGGGTGAGGTACTCCTGAGCCTCCAGTCTTTTTCCACAGCCCTCTGTGGAGGCATGTTCTAATTCTCCAGTTTTCCAGCCTGTGCTTTAGTGTTTCAGTCTGCAGAGCTGTTGGGCCTGTGTGTGGACAGTGCTCACACCTGGCATTCCAGGTTCTGTACGCTGCTCAGGTGAGGCCTCGCTCTTCCCTGGAGCCAGGCCTGTCCTCCCCTCCCCTCCGCCAAGACTCCCTCTGGCTGAGTGCTCTCTGGTGGTTTCTAACCGGACTTAACCTCACGGCCAGGACTGTGGCTTCTACTTCAAGGTCACAGTCTTTCTGATCCCCAAGGTTTAATCATTTCCCGGCCTGATAAAATCTCTTTTCAATGTCATGAACGTATGAATTTACCTATAGTTCCCCCCTGCCCCCCGCCGTCCGTTTGCTCTGCTCAGTCCCTAACGTTTTAATAGTTGCCATTTGATTGGATCGTGAGCCCTATGACATTTCTCTGACTTTCTGGCACTTCACGTGAGATATCACTCTTGGTCCACAGGGAGGAACATTATTTTAACCTCAGTGGCATCTGAGTTTTACAAGTTAAGCCAAAACGTGGGGCTTGACAGAGGTTCATGGTTGTATAGAGTTCAAAATATAGGAAGTATTTGCTCCTTACATTATATTGACCTATCATTTCAGCAACACTTCCCATTTTCTCTTTTTTTTCCTTAAAATTTTCATGTCACAGACTCCAATCATCTTGTTAACTGAACTCCCAGCCACAGCTCCTGCTGCTGCCCTGAGACCTAGTTGATTTACATGCTTCTCACCTTCCGTCTCTCTCCTGCATCCTCGTAGAGTCCACTTGACTCTCCTTCCTGAAGTGTATGTCTCCTTCCTCCATCTTTTTATCCAGCTCTTTCTCTGCCAATTGTTTTGTTTCTTTGCCTCCTGATTCCTTGTTTTTTAAGTAGGATTCAGAAACAGCTTATCAACA
Organism: Rhinolophus sinicus; assembly: GCF_036562045.2. Taxonomy (NCBI): domain Eukaryota; kingdom Metazoa; phylum Chordata; class Mammalia; order Chiroptera; family Rhinolophidae; genus Rhinolophus; species Rhinolophus sinicus. Next base: position 52,149,501 of record NC_133763.1, read on the forward strand.
TCAGCCGAAGCCCCATCTCACACACTGGCCATTTCCAGATTGTTATCAACACCACTCGGGTTTCATAGGAAAAATCAGTCCTTCCGCTGAGAGTTGCAGGGCCTCCGACCAACACAACCCTCATCCTTCTTGCAATCTCCATTCCCACCTAAAAACTGCACAACCCTTCTGTGAAGGGAGGGGAAACTGCTGGTTTTGCCTGGTCCAGAACTGAGATTCTGCCCCCTGAGCTGGGTTGTGTTGCCAAGGAACTGAGAGGAGGGACCCAGTGAAATGATACGTGAGCCGCCCGTGGTCATGAGAAACAAGCTTTATTCTTTCACGGGGCCAGGTGCAGGGTGGGGGTGTGTGAGGTCCAGGGTAACAGGCTGGAAGACCATCTGGACAGAGCTGAGAACCCCCCCTGGGAACATCCCAGCTCAGTCTGGGGGGTGAGTAGGGGGTGTCCCCAAAAGAATGCCTCCCGCTGGGGCTTTTCGTTGGCCCTTTGGCTTCTTGTTTCCTCTGAAGTCACTTGTCTCAGCACCGGAATCCAGGTCAGCAGCAGCCCCCAGAGCCGTGGTGGCCACAGCCGGAGCCCCCAGACTGCTGACCGCTGCCACTGTCACACGACTCGGAGCTCTGGCGCCGGCATCGGTGGGACCTGTGGCGCCTGTGGTGGCTCAGGCAGCAGCCGTCCCCGGAGCTGGGGCCACAGCCAGAGGGGGCTGGAGGCAAGCACTGTGCTGGGCTCTTGGGGGGGCACTTGGGGCTGGGGCACTTGGGGGTGGGGCACTTGGGAGGGGGCTGGCACTGCTGCTGGTTCTGCTGACTGAACATCTTGGCAGAAACTTGACCTTGAACAAATGAAAAAAACATTTTGAGCACAGAAGCTGCAGAAGTTTCAACGCCGCACCGCCGACCCCACCATAGATTTTGTCCAGCACTTGTCCCCTGTGACCAAGCAGCTTTCTAAGCCAAGCTCTGAGGGAGAGAAGTGGGAACATGGAGGGGACACATGCGGTTGGATAGAGCCTCTTCCAGGAGGTCAGAGGGATGCGTGTGCATCCCTGACAGCACTCAGAGCAAGAATGGGAAGGGACCCTGAGGACCTGTGGCTTTGGGGGTTCACAGCCCCCTGACCGGTGCCTCGGTGGCTCCTTCCTCACCATCACCCTCCCCCCCACTGCTGCCCACTATGGACCTCTTCCTGCTGCTTCCATTCAGACGAGTCCTGCCTCCCAACTGTCCCCGCTGAGGGTCTGTCCCCTCAGACACTCACCTCAGACACAGGAGTCAGGACAAGTCTCTCAGGATGCTGTGGATGAGGAGCCTGGGGAGGGAGGCCTTTTATGCTATGATGGGCTGTGACACAGAGCCGAGCACACTGCTGCTTTCACAACCCGGGGGAGGGTGACAGCCGGGCGCACCCCATCCCAGTTCTCCAGCTTCTTCCTGCACACGTGCCGACTGCACACTATTTTCCCATTTGATTTAATTGTGACATTACACAGGTGTCCCCTAAGCTGATTTTTTTCAGTCTGTGAGTCCAAGATGAGATCACAAGAAATGTATTTTCTTCCAATCACAGTAGCTGGAAATGAGCAAGTATCTAGTCACAAACTGTCTCCACTTAATGTGTTGGCATCTCCAGGGGGAAGTGTCGCATGGTCATGGCGGCCAGTCTGACAGCTCTTGTCACCACAGAGCACTCCCAGCTCTTCCTGTCCTGATCCAGGTCACATCCGCAATGTCCACCCTGCTCACAGGACTTACAGAGCCGCCCCGCCCCACCATCCTGCTAAGAAAATCATCCTCTGCTCTCATGTTTTATTTAATTCCTAGCTTCCTACCTTCATGGGATGGTGTTTATAGCAGGGCCTCTTCTCCGATTTCCTAACACACATAGTGGAGACCTGGGACTCCTCTGGGGCTCTCTTTTGGAGTTGGGGACATTTAGGTGCTATGGTTTCAGGGTTGGGGCTTGAACGGAAAGCCAATGGTTGGAATGTACCCAACCACTGAGACTGAGGATACTCTTCAGCTGTTGTTACCTAATGACTCATGACTGTACCCTCTGGACCAAAAAGGACAAAGTTCCTGCTTCTATTGAAACCACAGGCCAAAGAGAAAAACTATTGATTTTTACAGCGATCTGAACCCCCAGATGAGGTTACGTCTTTTTCCATGCTCAATAGCACTGCTATTTCTCTAAACATACGCCACAGTTAAATTCATTGTTTGTGTTTCTTTGCTAGATTGTCAGCCCAGAGAGGACAGGCTGCATCTCTTTTCCAGCTGCATCCCTAGAGCTAAGCACAGTGCCTGGCCCCCAGCTGATGCTCATTTAGAGTCTGTTAACTGTAGGAACCTGGGAATTAAGGATTGAGTGAGAAGAAATTCAGGAGGAAGGGCTAGCGGTGGGAGGGTCAGGTCTGTCGGAGAGAAGATGGTGGGTGACGTCCCCTTCCTGGCCCCACCCCAAGGTCAGGCTGGACTTTTTTGAGGGGCCCCAAGTGTGATGTTAAGACCACTTCCAGTAGGTTGATCTCTCTGTATCCTCATCCAAACGAGGACACTACAGAGTAACTGCACTGGGACATGAGTTGTAAACTAGGACATTCCAGGTACCCCAGGAGGGACAGTGGCCCCATTTTTGTGGCATTAGTTAAGCTTGCCACATCTGGCAAAGCTGATGAAAAGAGAAGTGAGTTTCCCACTATTCTCTCCCTCTTCATCCTCACCACAGAGTGAAAAATTGTTTCTCTTTCCTATTTCCCCCTTTCCAATCTAGTATTAGATCTAGCTGTGGGCAACTCGTGATCTGAGGAAAATGGTCACCACAACTGAAAGGTGGCAGAGAGAAAGCATGGCCACAGGGGGTCAAGAACCTCTTCTGGGGACGGGAGAATGTCAGTGAGGGTATAAATTCCTTCCCCAACTGTCTCCATCCTCCGTCCTGAGCTAACACTCAGAAGGCTCAATACAAGTTCTTTCTCTATAGGGCCCTGAAATAACTCAGGGGGTCACTGAGTTTCATTGTCATTAGAGTGAAGTGAGAAAAACAAAATTATCTAAAGGTGGGAAGCCAGTCCTACGGGTTTTAATGGTCATAAAACAATAAGACACATTTCCTATAAAAAAGACTTCATTTAAAATATTTAATTAACTGCGTGTACTTGCTTTTTACCAGTTAACCAAAGGCCATGACCACTTTTCTCTGTAAGAAAATATAAATCCATGATACAATATTATTGTAATAGTAAAAATTACTTAAATTATATATGGATTATTAAAATTTGTAGTGCTAATTATACAGTTTTTGACTATAGTTAGATATTACAATAGATTCAAGTGTTTTTGAGTTTAGATAAATTCACTAAATAAAACCATACACATTTTCAACTCTGGCCAATTTACTTGCTTGTCTCTCAACACCTAACTGGGTCAGCCCACTTCGTGCCTAAAACTCCACGCTGCTCGCTGCCATGACGTCACTGGAGGGGGCTCACGCCACCGGACAGGGCCCCAGCACCAGTCCCCTTCCCTTACCCATGTCTCATTGCCAGGAGCTCAGGAGGCGCAGTGGATTACACCTGAAGGTCGTGGTCACTGGGGCAGCCTGGAAATGTGGTGCATATTACATTACAATTCTGACTTGGAATTTGTGTTATGCTTTATTTATTTGTCTGTTAGTGGGTCTGTCTTGGTAGACTCATGAATGCAAGACTAGAATTCTTTCATAGCCATACCTGCTCCCAGGAAAGTACCTGAGACAGGATCGGAATCAAGGCATGTCAACTGAGAGAAGGAAGGAAGGAAGGAAGGAAGGAAGGAAAGAAGGAAGGAAGGAAGGAAGGAAGGAAGGAAGGAAGGAAAGAAGGAAGGAAGGAAGGAAGGAAGGAAGGAAGGAAGGAAGGAAGGGGGAGTGTCAGGCTCCCAGGATGCCCCAGGTGGTGTTACGTGGACAAGCATCATGCTTCCTGGTTGAACCTCACTAGTTGGACATTGTGCAAAGGCCCAGGGAAAATTCTGGAAGCCTAGTCCTAGGGGTGTGCCCGGCTGTCACCCTCCCCGGGTTGTGAAAGCAGCAGTGCGCTCGGCTCTGTGTCACAGCCCATCATAGCATAAAAGGCCTCCCTCCCCAGGCTCCTCATCCACAGCATCCTGAGAGATTGTCCTGACTCCTGTGTCTGAGGTGAGTGTCTGAGGGGACAGACCCTCAGCGGGGACAGTTGGGAGGCAGGACTCATCTGAATGGAAGCAGCAGGAAGAGGTCCATAGTGGGCAGCAGTGGGGGGAGGGTGATGGTGAGGAAGGAGCCACCGAGGCACCTGTCAGGGGGCCGTGAACCCCCAAAGCCACAGGTCCTCAGGGTCCCTTCCCATTCTTGCTCTGAGTGCTGTCAGGGATGCACACGCATCCTTCTGACATCCTGGAAGAGGCTCTATCCAACTGCATGTATCCCCTCCACGTTCCCACTTCTCTCCCTCAGAGCTTGGCTTAGAAAGCTGCTTGTTCACAGGGGACAAATGTTGGACAAAATCTATGGTGGGGTCGGCGGTGCGGCATTGAAACTTCTGCAGCTTCTGTGCTCAAAATGTTTTTTTCATTTGTTTAAGGTCAAGTTTCTGCCAAGATGTCCAGTCAGCAGAACCAGCAGCAGTGCCAGCCCCCTCCCAAGTGCCCCACCCCCAAGTGCCCCACCCCCAAGTGCCCCAGCCCCAAGTGCCCCCCCAAGAGCCCACAGTGCTTGCCTCCAGCTCCCTCTGGCTGTGTCCCCAGTTCCGTGGGCGGCTGCTGCCTGAGCCACCACAGGCACCACAGGTCCCACCGATGCCGGCGCCAGAGCTCCGAGTCCTGTGACAGTGGCAGTGGTCAGCAGTCCGGGGGCTCCGGCTGTGGCCACCACGGCTCCGGGGGCTGCTGCTGACCTGGATTCTGATGCTGAGACAAGCGACTTCAGAGGAAAGAAGAAGCCAAAGGGCCAAGGAAAAGCCCCAGCGGGAGGCATTCTTTCGGGGACACCCCCTTCTCACCTCCCAGGCTGAATTGCTGATTTGTTCACGGGGGCGGGGGGCTCTCTTCAGAAGATGCTGCACTTGTATTTTCCAGGAGTTTGTCGGCTCACCCTTCTCTCTGCCTCAGTGTGTTATCACCTGTGTTTGACCAGGTAGAAAAATAAAGCCTGTTTTCTCCACCCACCTCTCACTGGTCCTTCGCTCCACCCACGCGGCTCCGGGGCCCCCCTCCCTCTTGAAGGTCCAGCGTCCCAGCACCGGGAATAATCCTGGCGTGGGACTGGAACAGGAATGGGTCAGATTTTTCTCACAGGGAGGGACCCTGTGGGAGAACTTTGGGGGTGGGAGGGGGACGGCGGTGTGGAGAGAGGTAGCTGAGAACACTCTTAGCAAAGGGCTGGCTTTTCCTGTGTCATGTGGTGGGGAGGCACGATCTGATGTGGGATCCCTGTCTCTCCGTCTCTGTCGAGGTGGTAGAGAGGAGGAAACCAAAGAGGATGGAGGGCTTGGAGGCAGAAGGAAAGGTCTGAGGGAGGAAGGTCCAGTCAACCTACAAACGATGGACTTTAGAGAGAGGTGAGCTGCAAAACTACTAAATTCTGAAGAAACTGGAACCACGGGTTTCTCCCGAGGGAATGCACGGGGCGTTCAGCAAATGAGAGGCTGAGAAAAAAGAAGATACGAGAAGTGCCTCAGGGCTTACATATTGGGTAACTGGACAATTCTCTCAAGGGATCTGAGAGAGAATGGAACTCATTTTCATTATCTTTTGGCTGTTGAATGATACTTTCCAAACTCAACAAGATTAGAGACCCAGCCATATTAGTTCCATGAGGTCCCAACGGGGGGCGCCCCTGTCCAGCTCTGGAATAGGGCAGCACTTGGCATTTCCCTGGGACCGCTAGATTTTTGAAATAACGATGCAGAAGAATGGGGTCTGTGACAGCCATGCCTGATGGTTCTTGAAATGGGTTCAGAAAGATGAAAAGACGTGGTGTAACTGAGGCTACAGTGAGAGTGGAAATTCTTGGCAAAAGCCAGAGTTTGAGTGTGGAAACTCTAGATAGGGGATAAAACCGGTGTGATACTTTGGGAATTCACCTGAAAGAAATGTGTTTTTGTCATTTTGTGGTTTATAAAGTGGTGAGCTGGATGGTCGTTTTGCTTCAATATTCTTGGCCACATAGTTTCTCAAGACACTGGAATAAAGAGTGTCAAAAATAACTCTGATTGGAGGTTGAGGCTCAATCTGCTCTGCTCATCAAATCACTTCCCTTGCTGAGGTGGGGTTCCCTGAGGAAGTGGCCACGGATGTGGGGCTTACATTTATTTGGGCAGGCTTTGGAATCACCGTGATACTAGGAGTACCTTAAATGTTGGCTTTCTTATTTGTCTTTTAATGTGAAAACTAAAGAACAAGTCTTAGGGTTCAGAAGCTTCTAGGTCAGATTTAAGCCCCTAAGCAACCGCATCATCAGGTTTCATGCTATCGGTCAAGGTCAGAGCTGAGATACCAGGAGTGTCACTGAGGGTCAGAAGGAATCAGGCATGGTTCTGACACTAGACGTGGCTCCCAGCAGGTGAGGTCCAGTGGGTGGAGGAAACATTCATTCTCTCAATTTGACTAGGGGTGCATCGAGCGCTTCTGGGTCCCATCCACTTTTCCAGTCACTCATTACACAGATATTTGTTGAGCACATGTGTGCCAGCTGCCACTCTAGGCAGTGGGGGTACAAAAGGGACCTGACACAGTCCTTACTCACTTGGAACAGACATGCAGGAGGGTCCTTTCCAGGCAGGACTTACATCTCTTGCTCTGCATTGACTTGGGCTATGTCGTCTGAAGATTTATGTCCGCTGCCCTAGATGTGTGTGTTGAAATCCTGACCGCCTAGCGGATGGCGTTAGGAAGTGGGGCCTGTGGGAGGTGGTTAAGTCGTGAGGCTGGTGCTTCTCTCCTTTCCCCCACGCGGAGGCCTGGGCTTCCTTGGTGGTGCTCTGAAGGGTCTGAACTGGCCCACGAAGCTCATTTCCTTTGCTTTCCAGAGCTCTGTGCCACCCCCAACTCGTGCCTCTGTCTTTGACCTTGTGGAGTATAAAGACTCCCACAGACTGAGCAGCATCTGACTGTGTTGTGTGTTTGGACCACTTTCCAGTCAACCCAGGGCGTTTCCCTCCTCCTCACTCCCCAGAGAACAGCCTTGCGCTGCATGTGATGGGGCCACAGGCCAGAGCGGGGGGTACAGTGTCCTCCACTCCAAGGGTGAAAAGTCTGAAAAGTTGGGAACTGTCAGGGAAAGGCCTGGTGTGTTTTGACACAGATGTGAGCAGGGTCCTGAGGTCACAGGGCGTCTTTACTGCCCCCCACTTCTCCTCTCCTGAGCAGTACTCCCCTCACACTGATCCACGCTCTCCATTCTGCACCTTCGCTCAGCCCACACCCTCAGAACCCGGCATGTGGTGAGCTTTCCAAATCTGTTTCTCCGATGCCAAGTTCTTCACTTTTGATGCTCTATGTCCTCTGTTCTCTTTCTCAGTCTTCATTTGACAGCTGGCTGAATAGTCTCCTCCACCCTCTGGTCCCCGTTCTTCTCTGCCCACTTCCGAGTCTCTGTCCTTTGTCACCCGTCATTCAGTTGGGGACCCCAGAACACTGTTCTTACAGGAACTCCATGAGCAGACCCTGGGAGTCCAACGTCAGTTCACAAGAGAAAACTCAAGTCTTTCACTAGTTTGTCCCCACCAGTGCCCCTCTCCACCCCACCTCTGTCCTACGCAAACCCCGTAAGGCCTCGTGTCAGTCGAGGGGAGTACGAGCTGCCACCTTTCTGTTCCTGAGACAGGGTTCTGTACTCAGGGCTGGACAGACACACAAACATGTTAGACAGAGGTTGCCATGTGAAGGAGAAGCTTTATTTTTCCACAGGGACATACACAGGTGCTTCTGGAGAGCAGAGAATAATCCCTCTGGGGCAGCACTTGGAAATCTCCAAGGACTATCTCCGCAGGAAGAGAGGATCCTGGGAACAAAACGCGCCCGCTGAGGCTGGTTTCAGTCATTTTGGAGCTTTCTTTTTTCAAATGTTTTTACTTCATCTCATGACCCAGGTCAGCAGCAGCCCCCAGAGCCATGGTGGCCACAGCCGGAGCCCCCGGACTGCTGACCGCTGCCGCTGTCACAGGACTGGGAGCTCTGGCGCCCACGTCGGTGGGACCTGTGGCGTCTGTGGTGGCTCAGGCAGCAGCCGCCCCCGGAGCTGGAGCCACAGCAGCCCCCAGAGCTGGGGCCACAGCAGCCCCCAGAGCTGGGGCCACAGCAGCCCCCAGAGCTGGGGCCACAGCAGCCCCCAGAGCTGGGGGCACAGCCAGAGGGGGCTGGAGGCAAGCACTGTGCTGGGCTCTTGGGGGGACACTTGGGGGCAGGGCACTTGGGAGGGGGCTGGCACTGCTGCTGGTTCTGCTGGCAGGACATCTCGGAGGGAGGGGTGTGAGCCTGGACAAAACAAAAACAAAACAAAGTACTGGTCAGCGAGGGGCTCCCGGCCAATGTTTCCTTACTTAGTTGTAGATCCTTTGCCCTTAAGATCAGTTGCTCCTCAAGTCAAGGTCAGAAGACAAATGGAAAGGAATTTGGAGTTAAATGGGTCTGATAAGCTGCCTTCCATCCCTCCTCTCTCCTGCCAGGAAAGCAAGCTGACAGACTTCCTGACCAGTCTCCAGGGACCCTGCCAGCAACCCCACAGCGGCCTGTCACACAGACGCGGCATCAACGGCGCCCCCTGTAGGTGTGTGGTGCACACAACACACAACTGTCCAGATCTCATTTCTGTGGACGCCTATGAGGAGGATGCAAGTCAGGGAGGCTGTAAGGCCAGGAGTGCGTGTCTGGGAAGACGAGAAAGGGAGAGATCCTGAGGTCTGCTGCACCGCAGAACCCCCGGCATGGCTGTGGACCTTTCTTCCTCACAGTGCCGCCCTTCCCCGGCCTGCTGCTCACGTGAGCCTCTTTCCTCGCCTCTGCTGTCTTCCTGCTCCCCTCTCCTTGCTGAGGTACAGACATGTCAACCCCTTCAGCTCAGGCTCTCTCCCCCGCTGAACACTCACCAGATTCTGTGGAGGCTGCAGAAGACTCTTCCTGGCGATTGTGGACCCAGGAGCCCAGGCCTGAGTCCTTTTATGTTGTTTGGTGACACGCAGCCCAAGTATGTGTCCTCATTCTCATCCCAAGACGACAGCACCATAAACTCCCAGGACCGGGCTTTCAGGATTTTCCCAGGCACATATTTTGTGGAATGATGAAAAGGAAGCAGGACATCTCCATGGCGATGCAATGACTCATGGCTCAGTCCCAACGGCCGCCATTCCACTTTCACTTACTCATTCATTCAGCTCACAAGCCCTGCCGTCAGGAAGTATCCCTGGTGGGCACTGGTAATGGGGGGACAGACAGAACTGCGCTCGACTAGCCTCCAAGAAAGGCACATGGACCACTGGACAGGTAAGGAGATCGGACGTGCTAATGGATGCAGCACATGTGTGTGCAAAGGCATCAGGCTGGAGCCGCTTTGAGTGTCAACTCTCAGTGGATTCCCTCACGAGGATGAAATTGTCAACTCCTGTTTTAGGGGTGTTGATTCAGCTGGGCTTACAGGATCTTGGAAGTGAGGGGTAAACAGGGGAGGGTAAAGTTGGGACCATGGCAGGGGAGGCTCGTGGCACGTGGAATGCAGCTCGGTGCTGGGTGGGAGGGCGTGGGGCCGAGGTGGGTCCTCGTGGGGGAGGAGGTGATGTGGAAATGTGACCTCTGATTTCTGGGGCCAACGGAAATCACAACTAATGGGACACGAAGGGCTGGCTGTGGGATGTGTGAGGGTGAACCTCATTCTCTATATTATGGGGCTAATCAGTGAAGATTGTATTATTGTTATGATGAGGTTCATGGGGTCGTGTGCATTTCACTTCCTGAATAACTATGATAATGTGTGAGGTTTGTATATGGTGAATTCATATAAACTGAATATTATTTTCCACTTGCTTTTAATTAATAAATTCATCATTAAATTCTATAATAAAATATGCTATAACCTCCAAAGAAACACCAGTCATGAATTTAAAAAAACACTTTTATATAATATATGTTATATATGTTATATTATATATTATAAATATGTTATATTATATATATTATATATTATATTATATATGTTATATTGTATATATTATATATTAAACATATATATGTTTCCCAAGGAAATCATCACAATTAAGATGGTATCAAATTTCTCATAATCATGAAATTAAATTATACTGTAGTTTTTAAACAAAAAACTATTTTGATCAGAGCATACAAAAGCCTGTAAGGATCACTTACTTGTTCTTTGGCACAAAATACCTGGTAGGAGGATGTGAGTTCCTTCTTCTCCTCTGCCCATCACTCCACTTTGAACAGTTGTGACATGGTGAGTTCTTTTAGGAGTTCTGTCGAGTTGCGAAGGGCGGAATGGGAATTCTGGGTGGAGAACTGGTGAAGGGCTGGAACAGGTATGCGTGGATTCAGGAACACACTCCTGTCTGCAGAATGGGGTCCCCAAGGCGCTTTGCTCTGGGTTAGCCCCAGCGCTAGTCTGGAGTTGACATTGCCTGTATATGACCCAGTGCCCATACCCACCCCCCCGCCTCCCTCCCGTGGAGATACTATACTAGAAAGAGGCCATTACAAACGGGCACCAGCAACATGGCAGACTGGGTGGGATGGCTGAGGTGAGAAGAGGGCTCAGGTCGCCAAACGAGGTGGTGAAGCTGGGCGTGAGAAATGGCAGATGGAGGCTCAGCCATAGGGAATGGGTGCCACTGGGGACCCTCACTGTCTGCCTTGTCTGTGCCCCTGTCCTCTACTCCACAAGCCTGAGGTTTCGCCTGAGCCATCCCCTGCGTCCTGTTCTGGAATTCCTTCTCACGCGCTGATTCCTGTAGTTCTTTATTGGAAAACTGTTCGTTGGGCCTCAGTTGTAGGCCAGACACATAGTCATCAAGAACCCAGCAGTGAAGGAGGGAGACCCAGGCCCTGGCCCCAGCCAGCTTAGAAACCAGCCTGCAGAACAAGCGTCACACACAGCAGGTTGGCGTTCCCAGAGGGGAGATGCAGCACTTCTGTGGGGCAGGGGGCGAAGCCAGTCCGGAGCTCAGATAGCTGCAGGACTAGACACTTTACTTTTTTATCATCACCCGTGGTTTTTAGGAACAATCACAGGCCATTTTCAGTCTAAACTGATGCGACTTTGGGTCTTTGCCAGGCAAGAATCAAAGCAGGATACAAATCACACAAATTAGTCAAGAGCCGAAGGGTTAAAACATCTCAGAGACACTTGGTGAAGTTGTTCTTACAAAACGCAAATGGTTTCCGGGTCACTCCCCTAATGCTGTCCTGATTGGCTATGTGGATGTTTTTATGCCACTTACCTCCCATTTTTTCATTCTGGAGAAGGTGAGTCATAATTCCCACTTTAGAGCCCATCCTTTTGGTCATCAGAGGGAGTGATTGACAGACAGGAAGTTGTCCTGTGCTGACAGAAGAGTGACTCATCCACCAGTCACTTCTCCTAGAGCATGAGGACACCTCAGGCTGGAAAACACATGAGGACTCATCCGTCGTGGTCCTGACACTCTGGGTTCTGTGGAAACACAGAAAAGACTGAACCTGACGTGGCTGATGGAACCCTTGGGAAAGTTCGTTGTCTGGTGCTGCCAATTGGCATAACAGAAAAACGCAATGCAGTATTGCAGATTTTCTTTTCTAATGCTCCTTCTAGTCACTATGTTGTCTTTGTGAAATGGAATATTGAATTAGAGGCAAAGAGCAAGCATTGCAGACTTCATTCCAGGAAGTGCATTTTGACCAAGATGCGCCAGTGACAAACTAACCAACCAACCAAAGACTGCACATACAAACACGTGAGAAACACCTTCTCCTTAATCAATCTTTCTCTTCCTAGTTCCCACCACCAAGACCATGCGTATCCTGTGACATGCAGTGGAATCATTGATAGAGACAGAGGAATGCGGGAGCCTGGAAATCTGCCTTGGCTTCCAATGTAAGGATGCTTTTCCCTGGGTCCTCATTACTTTATATAAGCACGGCCATTTTTACTGAACATTTTGCCGATTGCATCAAGCTCTACTGGGGTTTTGAAGGCACACATACTGTTTTATAAGGATTTGGGCTAGATCCCCAAAGCTGAAAACGACAGGAGCCAAAGTGCCTCTCCTCCTAAAAACAACATATCCAGACATAACCCCAAGGGACTCACGGTACAGTGGCAGGACTGGCTCTGCCACCTCCCTGCTCCTGTACCCCACCCTCATTCCAGCCTCTAAATAGTCACATATATGTATATATTAAAGAAATGGTATATGTAATATTAACATTTTTTTCTATGAAGAAATCTCCAGATGTAGATGACTCTTTAGGTAAAGTTTACCAACATTTAAGGAAGAAATATTTTTACACATGCTTTTTGGGATGGGAGATTTTCAACACACTGTATTAAGCCAGCATAACTATGATGCAAAACCTGGGAAGAACATCAAGGAAAGGAAAATTTTAGGCCAATGTTTTTGTCAATATGGTACAAAATTATTAAAAATCGTAAAAAAATATTAATGTATTATAATGACCAAATCAGTCTTATTTTTTGAATGAACAGTTGGCTTTAGCTTTGAAAAACCAATCAATGTAATTCATCACATTTACAAAATAAAGGAAAAATCATACGATCATATCAATAGATGCAGAAAAATGGGTTCGGTAATATTCAACATCCGTTCATTATAAAAACAAAAACAAAAAACTCCACTAATTAAAAATAGAAATGAAGTTCCCTAACGTAATAAAAGGTACCAATAAATGTTGGGCTCTTTCTTTCTGAGATGAGGAACTCATTTTTGATGTCATATTGGAGACTATAGCCATCAGCCAGTGCAACGAGGCAAAAACTATTAATGACAATCATTCTACACACTGCCATTATCGTCAAAGGAAAATTACACTAGAAAGAGTTACACAGGTGAGGATGATTTTATTCAAAACTAAATAGGCAAGTGAGATCGAACTCAATTGTGCCGAAACAAACGCGGGAGGATAGGCACTGGGGTGAGTTAGTGGGAAAGTGCGAAGGACTCCAGTGGGGACGAAGGTCAAGGTGAGCAGCCGTCGGTGTTGGCCAGTGGTGCTCACTGAACTTGCTACTCTCAGACGCTGGGAGATACTCTTTTCCATTTAATTTTTTTTTAATTACTGAGGTTCAGTTTATATACAATACTGTATTAGTTTCAGGTGTACAATACAGTCATTTGACATTTCTATACCTGGCCATGTGGTCACTACAAGAAGTCTAGTAACCACCCGTCACCGTGCAAAGTTACCACAATATTGTCGACTCTATTCTCTTTGATGATTACATTTCAAAGGAATGGCTCCCAGGGCCTTGAAAAAGATATTCTTGGGTTGTCAAACCGCAAGAGACTAGGAGAAGATTTACATTTCAAAGGGGTGGAGAAATAACTCACAATGGCAAGCTTTCTAAAGTAAATGTCCTAAGAAAAGGGAGGTCAGGGGGTCTAGAGTCAGAAAGAAACCAGTCTGAAGTTCAAGCTGAGGGGACCTGGAAGGCCGGCTTGGTCATCATTCACAGACAGCAGGGCAGTGGGCAGAGACAATGGTAAAGAGTCCACACGTTAAAATGAAAATGTATGTTTAGCAAGGTTGCTGGCACAGGGGGTCGGTCTTGCGAGGGTTTCGTCCTTCTGCTTTACCTGTGCTACGTAGTGGCAGCGCTTGGGGTGCCAACCTAAGCCTGGTGTTTCCCAGTCAGGGCCCCTTTCCTCCTGGCAAGCTCTGAACTCCCACAGCGTCTTAGCCACCACTTTCATTTTCAGAATCCACAAATGCCTGGAGGAAAGCTACCTGACTCACGCTGGGTGACTTCCCTCCGTTTCAGATCTTGGCACCGCCTACTTTCACTGTCTCGGTGTAAGCTTGCTATTCAAAGTGCAGAATGTCTAATTGTGTTTAAATTTCAGATAAACCATTGGAAGTGCCTCCCCCTAGGATGGTCTGCAGCCAACAGTTGACAGGTGTGGGACTATATTCCTGCAGCCAAGATAAAACCTGAGACTAAACTCACAGTTGAGATTGTGGCCACCTTCCAAGGGACTTTGCCAATGATGGTCGCTTGTATGGCTTCTTCCTCCTCCCCGCCTGGCTTTCTGCACTGTTACCAGTTTCTTCTGGAAGTCCTACCTTAAACTACCCCCTGCACAGAAATTCTCGTCTTTGGATCTGCTCTGGGGAATCCTATACAACACTTTGATCTACTGGCAAGGTCTATTATGTAACAAAATAAATGAAGCCTGAATTACTGTGAGGTGAAAACTCTGAAAAGAGATTTGCTGAAAATAACACGTACATCGTGTGTGTTTTGTTTTTGAGATGCCTGAAACTTTTGTCCATACACATATTTTCTGTAAGTGAAATTGTCCCCGTGCCCTAAGATACATGGATCCTATCAGCATGGTGCCCTGCATTTCCATGGGTTCTACCCTCAGAATTCCTCTGATAATTCTGGGACAACAGTGGAGAGAGAGGGGGGCAGAGGCTATTCAAAGCCCAGGGACCGTAGGAGACCATGTTGAGAGGCAGCTGGATGCAAGATGCTCTCTGGGACAACGAATGGGGATGTCATTTGTACTATTTGGATCACGGAGACTGTGGAGACGATTGCTCCATTCTCTCTATTTTCCCATAATTTCCAGCTGTCTTATTTTGATCACAAATTGCTTTTACAGTGTTAAAGTTGACTGATAAAGAAACGTAAGCAGTTACTCTTGCAGCACGGAGGGTTAATTTGCTGGGCTCCCCAAAGGCGGGGAGACACCCAAGCGTTGTTCTAGTTCAGGGAATAAACAAAGGCTGTGGCTGGTGGCTGGGGGCTTGAGAGGATAGGTTAGCATTTTGTCATCCAGGTGGACGGACATCCCACCAAG
Organism: Rhinolophus sinicus; assembly: GCF_036562045.2. Classification (NCBI taxonomy): domain Eukaryota; kingdom Metazoa; phylum Chordata; class Mammalia; order Chiroptera; family Rhinolophidae; genus Rhinolophus; species Rhinolophus sinicus. The sequence continues at coordinate 52,164,542 of NC_133763.1, forward strand.
ATGCCCCGTCAGCAGAACGAGCAGCAGTGCCAATCCCCTGCCTAGGGCCTCCCAAAGTGCCCCACCCCTACATGTTCATTGCGGCATTACTTACAATGACCAAGACAGGTAGGGAACAACCTACGTGTCCACTGATGGGTGATTGGATAAAGATGCAGTACATATACATAATGGAATGTGACTCAGCCATAAAGAAGATGAAATATTGCCATTTGCGACAACATGGAGTTTGAGAGTATTTTTTTAAGTGAAATAAGTCAGATGGAAAAGGACAAAAACCACATGATTTCACTCATATGTGGGATATAAAACAAAAAGTAACAAACAATCTGACAAAACGAACAAAAACAGACTCACAGATACAGACAGCAGAATGGTGGTTACCAGAGAGAATGCTGGGTAGGGAAGGGTAAAGTGGGTAAAGGGGATCAAAAATATGGTAACGGAAGGAAACTAGACTTTGGGTGGTGAGCATGTAAGAGAGTTCACAGATTTCTAATTATAATCTTGTACACCTGAAAATTATATAATGTTATTAACCAATGTTACCCCAATAAATTTAAAATAAAAAAGCTTGGCTTTTACCATGGACTCATGAGAAGTCATTAGAATGTTTTCAGCAGAAGAGTTACATGGCGTGACTGTTAATGTCTCCATTTTACAGATGAGGAAACTGAGGTTCAGAAAATTCGGCAAATTACCTAAGATTACACAACTAGGAATTGGCAGAGCTGTGACAAGAACCAGGCCCTCTCTGACAGGAGAAGGCATAAGTTTACAGGATCACGATTGTCCCTTTGTGTGGAGGTCTTGGAGGGGACAGGACAACAGACAGACATGCTATTTGCACGTCTTGGAGGATGGGTGCAATGATTAGGAGGAACGGATCCATGAGGGGATGTGATCCAGTGGATTCTATCTGAGGAATATATTAAGGGAACACGGATTTCCCTGTGTCCCTTTGTATCCTGAAATTCACAGATGAGGTAGTTCCTATTAAAAATTGCAGGAAATACTTTAAGACTAAATACAATAAAACAGCGCTACAAAGTGGCAGTAAACCTGAGAGACTAGTTACCTGTGTTTAAGAGAACAACTGGGTTAGGGAAGGGCTGGCAGAGGTCGAGGAAACCAGGCTTCAAGGCCACTCCAGGCGAGAGAGGAATATGGGGTAACGATGTCTCCTGGCTTCTACATCCAAGAGTGTCCTGGTGCTGCTTCGTCCTGCGTCCCTGGCCCAGACACAGCCCCTGGGACTCTGAGCCAGGCAGCGCTGGGGTTCTCATGTTTCGATGACCCCCCTGTGCACACATGGGAGTCCACTGAAAACGCTCTCCACTCCACAGAGAACAGATGCCCCCTAGAGGACTTCTGTTGTCTCCTCCTGTGGTAGTCATGGTGGGGTGGGGTGGTGGGGAGGGAGGCACGGAGGCGGCCAGGTGAGGGCGCTCTCTAGCAAGCCAGTCCAGCGACCATGTGTTGTAATGGAGCATGCCCTGGATGAGCTTCAGAAATTCCTGTCTAGAGCTGCTCCTACCTGGCTGTGTGGCCTTGAGCCAGTTTCTTCCCTCCTCTGTGGGCCTCAGTTACAATGGAGGGGCTGAGCTCTATGCTTGTAAAGGTCCTTGCCAGCTGTCCATTCTGTGTTCCACAATAGTGTCCCGATGATCTAGGAGGAACCCCGATTGTCCCTGGAATAATGGTGCCGGGGAGCTGGGGCAAACCTCAGAGCTGAGCTAGATCAGAGACACGCACAGACGTGGGCTCTGAGGGAGGGGCCTCTGTACCACTTTCTAGTGTCAGACATGGAAGTGACACTGCTCACTGGATTCAATGTTCCTGTGTCCTCCGTTTCCTGTGCGTGTGGCTTCTCACTTCCTCCCACTTCTTTTTTCACAAAAAAAGACGGACCCAGATTTTGCCCTCAGAGCACCTCCAGTCCCTGGTCAAGGATAGTTCCCAGGATGACAGGCTCTGCCCTCAGAGAGCAACCTGTCAACTTGGGCACCTCCCGCTCTGGTCCCCTGGTTGGGGCTGGGGATGCCATTGAGTTAAAACCTTGGTTTGGTTCAGACACTCGGGCATAGCTTCAAACCTACAATAAACGTCAGGATTTGTAGATGCTGGTGCTATAAGGGGCCTTAGAGATAATCTCGTATATACTTCCCGACTATCCCGATGGTAGTAAGTCCTGAAATGAGCTATCCAGAGGCAATGCACAGAACTTCTAAAGACCAGAAGATCTTCCTAAGAACAGCCCACGAGGCCAGATGACACAGGTATTCACCTATCTGCACGCGGGGGCCAGACCGATGACATGTGTCAGTCTCTGCCCCCTCAGAGATGCCAGGATTCTGAATCTCTGATCCTGTGAATTCTTGATCCTCCGCACCTACCACCCCATGAGTCCACTGGACTAGTAGCTATTGCATGAGTCCACGAGTCTCTGATTTTACGAGGTTGAGTCCAAAGAGAAAGATGGGGTCTTTTGAAGACAACCCTCTGACTCATCCTGACGCTTGTGTCCGTCATCTGATTTCTCCATGCCTGGCCTTCCCTATAAAACGGGCGGGGCACAACCCACCCACCTGTTCCTGGGGCGCATGGAAGCAGCATATCTCACCAGGGATGTTTGTGTTGCCTGAAGATGTCAAACCCATTAGTGAGAGCCTGATTCCACAGAGCGGGAAGTCAGCCAATCGGAGCTCGCAGACAGCACAGAACACAGTTTGGCTAATGGCAGGATGAGCGCTCACCACCTGGAGGAAGGAGGCTGGTGGTCTAGGCTATACTGCCAGTGTAAAGCACCTTGATTCGTTCGTTCGTTCATTCATTCATTCATTCATTCATTCATTCATTCATTCATATATTTGTCTAGTCAGTGGTCCCCACGTCCCATGCCAGAGTCAGGTGATAGATACACAGTGAACGTGTCTAGTTTTGAACACATGGAGTTTGGTCTAGTGGGAACAACTCCATGGACAGCTAGAATGTGACAATATACATTTCCTTTGTAGAACAGGTCCCTACAATCATAGACTATCCCAGAAGGGGCCTCATCTAACTCTTAATTTTAGAGTGGGAGAGCCATCGATGGATGATTGGATAAAAATATGCTAATATATATGTACATATACGCACAATGGAATACTACGCAGCCATAAAAAAGATGAAACATTGCCATTTGCGACACCGTGGACAAATCCTGAGAGTAGTAATCTAAGTAAAATAAGTCAGACGGAAAAGGACAAAAACCATATTACTTCACTCATATGTGGGACGTAAAACAAAACGTACCAATCTTAACAAAACAAACAAAAAGAAACTCATAGACATAGACAGCAGAATGGTGGTTACCAGAAGGATAGAGGGGCGGGGAAAAACGAAGTATGTAAAGGGAGTCAGATATATGGTGGCAGCAGGAGACTAGACTTTGGAGGGGGAGCACACATTAGAATACACAGATGCTGAATTATAATCTTGTATGCCTGAAAATTATATAATATTATTGATCGATGCTAATAATCAAAGTAGGGCTGGCCTAGCCAATGTATATGGCAGTGAGCTTCTTAACTGTGTCTGTTAGGTGCTGACATCCCTACACGTCACGGATTTTCACACTAGAAGCAGCCTGCTGTGGTGGAAAAACAGTAAAATTTGAGGTCGCTTAACCTTGAGTTCAGATTCTGAATTTACCACTTCTAACCTCACGAGCTCGGGCACGTTTGTTTGCTTGTTTACTTATTTCTTTGAGACATTATCACGGGACTAAATTTGATAGGCTACACGGCGAGGTGTCTGGCCCCAATAAAAGGCCGTCCCTTTTCCCTTTCCTCCGTAAAAAGATCAGGCTTGGGAATCCACTGAGGTGGGACACTTAGGTAATGGAATGTCCTAAAACCTGATTTCTCCCCACTTACACCATCCCCTGGGTGAGAGGGGCTTTACAGAGGAAGCTATGGAGTGTGAGGAGCCCCCAGAGGCAAGACTGGTGGGAAGACGCAGAAAAGTGCAATCCTGGGGCAGAATCTTCCCTTCCCACCTCCTCCCAATTGTTCAGGGGCAGACCTTGTAAGACCTGGCTGGGAGTGGGAAGAAGCTGTGAAGGAGTGGGGATTTGTGTTGTGGGAGTTTTACTTTAGGAAGTTTGGGAGCCTTAAGGCTTATGGGTCCTGGGGAAATGGGGGACCCATCATGGACCTGAGAGCCCCAGGGGCCATGGTGGGGCCTGGACTGGCTGATTGAGGGAGAGGTTGCTTGGAATGTGTGCTAAGTTCAGGATCAAGGTAACCGTCTGCATTGGGCACCCCAGTGCGCTCGGTGGGGAGAGCGTGGGCCCTGAAACTGCACAAGCTTGGGTTCAAATGCTACTCCACTGCCTACCGATGGGATGGCCTTGGGGAGCTAGTTAGGCCTTTGGGTCTTAGTTTCCTTTTCTGTAAAAATAGGGCTAACTAGCCTACCTCCCAGGGTTACTGTGCAGATCAAAGAGGTGCACAGGTAAGAAGTAGGACAGTATTCAGTACACAGGAAGTGCTCGACACAGCTGATCCCCCGCTCTCTCCCTGTCCACCCTGCACGGGGGAAATGACAGGACACAAAACATCAAGGGTCGACACTTATCCAGAAATAAAAGGCAGTGTATTGTAGTGACGAAAGCAGACCGCCTGCACTGGAATTCTAGTGTCTCTACTTGCTTGCTGTGGGACAGTGGGTCACTTCCTTAATCTTTCAGGGCCTCAGTGACAGGACCATCTATAAGGACCATAGGTGTTTCATCAACTGCTTGGCACATCAAAAGCATTCAATTAAATGTTAGATTCTACTACTACTGTTACCACGCAGGTTCCTTTGGCTGGATTTCCTCCCGTGCTGAGTTCTTGGGGCTCTAGGAGGGGTAGTGAGGCCCAGGAAAGTGAGGCTGGGGGAGGTCATAGGGCACGAGAACAGACAGCCTAGATGTAGAGCCTGGGGCCCGGGATCATCCAGCACTTGCCCTTATTTCCTGAATAAGCTTAGAATAACCTGCCAGTCCATGGGACAAACCATTTCTTGAGGGCTTTGCTGCCATATTGAGGCAGAGACCACGGAGCCAAACTTTCCGTGTCCAGCAACGCAGACCAGGAGGAGCCACCATGGACGCCCTCAGAAAGGACACACCATTTAGGCTGGGGACATGCAGCGTCACTTTTGGCACAGCGGATGAAACGTGGAGAGGCCAACCTCATCTGGGACAAGTCCTTGAACACTCCAGTGACCTAGAAACAGCTTCCTAGGGACAGATCTCATAGGCATCTGTCCCAAATTCTAGAAAAAGAAGACTGACTTGTTTCATGAAGAAGGCCACAGGAGTCCCTTATCTCGCGTTTGGAAAAATTCAGTGCCAAGCAGAGACACGCCCTGCCTGTGACTGGTAGATCCCAGCATAGTGGGGAGGAATCTCACCAATGCAATGCCAGCCCTCGTCCTCGTGACCTCTGCTGCTTCATTCAGATGCCATTAAATTGCCTCACGGCTGCCCTTTGTGACCTATAAAAGGTCTGCCCGACTGTCGGTTGCTCAGATCACTGCCTTCTTCCAGTCTTGCTCCTGTCACCAAGAGGGTAAGTCTCTATGCCTGGGTAACGACGTAGCATGAAAGAGAGCCTTGGGGACATTGGCGTGGAGAACCCGGGGATGAGGTAGACACAGGACAGCCGCTGAAGGAGCCCGATGGCAACAGCTGGAGCATCGGCAGAGAGAGGAGATGCGAGCTGAGCCATCAGGCCTGCAGGAGAGTAGGTTTCCAAAGGCCTAGGTCACCGCCCTCTCTCTCTCTGAGTGCAGTTGTGCAGTCCTCTCCTGGGTCCGTGAGTGAGGTAAAAGGATAGTCTAGCTGATCCAAAAGGCAAATGGTGGAAACTCCCTCAGATTTGACCCTGCCGGGCTCAGCCTGAGACTGGTATTGGCTCAGGTCTATCGACATGGATTTGCCAGCCCTGGGTGTGCCTGGCTGGGAAGGACGAAGGAAAGCCTGGTGGCAAGGTGGGAAACAATTTTCCAAGGAGAATTCACAAGGCAGACACTGAAGTGAGCAAGGAGAGAGGACGCTTAGAGGGTTGAGTAAAAACGCAGACATCACTCTTTCCAGCCCTACATTTTTCATTGGGGAAACTGAAGCCCAGAGGTGAGCAGTGATTTGTCCAAAGTCACACAGCCAGGTAAAGGCTCAAGAGCTGAGCCTAGGATCCGTGGCTCTGAGTCTATCTTAATGTCAGGTGTACAGCTTCTGGCTGCCTATGACCTTCTGGGAAGGCCACTGCTTACAGACCCCTCTATGCAAAGGGAATGCTGACTGCATCCCTGGAAATCTAGTTCTGATGAACTCTTTCTTTGCAGATTTTGCAAAGCCACAGAAAGATGTGTGACCAGCAGAAACTGGTGCAGTTACCTCCATCCTGTGTGAAAGGTTCGGGATTGGGGGCTGTGGGAAGTGCCAACGTTACCGCTGTGAAATGCGCAGCTCCTTGCCCACCTCAAACCGTCGTGAAATACGCAGCTCCCTGCCAGACGTATGTGACGTGCCCAGCTCCATGCCCAACGACCTACGTGAAATGCGTAGCTCCGTGCCCAACGCAAACCTACGTGAAATGCGCAGCTCCATGCCCACCTCAAACCTGCGTGAAATGCCCAGCTCCATGCCCACCGCAAACCTGCGTGAAATGCCCAGCTCCATGCCCAACACAAACCCTCGTGAAATGTCCAGCTCCGTGCCCACCGCAAACCTGCGTGAAATGCCCAGCTCCATGCCCAACACAAACCCTCGTGAAATGTGCAGCTCCTTGCCAGACGTATGTGAAGTGCCCAGCTCCGTGCCAGACGTCCTATGTGAAATACGCAGCTCCATGCCAGACCCCGATGTACTATGTCCAGTACCCTTCTTCGTACCAGACCTACTACGCTCAGGGTGCTGCAAGTGGCGCGGCCGGCCAGTGCTGTGTCCCTGATCCGTGCTCAGCCCCCTGTTCCACCAGCTACAGCTGCTTGGCTCCCCGAACCTTCGGGGTGAGCCCCCTGAGACGCTGGGTGCAGCGGCCCCAGAACTGCAACTCAGGGTCATCAGGCTGCTGTGAGGACAGCGGATGCTGCAGCTCTGGGGGCTGCTGTTCCGAGTGCTGCTGTTTGGGCATTATTCCCATGAGGTCCCGAGGCCCCGCCTGCTGTGACAACTGCGGCGAGGACGAGGACGACTGCTGCTGTTAAACACAGAACAACTCCGCTGCCTCCCGAATGCACCGTCTGCTCCACCTCCTGGAGCTTCGCAGGCCCCTGGCCCCCTCCCCTGTGTCCCAGTAATGCAGCCCCTCATCGCTTCCCCCCTGCGCTTTGCTTCTTTATCAAGGCCACCTGCCAAAGTTAGTGCAACCCCCAAACTTTGGCAAGAATAAAGCTTCAAATGCAACTCAGTGACTTCTTGTCTGTTCATGTGATCCATGCGTAGGCTTTTCCATCGGAAACACTTCTGCTTTCCTCTCTTACTCTTGCTTTTCAGCAACAGGAAAGGTCGGGGTGGACATGACCAAGAAGATGGAGATTGGTGCAACCGCAGCCTGGGACCCCTGTGCGTTCATTCTAGAACACAGCCAATAAACTCCCCTAAGCAGTTAGCAGGGTCCGAGGCTGCAGATCTAGGGGTTGGAGGGTGGCTCTTGCCTTCCCTCGGCTTAGTCTGAGAAGAGGGTTTGGCCATGCCGACATCCTCACGGTAACGTGTTCTCGGCGTGTAAACTCAGAGTTCGTCTTCCTGGAGGTGGAAGGGAGTGTGAGGTCCGATCTGCTCGGGAGGACCTCTGGACGATGGTCCTGCCTGCTGTGCGGGTGGCTGGGCCCCGTGGTGGCTTCTGGGTTATCTTTCTCATCAGACAGGCTTGCCCTCCTGAGGCCATGGGGCAAAGACCCAAGGGAAGAGGCTGGGACTCCCCTGAGGCAGGTACACATTCCGCATGTTGGCCCTGGCAGTGAGTGAGAGATCTCCAAGAGAACGGGGGGCCTCGTGGGACAAAGGCCAGTCGCCTTCCCCAGTAGCACATCCTTCCCCATTGTTTTGCTAACTCTGGAGGCTTGGGGGTGAATTTTTATAACCAGACTGTAAACACACGCATTCAAAATATAGACAGACAACTGCTGTGCAAAGCCACCTTGTAAGACCTGGGGCGTGCACAGGAGACAAAACGTTTGGCAAATGCATCAAGGAGGGGTGAACAGGAGCGGGGCATCTCGAGTTTGCTCCTAGGCCAGCTCTGTTGAGTCACCCTGGGACACGCACAGAAACGCATCTCGAAGGCCAGGCTGCCGTTGACGGTCTTTATCACCTGTGGCTCCACAAATCAGCCTCCATCCCTCCGTCCAGCCCTATAAACTTGCGGCCCAGTCACTGCGCCCCAACTCAGAGCTGGGGACAGCTTTTCCCAGAACCACGATTTCGTCTGTAGTATCAAGTGATACCTGGGATGTAGGAAGTCAAGGGCTGCTTGTTCTGCAATTAACATGAGCCTGTAACGGTTTATATATATATATTTCTGAGTTAGAGAAGTAGCAGACATGCAGGGATAAACATGGAGTTTATCCAGCTCCAACAGTTTAGCGGCGCCCAAGTCCACACCTTTGTCCAGGGATGACCGCACTGAGATTGGATGGTATCCATCAGGTCTTTGCCTAAGAATTGCTTACACATAAGCCAGACAGAGCAAAACAATCCCAGAAGAGGTCGAGTTTCTACAGAGAACGCATCCCAGAAGTCCAGCCCAGCACTGATGTATCAGAAAATATTGTGGGGAATCCAGTTCATAACATACTTCGAAATACCCCATTTTCTCTCGTCTTCAATTCTCCCAGAGCCCACAGCTGCTCAGGAGCCTCGCTAGGTCTTATTTTCGGGGAAACACAGTAGACTTCATAATATTTCCCAAAATTAATAAATAAAAATATAGTCATATACATCTAAATTTTTATATCTTATATCACACATATGTTGTATATGAATGTATCACCAATGTCATTAAATATCCAAAAGAAAAATGACTCAGATCTGGCCTCGACACCTACCAGGAAGGACAGAGGGAACTGCCCTTTATTTCTTGAGGGCCTACTATGTGCTGGGCACTGTGCTAGTCACTGTACATGTGACGCTTCTCGTATCTGAGCAATGAGATGCCTTGTCTGAACTACCTGGCAGATACTGGGGGGAAAGGGGACAACAGCCAGTGTCATGGTAAGATGGGGGGCGCTTTTGAGTCAGACAGGTCCATTTCCTGATCCTGTGACTTCAGACAAGTTATATGATCTCTCCACTCGCAGGGATCGTGTCTCATAAAACTGCCTGTACCTAGCACATATTAGGTCCACAATATGGTAGGCCACTTTTCTGTTCCTGGTTGGTGGGGTTTTGTCAGTAAATCTGAAAGGCAACTTAGAGAGTGAGAGAGTGACAATCGTATCAGATGAAAAGTATTACGGGATTCTCGTGGCTTGGAATTTCATAGTTCTACAACAAAATGCCAGGAAAGGAGGTTTTCCTTACGGATACAATGATGAAAATGTGTAACTTGATATTACAAATTAGTGTTGTCCCCCGGCTTCTCCCACCTGTGCTCGTTTCCCAGCTCTGCCACAATTCTTTCTGTAACAGGGAATACACCACCTCTTTGAGCCTCAGTTTCCTCCTCTGTAAAATGAAGACGGGGTGAGAGCACCACTAAGGACCTTTTCTGTCTCGGACAGTCTGCAATACGTTGAATCTTCTTCAACGTTCTTTCCAAGAAACCGAACACGAGATAGTGGTACGATGGATAACCAGTCACAATGCTTTTTCAGGTGTAGGGAGTAGGGCAACCAGGTAAGATGACAGCCTCTCTGCTGGACTCAGGGCTTGACTAGGAGGGAATATAGGCCAGATCCTCACACAGAAGGTGGCTGGGAAAATGTCACAATCAGATGTCATTCCTTGTCATTGGTGTCAGCCTCTCCACCCAGCTGATGGCTGTTGATAACTAGATTCACAGGCCGCTGTGAGACACGTGGGTGTTGGAGTGGGCTGGCCACGGAGGCAAGAGGGGGCGGAGTAGTATGCACAGCACCAAATGGATGAGAAAGACCGACAGTGATTAATATTCTCAGAGATGCGCGTGGCCGGCCCTCGTGTGCAACTCACAGCGACATTCTGCTGGGACGCCATCCTAACCTACTAGACCAGGCACCCTGTAGAAACTAGGAACTATTAAAAGAACTCTTTTCTTTTAATTGTGAGTTTAGCAAATAAACACGTTTGAGGAGGAAATGAATCCTTGTCGCTCTAAGAAATAATGGAAACTATTCAGGTTAATATATATTCATTTTACTTCGTGTGTGCCTTGGTTGAGTCCATTGACCTATGGCTATTCAACCACCATTAACATCAATCCTATTGCGATTTTCATTCATTATAATTCTCCTAAAGAGAAGCCTAATGGTTTTAGCCCATAAGAATACTTTCCTTCTCTGAGAGCCCACAACATTAAGAATCATTAATTCAATTAGAGAGTAATATGTGGTCCTTTAGTTTCACGTTACATGCAAAGAATTGTAGATCTCTTAATTATAATTACCGCACATCACCACCTCTTCCCCGTTATTTTCATATTATTATTAACCTAATTACATAGAAGACGTCCAGAGACCTCTTACTTTGCACATCTCTATGTCTCACTCTTAACACCTGTGGCTCTCAGTAGAGGTCTCTACACCTCTGCATCCACCCTTCACATCTCCACCTCTGCTCACCTGCATTGCTCAGACTCTGCCTTCAGAGATTCACACCTTGGATTCACAGAGAATAACCTTGCCTCTGGCAGTCTCTGTCTGCCTCATGGTAAAGTGAGACGAGAGCTTGCTTGTTGTTAGTTGGTAATTTTTTATAAGACTATCTTGGAAGATAAGCGTGGTTTGCAAGTCTCTCTGAGTCCTCCCTGTTAACTAGTACAATACTGTGTACACAGAACGGGTTTAAGAACTGGTATCGAATGAGACACACCTACCCCTCATTCTTTTTTTTTTTTTTTTATAGAACTTTTTCTTTTTTTTTTTCTTTTCTTAATAAGATCTTAGAACAATTTTAATAGTCAAAACAAACCCTTAGTATTTAGGGACATTCATTACAAATGGGAGAATCAGTTTGAAATTCTTCATCTTTATCTCCAGGAGTCTCCACCTGTTGGCCTCCGTGGAGTCCAACAAGGAAAATAGGACAACAAAACTTCCGGAATATCAGTTCCACTCTGTGACAAGAAAATCATGCTAGGCAGAATAACGCCTATTAAGATACCAAAACATGTGACGTATCGCAGGAATAGTCATTGGGGAAGTAGCTACCACTACGTGAAGTCCAGCTACCCAGGTGCTACTATGTCTAGTGCTTGGCAGGCAATGTCTCATTTTTTGCTTACAAATAAGAAGTACTGCCATCACTGTTTTGCAGACCATGAAGCTATGGCTCAGAAAATACAACTTGCTTAGGATGGCGCAGCTTACCCACAGAGTAGTAGAGATGCCAACTTAAATCTCTGACTCCAAAACTTCTTTTCGGCGAATACCCTGCAATATCTCCTATTCATCTTTAGTCAGCGCCCTCTTTTCTCTCAGTCCTTTGTTCCTCCAATGTCAGCTCTAGTCTATCTTGACAGGAGGTATGATGAGGGTCAGTATCACCATCACCTTCATTGATTATCATTGGCTCCTGAACAAACCATTTTTAACGCGAATCAAAGTCTCCCCTCTTGTTGCTGCTGTGGCTCTTGGAATCCACACCCCACACGTCTCATAGCCCACTTGGCATCATGACCTTGTTTCGACTGCAATGGATTAAAATAGTGGTACCTTCATTCTATTTCTTTTCTACTTCGTTACTCATGGATTTCTTACACTTCCTGAAAAAGCGATCTCTGCCTTTTCTACACGACTCCTTTCCAAAGTTATTGTAAGTTATTTCAGCCCTCCCCATTGAAACGACTATTTCCAAAGTCACCAATGCTTTTAAACTTGCCAAATCTAATGGAAGCCATCTATACCATTTGACAATATGGGCACCTTTTTCTTTTTTGAAATTCCCTTTCCACGGTTTCCTCGTGATTTTTCAAGCCAGGTATCTCGACGTTCTTTCTTAGATGCCTACATTTTTCCATCTCCATTGCTTACCCATGAAAAGTTGGACTTGCCCCAAGATTCTGGGCCCAGTTCTGTCTTCCACTGTGTGTCTCTGTTTCTCAGCATGATCTCTCCCACAGCAACCTTCTCCACTTGCTCATCGTCAAGTGGTTATTTAACTACCCAGGAATCAACCCAGTGTGTGTGAGGTGGCGCCCTTCCATGTATGACTCAAACCCTGGCAAACCTCATCCTAGGATTTCTCTATTCTCTAAAAACATGCCCCAACTTCGATGTGAGCTCATTAAAATTAGTGATAATTCCTTATTCACAGCAGTCTGACCCTGTGTTTACTGATTAGTAGATGTGTAAATAATGTCAACTTAAAGAAATCCACGTGAGTCTATGTTATTTCTCTTCTCTGTAAGTAGCTACCTGTAGAGGACAGCAGCTCAGTAACTCAGCTGTTCCAATTCACAGGCTCTTCCAGTCTTCACCTTCAACCTTAAGCAAAACATCTGCTGGGAGGGCCAAGCTCTTTCACATCTCCAGTTCCCTGTTCTCTCTGATGGGGGGACTGTCCCCCTGTGTGTCACATTCCTCAAGGTACCACATTCCTCAAAGCCTTCCCTGCCCCCCTGTAGATTTTTCCAGGTCCACATTCTGCCCATCTGATCTTATTCCCTTGAACTGGGCTCTTAAGTAATATGCTTCTAGGAACTAATACCCAGTCGTAGCGGAAGGGGTTTTGGAGGCCAACAGGCTGACGTGCACCTACCTACGTTTGCCTCCATGTCTCATAAGCGTCTCATCTGCCTTCCTCTTTCCTGGTGTTGACTCTTCATCCTAAGTTTATTGTGCCACACACTGGACCACACAGGCCATCCGGAGATGTAGGGACCATGTACAGCTTTCACAGCGTTCCGAGGGTAGCCAGACACATAGAAAAACCATGAGACTGCACTGAGGTCAGAGCTATGAGGAACGCCAACGAAAGGTCAAGCTCACGTGGCACGTAACACACAGTCCATTGCTCACCACGTCATCCTCCAAGACCGTCAGCCCCTAAAAGCAACCTGCAACACCTTTGTGTCACTATGACCTTGCAAAATTCTGGGCCCAAGGGTTCATGAAAGAGTGAATGCATGCAGGTGGAATGGCTGGCCGCGGCGGGCCTGGGCAGCGGACACCAGGGCAGGTTCCTCCTTCCGGGATTCCGTGTGGCCCTGAGCAGGGACATCCTGGAGCCCTGGGGCTTGAGTGTGAGGACACTCACCTCATCCCAGGTTGGGAAAGCCCCTGCTCTGCATGCACAGGCTGTGTCTCACTGCTGGGAGGCACCAGGTCCGGGATAAAAGGGTTCCAGCCCTGGGCTGCTCAGTCCCAGCCCTGACAGCGACAGCTCCTGCCTGCTCCACTGACCAGGTGAGGGCTTGCAAAGGAGGCCGGGACTGTGAGGGGGGCGCAGAGAAGGAAGCGGCTGAGGAAGGAGTCCCTGGGGGGTGAGGGATGGGAAAAAACCTGTCCTTCTGATGTCCTTGAGATTATGGGCCAGAAACGAGTGCATTGTTTTGTGTCCTTTGGGGACAAGAAGGCTTCTGGGGGGCTGACTTTGGAGCCCGTGTAGGGAGACGGTGAGTGTACATAACGGAAGCAACGTGGACAAGGAAAGGGGATATTGGTTATGGTTTGTTTTCGAGGAAATGAAGGCTCCTGTGGAAGCCGGGGGAAAGGAAACAACATGAACGAACCCCAGAGCTTGTGCTCATTTCTTTTGTTTGTTTCTCTCAGGTTGACTGAACTTCTGCCGACATGTCCTGCCAGCAGAACCAGCAGCAGTGCCAGCCCCCTCCCAAGTGCCCTCCCAAGTGTTCTCCGTGCCCCGCCCCGAAATGCCCCCCAAAATGCCCCCCAAAGTGCCCTCCCCAGTGCCCAGCCCCTTGTCCCCCTCCAGTCTCCTCCTGCTGTGGCCCCAGCTCTGGGGGCTGCTGTGGCTCCAACTCTGGGGGTGGCGGCTGCTGCCTAAGCCACCACCACAGGCCCCGTCTCTTCCACCGGCGCCGTCACCAGAGCCCCGAGTGCTGTGAGTCTGAGCCGTCGGGGGGCTCCGGCTGCTGCCACGGCTCTGGGGGCTGCTGCTGAGCTGGGTCTTGCCCACCAAGGAGCAGCAATGGAAGGACCCCAGGATCGTGGACCGGCCTCTGAGCTTCCCCTTCACACCCTTTCTTCTGCTCTGGCGTGTGAGGGCCTTGAAGTCTTCCCCCAGGGCTCCCCACAACCTCCCTGACCCCTCAGCCTGCTCACCCCTCTGTGGACCCATCAGGCCCTACATCCCACCGTGGGAAAAATAAAGTCTCTTCTTCCAGCAACTCTCCTCCTTGCCTGCGATGTGTCGCACACAGCACCCCTCCCTGCACCCCCTCCCTGTGGGTCAGTGCTTCTCTGAGCGGCGTCGCCCAGTTCGGGTTCCAAACACACCAGGGCGTGCACTGCCCTATTCAGACAACCCCCAGGACAGACACCCAGAGCAAGTTCGGTGACCTTGTCCTCTAATCTGGGAAAGGGACTGTGTCCCCTCTGGTCAGTCGCTGGGTTGGGGACTGCAAATGTCACACGTGTACAGAGGCGGTGGCTCTCATGCTCACTTATGTTCATTTGAAGAAGGGTCCTAACATGGGTCGCGTTTTCATAACATCTTCGGTGAGTAAGCAAGAAAAACACAACCAACCGCCAGAGACGTGAATGCACAGAGATTTGAAGAGGCCACATGGGAATCTGTCCGAGAGCTGAGACCAGAGCGTGAAGCCCAGCCCCTTACTCTTTTCATTATTTCTCAAGTCACACGACCAGGCTTATACTCTCCACATAACTGGGCTCATTGCAAACTGTTTCAGAAATGATGGCTTGTCCGTTAGGTCAGCGTCCTAATGTAACCAAAGCAGCTGTAATGCTAAGCAATAGCCATAATATCACGATGACGATGATACTTACCCTGACTGAGGGTCTGTGGCTTAGCCTTTATAACAACCTACGGAGCTAATATTGTTTACATTTCACATGCGGTGAAACTAACCAAGGCTCTGAGAGTGAGCAGCTTGCCCTGCCAGCAGCCGGCAAGAGGGAGAGTGACAGATAAGACCAGGCCTGTCTGTCCCCAAAGACCTTGCCATGCCCTGGGCACTCAGCCTCCTAACTGTGGGCTCTAATTGTTGAGATTAAATAAGATACAGCGTTGATGGTGTCTGCTGGTGCACGCCACCAACCCATTTCCTGGGTTAAGACAAATAGGGTCCACACCATGACCCTGCTTCTGCTCCAGCTCCCCGACTCCATCCTTCACAGGGCACCCAGAGTCTGATCCTGTCACACGTCAGCTCGAAATACCTGCCAGCCACCTCAGGATATAGACCAGCTGGCCCTTCTTCCTGCTTTCAGTTCCATGAGCGCACTGTACAATCTCCTGTCCCCCGAGCTGCCCCTTCGCACACGCTGTTCCCCTGTCCTAGCATGCCCTTCCCACTCCTATACTCATCCTTATCCCCAGGTCTCAGCCCCATGTCCGTCTCTTCAGGAAAGCCCTTTCCCGTCTCCCTGGGCAGGGCAGCTCCCCCATGGGAGGCACCCCTAGGCAGCTCGCATTGCTCTGCGGAGGCCTCCTGCCAAGTGCTACTCAGCGGTGTCATCGGCTTTGATTAACGTCTGTCTTCTCGACCAAAGACTAACAACAGGGGCTACATCTGTTTGTTTGTTGATCTTATCACTGTATCCCCAGGACGCAGCATAATGCTTTATACACAGTAAATACCCAATAGCGAATGAATGAATGAATGCGTCAGCATCATCAGTTATCACCATCATTCCTTCAATCTGTATTAGTATAGAAATGTCTTTTTCAATTGCTCCAGCCCCGTGAGGCATACATATACTACAATATATTTGTTGTCTCCCTGAAATTGAAACTCAGGTGGGCATCCTATATTTTTATTTGCTAAACCTGGGAACTCTACCCCATCCACTTGCTGTTTTGTGTGCTCTGGACCCCCCGGTTTCACGTGTGGAGGCTCATGGTCCCATTCCCCCACTGGTGCGTGTGTGTGGCTTTTTCTCCCGAGTGAGAAGGCAAAGCCTGTGGAAGGCAGTGCCTCCTGATTCTCCTTTCTTTGGGTGCCTCTTTGTGTGGCCCCACTCAGTGGGTACCTCTACCAGCCCTGCCCAAGCATTACAGATGTCTGCTGACCTATTTTCCTTGGTAGACGGTAAGCTCCCTGAGGGTAGAGGCTGTGAATACTCGTAGGTGCTCAGCGAGTGTTTGCTGAGTGAATGCATGATGACTCTTCTAATCCACTTCTAGGAATAGGTGATCTGTGAATATTTGTTGAGTGAACTGGATTTAATAAGCTCCACTTCATGAATTAAGATCTTACCCATTTAGCATAGAGCGCTTGAGAAAATGACTATTAACAGGGGAGGTATAAATGCAGCAGTCATCCCAAGGAGGAATAATGTGTGTGAGACATACATATATATATCCCCATCTATCTGTACCTTTTCCTAACATTAATGACCTGTCTCTGGAGATAACCACTGCCTTTAGCACATCTATCTATCTATCTATCTATCTATCTATCTATCTATCTAATCTTTTATCTATCTAAACCTTCTGTTTCTTTGCTACTGCATGGGGCTTCAATACGGCCTTTATATTATCATATATCCACTTATTATATTTCAATAGATAATGAAACAAACTGACCCATAAAATGCAGGGTAAGATATACATATGCTAGACTTCTATGTGCATGTGCTTGGGTCTGTGTGTGTTTACATGCATGAAAATGAAATCATGTCATCAACAAGATGACATAAATGCTATGCTCTGGCCCAGTGCCCATTTCTGGGATACAACGATTTGTACACTGTAACTTCTTTTCCTTGAGGAGTTCATAGGTCACATGGCAGACAGGAATGTAAATAAACAGAGAACACATGACAACTCCGATGATGGGGTGTGTCTAAGGCACAGCCAGAGCACAGAGTGAGTCATAGTTTTGGGGAGTCAGGGAACATTACAAAAGAAATCACATTGGAGTTGCCTCAAATGATGAGCAATAGTTCCATCCATGGAGAAGAGATGAAAGGCCATTCCGGAAAGAGGAGACATTTACAAGGGTCTGCCATTTTGAATATCAAGACATGGGTGGACAATGAAAACCACTATGTACGGCTTCGTTTGATGCTCTGTGGGGTATAGAAGATTGGGGCCAGCTTTTGAGGGGGGAGGGGGTTTGAAGATCCCTCTTGTGGCTATTTTGGAAGTTACATGGAAGAAGGGAAGACAAGAGACAGAGACAACAGTGAGGAGACTATTGCACCAGTCCATACAGATCACGAAGACGAGATATGGCGGGGGTGATGGGGGTGGGCAGTGTGGGGTATGTTTGAGAGCAATTATAAAGTGGAGTGAACATTGTGTGGGATTCTATATTGGACTAAGGTAGAAGGAGGGTCAAGGGTGATTCCCAGGTTCCTAGATTAAGACGTGGTCTGGATGAGCCATTCTCTGAGATGGGACCTTGGGAGGAGGCTTTATAAAGGGATATAATAATGAGGTGGGTTTTTTTTTTGCCACATTGAATTGATTAAGCACAGAAGCAAAAAGCCTTAAAAAATGTAGATGAGAAGGCCACACTGAGTCTTACCTAAAGGAACAATTTACTTTGAAGACATGTCCAAATAAGGAATGTCCTTTGTAAGTTTTAAACCTCACTGGAGAAACAAAATAATACACCGTATTTATCCCAGCCTTTACATAATCTCAGTACTAATTCCGTCTTTAACCAATGACAACTTTCCAATTTAGGACCATTCACATAAAAAAAAAAAAAAAAAGAATATCAGGAGCAAGATGCTGTGTTACTTTTGGCTTAGTGACAAGGCTCTAAAGTCATATGGTTGAAAACTCGAATACCTAGCCTCATGGTCTTCTGCAATCTTTTCTTCTCCCACCCCCCACCCCCCCTTTCCACTTCTCTAAATAAGAAGAAAGAAGCAGGAAGTAGCAAGCGTTGCAGCTCTCTCTAGTCTCTGGATTGAACAATGTCCACTCATTCTCCAGTGGTTTAAGACGTGTGTGAACCAAGCCCAACTTCTGCCATCCTTCCACTCATCTCTCCATCCATTAATCAACAGACTCATATTAAGTCAGGAATCTAGAGATACCAAGATAAATAAGATAGAGAGTCCTCCTTCAAGAAGTTCACATGCTCTCAAGAGATGAGTGGGAGAGATACAGCCATTAGGATTCAAGAATTTACATTCTGGTGAGGCCAGCTGGTCTATGTTCGGAGTTCTCCTAGCTCGCTGCTTTCGTGAATACCTTCTAAGCCAACACCAAGCCCCTAGGCTGTCCAGGTCCAGAGCACCTTGGCAAATTGTGTGATCAGACAAACAACTTCATTGCTGTAGGGGAAGGAGTTCTCCTCTGGCACTCGAGCTACCTGGGATCTGGGACCTCCAAGGCAGTCATTAGCTTTTGGTCTCCAGAAGGTTCGTCTCTCTCTCTGGGCTTCAGAATCCTCGTCTATTGGCTGACAGAGTGGGACCAGAAAATCCCTGGTGGTCCTTGTTGAGCTGACATTCTGCAAGGCTCTGGGGCTACTCAGGTTTGAAACGGTATCTGGAGCCCCGTGGGGAATGAGTGATGGAATCCAGAATTCAGACTCTAAAGTGAGGTTGATCTGGACAGACTTCCCCGTGGGAGGGATTTCATAGGTTCATGGACCCCAAAGCACTCTCAGACCCATGATCTGATTTTAGCTTCACTGAGAACCTGGCGGAGTATTTTCATTCTCACCTTCCTATGAGGAGAGGAAAGCCCAGAGTGCTAAGTGGTTAATTAAATGCTAAGTACTTTACATTTGGTATCTCATTGAATTCACGCAATGGTCCTATGACTTTTCTACTTCTTCTTCTTCCTCCTACCTTTCCTTCTTTCTGTTTTATAGATAAGGAATCTGAGCCCATGGAGATTAAGTCCGTTTCACCCCACGAGAAAGTACTAGGGCTCAGATTCAACCCGGATCTGTCTAAACCTACAGTTTCTGCTCACAACCTGGGTCAGAATCTGAAGTGCCTCCAGGGGCTGGACAGCTTCATAAGCGAGTGAAATGATCTAGGCGGAAGGATTATTTCACTTCCCTTTTCATTTCACCAAAGGAAAACAAGAACACAGGCAAAATAATAAACGGAAGCTTATCTTTTGCGTTGCATTGTGTGTATAGTAAAGGATGATGGAGAAGCATAGGACATAAAAATAGATGCTCTATTTAAGAGGGGCAGGTGTGTCAATCAAGTAGCGCTCAGGTCGGCTCACCTATGCCAGGTCTCTGGACCTCACCGTGTTTCCCCGGAAATAAGACCTAGCCGGACCATCAGTTCTAATGTGACTTTTGGAGCAAACATTAATATAAGACCTTATTTTACTATAATATAAGATTGGGTCAATATAATATAATATAATATAATATAATACAATACAATACAATATAATAAATATAATATAATACAATATAATATAATATAATACAATACAATATAATAAATATAATATAATACAATACAACATAATAAATATAATATAATATAATATAATATAATATAATATAATACCAGGTCTTATATTACTTTTTGCTCCAAAAGATGCATTAGAGCAAATTGTCCAGCTAGGTCTTATTTTCGGGGAAACGGGGGAGAAGAAAGCTGGATGTCTGTAATCTTAAGAAGAATCTCTCTCGTTCTCCGTATTAATGATTACCTACAAAATGACGCGAGTAATAATGATGTAGGTAAAAGACAAGGCGCTATCCCATCTTGACCATATCTGGCTCCCAGGATGCCAGTTCATTATCTGCTTCCTGCACATGGGCTGTCTTAAAGGATGACGCGATGGCTACACCTGCCGTGAAGCCTTCAGGTTGCCCCATGCAGGCCTGGGATGCTGCAGGCAGCCGTCCGTCCAGCTGCCCCTGCTGCTTGGTGCACAGTTACAAGGAGTGGATGCTGGACATTCTGAATGTCATCTTTGACTGGATGCCTTTGCATAAAATATTTGCCCTAACCCTCACTATAACTCGGCACAGGAGATTTGATTACCTCCATTTTGCTGATGAGTAAATTAATAGTTCGCTCAGCTCTAAAGATCACACAGCTGTAAGTAGCCAACCTGGAATGTCAGACTCAGCTCTGACCCAACAGTCTCTTCATTCTGTAGAGTTACCCCTGTCCTAGAGGTGATTTTAACTGCTTCCAGATGGGGCACTTGTCCATTTTTCTATCTATCTGGTGAGAATCTCAGACAAGGAAGAAGGTAGGGGCCTGGAATCATCTTTCAGGAGAAAAGATAACTTTGTCACCGCTCATCAACTCCACCACCAGATCTTCTAAGTGTGGAGAAGAAACTGACAGGGTGCAAAAGGCGGAAGACACAGAATCTGCTCCTTGCAGATTGCTTTGCAAAAGCTTTGGCACTGAGGTGAGACACTCCCATACTCTGTAGGTGACTGCAAGGACAGGTACACAGGGAGGGGACAGGATGCTGGAATGCCAGCCTGGCTGACGAGACAGGCAGATGCCAAACTGTTGTCTCATGGCCTAAGCCAGACCCAAACCCTTCATATAAAAACAGCCCTCTGTCCAGATGCCTCAGCCTGGACGACTGCTTGTCTCGAACAAGGTGAGTCTGGGGGCTGGGTCCTGGGATTGGGGTGGAGCTGATGCTCAGTGGGGGCTCAGAATCATGGGGGCGAGGCATTGTGAGGGGAAAGCTGGGAGCCAGAGGAGAAAAGTCTGGTGGACTTTTCAGGGACATGAGACAAACATCTGTGGAGTCTGTGAAGAACTGAGGTACCAAAATCAGTGTATTCGCCTGCGACGGCCCCTGCCTCTTCCTCAGGGACCATTTTTCCTCATCAGCATCTGCCTCCCTGGAAAGACGCCTTAGTAACTTACACCTTGTGAACAGAGTTGGGTGGAGGAGGGTTCCATCCCCAAGGGCATGTGCATTTAGATATTTTCTCTAAGTGGAAACCTGAGGCTTTGCCTTTCAGGAGATGCAGTTTCAGAATTTCAGGAGCTTTATCGAGAAGTGTTTTGTTGGATGAGCTGGGCAGCAAATCAGCCCCCTGGCTGTGCTGGTCACTCAGCTGCCTGGACGTGAGCAGGCAGATGTGGGGAGGGCAGGTAGTGGTGGGGGGAGCCCTCTGTGTCTCCCTGATGGGGTGTGGTGTCGGAGAGTGTACCCGCATCCCCCACCTCACGTTTGTAATGCTCCTGAGGCCCAGGCTTGACAAGTGGCTGAATACCAGTCACGCAACTAGGGCGCTGGCACTTTCTGGGTTATCCCCTCTTTCTGGGTGGACTTGGTTAGTCCACTCTGCCTCCCAGAGGCGCTGGAGAGAAAACCTTTCTGAAGCTCGAGGTGATGAAGGAGCAAGTTGCTGTGTGGGTCCTGAGACTTTCCAAGGCTTGTGTTCTGTATGTACCTGTTTTGCATACGTCCCTGAGAGCCTGTTTAAACAAATTCACCTAAAGTGATGGCATGTGGAGAAGCAAACATCTTATGCTGGGTTTGAGCTGCCCGGTAAATAACTGATTGGATCCTTTACTGTCCAGTGGATGCTTTGAGTGCAGATGGTGCCTGAGTGCTTATTCCCATATGTGCAGTTTTACATGTTTGCACACGTGTGTGTTGCCAGTAAATGCAGGTGTGGAGGCCCCCCTTTGGGCTACAGTCTTGGGAGCAGGGTTTCCTCTCCTTCTGTAGCGCTCCCTCCCACCACGTAGGACCACCCCCTCACCATCCCCCCCACCCCCAGTGATGGGACTTGTCTTGTCATCAGTGTCCTCTGGTACTGGACACACGTATGCCCACCCTCTAGGAGACACTAGACACCGGTAGCCCTGGCTGTGCCGGGGACACGACCTCAGATCAGGACCTCAGTCAGGTCGTTTGGCACAGCCAAGGCAGGTCTCCTGGGCAACGGTGACTAATCTTGGGTCCAGCTAACTCAGTAAGGATTCTCGGGTGAAGGTGGAGGGTGGGGGAGGAAAGGGCAGGGAAGAAGCAGGGTGTCTTCCGCTTGATCCCAGCCCCTCCTGCCCAATTCCCACCCCCCTAAGCCTGATTTTCTACCCTCAGGTCGTGCTCACCCATCTGCATCGGAACCATGTGTGACCAGCAGTACATTCAGTATTGCCTGCCGCCCCCCCAGTGCTGTGTGAAGGGTTCTTCCTTCTATCCCTCCCCGTCTGCCTGTGCAGCGAGCCCGGTGGTGGTCCAAGCCCCTGGTGAGATGCAGATTGTGGAGTGCCCTGCACCATGCCCAGTTCAAGTCTCCCAGGTGACGTGCCAGGCTCCCTGCCAGTCCCAGACCACGGCAGTGAAATGCCAGGCCTCATCCAAGTCTAAAACCACCAAGGTGAAGTGCCAGGCTCCGTGCCAATCCCAGACCATGCCGGTGATGGGCCAGACTCTGTGCCAGGCTCCATGCCAGGTTCTGTGCCAGGCTCCGTGCCAGTCGGAGGTTTGCTACGTGCAGTGTGCAGCCCCCAGCCCTGTTCAGACGTGTTATGTAGACTGTGCTCCCATGTGTTACACAGAAACTTACTATGTGGAACACCCAGTTCAGACCTACGTACCCTGCCCAGCCCCCCAACCCCGCCAGACTTATGTAGCACGTTCCCCAGCTTGCCAGACTCAGCAAAGATTCTCCACTCAGTGCCAGTATCAGGGCTCCTTCAGCGGCGGTGGCCCCCAGCGTCAGTCTCGGGCTCCCTTTAGGACTCAGGCACCCCAGTGCCAGACCCAGGGCTCTTACAGGAGCTTCTCCACGCAGCAGTGCCGCTCTCAGAGCACCAGCAGATGCCCCGCTCCTCGCCCGCTGCAGCCTGCCTACCACAGCTGTTCCCCACCGCGGCGCTCTGAGCCCCGCTACGGCAGCTGCCAGCCCCCCAGAAGCTCTTCTGGCTCCTCCAACTATTGCACCCCGCCCCGCCGCTCCGAACCCATCTATCACAGCGGCTGTTGTAGGGCTCCCCCTGCAAGCTGCTCTCAGAGAAGTGGACCTAAGTGCCGAGTCGAGATTTCCTCGCCCTGCTGCCCCAGGCAGGTCCCTCCGCAGAGGTGCCCGGTTCAGATTCCTCCCATCAGACGCCGCTTCGAGAGCTGCGCTCCACGATCCCCGTGTCGTGCCTCCTGCCCGGACCTGAGGTCATGTGCAGACCCATGTCCACCCCGGCGATTTGATCAGTGCCGGGAGCCATCACTGCCGCGATATCCACTTCCTGCCCCACGTGCATGTCCACGCCCAGAACGGTGCCCTAGCCCAGAGCCCCGCCCGTGTCCTCCACCGCGGCAACTTTCGGAACCTCGTGTGTTTCCGGAACCGAGTCCAGCCCCCCGTCCTCGCCCAGCGCAGCATGAGTCTAAAGAGCCACGTCCACAGCCGCAGCCCCGGGAGCGCCCAGAGCCGTGTCAGATTCCGGGGCCAATTCCCCTCCCAGCGCCCTGCCGAAGCCCGGAGCCCCCTGCACAGCCTCGCTGCTGTCCCAGCCCGTGCTCAGGCCCAAATCCGATGCCAAGCTCAGGAGACCTAGGCTGTCAGGAGTCGCGTCCATACCACCTGGACACGGAGGCCCCCAGCTGTGGCCCAGCCGGTTATGCCCAGTGCGGCGAGAGTGGTGCTAGCTACGCACCTTGTGATGTGTTTCCAGAGCCACAGGGTCTGGGAGGTTATGGAGCTAAAGGAGGCACCAGTGTTGGAGGGAAAGGTGGAGCCTATGATGGAGCAAAGAGTGCCTATTTTTAAAGAAGCCTGTCTGAAGCCTCCTGCCCTGAAAATGCCCTTCCTTTCCCAGCAGCCACCATTTCGGGGTTCTCGTTGGCATCTCTCCAAGGACGTTGAGGTTTCCTGCTGCAGAGGTGATGTCCAAACTCCTTTGCCTGTCGTCACGGGCCCCACACCTGGGTCTCAGACACCTCCCCCGCCTCTCGTCTGCCTCCTCCCATGAACACGTCCTCAGTTCTAGCCAGACCAGTCAGGCCACCAGGGCACAGCTTGGGTGTTCCCTAGGACATACCTTAGAGGTCCCTGCCTCCCAGCCTCTGTTCACTCCACCCCCCATTCCTAGGCCACTTCTCCGCTCCTCCCAGCATCTGAAACTCAACCCATCTTTCAAGACCTCTTCCTTGGAGCCTTCTCTGCTTGCTCCTACCCACAGAAGCCTGGCTGACATCCTAGAGCTCATTGCATCGTCCACACCATCCACATGGCAACTGCCTTGCAACATCTCTTGAATTAGTTCACTTTTCAGGTGTCTGTCTTACCTGCCCAACTAGGTTGGAAACTCCCATGTAGGTGCAGTCAGAATATCCCTGAAGTCCCTCGCTTCTCCTGGGTCAGGCGACTGGCTGCTCAGTAAAGCTGGTGGGTTGGCAGCAGGAGCCAGCATCTGTCCTGATGAGCAACCCAAGACCAGGAACAAGAGAGGGCCATGTAACAATAAAGATGATTCTACCCTCAGAGCCTGAGTCCTGTGTAACGCCGGTTTGTTACTCCTTCCTGATTCTCTGGGATGGGCTTTGTTTTCTCATTCGTTATTTTTTTTCTTGGGTGTAATGTACCCATAGTTGAACTTTCCTTACACTAGACCAGGTGGGCTGCCTTGTGGGTTTTCTGTCTCCTTGCAGCATCCCTGGCCCCTCCTGGGAAGGGGTGGATGGAAAGGCACAAGGAATGAGGGAACAGAGAAGACAACTCCTGCTCCTTAATCGAGGGGTAAAAGTCTTCAGGCCTGGGTTGGACAGGTCAGCCAGCTCTGGGGCCATTGTCATAGACGTGTGGCCTCTGTGGAGACAGGGGAGGGGAGAAGGGAGCCTGTGCAGGCTTTCTGCAGTACTCTGCACAGGGTACGCTCTTCTTTCTTTCCAAATAAACTATTTGCTCGCCTTTCTTTCTTTTTTCTCCTTCCTTCCTTCCTTCCTTCCTTCCTTCCTTCCTTCCTTCCTTCCTTCCTTCCTTCCTTCCTTCTTTCTTACAAAATAGAAAAGGGAGTGTCTGAGGCTGGCTCTGTATTCCTCCATTGCACCCAAATCCCACTAGGGATGGGTGGTCTCAGCAGCATGAAGGTGGGGCTCGGACAGGCAGGGGAGGCAAGGGGTGCCTCTCCCTCCCACTCGCTGCAGATGAGGACTGAGTGTACCCGAGGACAGCTGTTCTCCAGAGGGGGACAGCCCAAGGCAACCAGGGTCTAGAGGGCCTGAACGGGGCTCCTCTTAGGAGGACAGCAGGGGACAGCTCTGGTCTGGCCCTGCAGGTCTGAGCTGGTGCCCCAGAGGGCCCCACTGTCCCAGCTCCACCAGTGTGGGGCCCGGCTCTGAATGGCTTTCCCTTGCCCAGGGGTCAAGCCCTGCAATGTCAGGGTGACCACTGGTCAAACCCTGTGCTGTATAAAGAAAAACTGAGGCTCTTTATGTGAAATCCACCCCTTCCATTATTTATTGACAAATATTCACTGCTTGCAGCCAGGAACACCAGTTCTCAAAGTCTGGTATCTGGACCAGCAGCATCAGTGTCACCTAAGAGCTTGTGAGACGTGCAAATGCGTCACCTCAGACCCACTGAAGCAGAGACTCTGGGAGTGAAGCTCAGGAAGCCATATTAACTGGACCTCCAGCTGAGCTGTTTGTTTCTGATGCCCTGTAATGTTTGGTTGTTACTAGTTTAGTGAAATACCTTAGGTAGGTACCATATATATATATATATATATATATATATATATATATATATATATATATATATATATGCATATGAATATATATAAAGGTGATGAACCCCTTTAGTCAAAAATCTGCATACAAGTTTTGACTCCCCAAAAAGTAACTGTTAGCCCACTGTTGACCGGAAGCCTTACCGATAATATAAACAGTCGATTAACACATATTGTATATGTTATATGTATTATATACTGTGGTCTTCCAATAAAGTAAGCTAGAGAAAATGTTATTAAGGAAATCACATGGAAGAGACAATACATTTACAGTACTTATTGAAAAAAAAAATCTGCATATACGAGTAAGTGTACCCACACAGTTCAAACACATTGTTCAAGGTCAACTGTATAAATAAATAAATAAGTAAACACACACCATATCTATATCTATATCTATATTTATATGTAGGCCAGAAGGGAGTGGCAGGAGGTATTCAAAGTGATGAAAAACAAAGGCCTACAACCTAGATTGCTTCATTCAGCAAGGCTATCATTTAAAATTGAAGGAGAGATAAAGAGTTTCCCAGAAAAGAATTCATTATCACCAAGCCAGCATTGCAGGAAATATTAAAAGGGCTTCTGTAAGCAGAAGAAAGATGAAAACAATCTAACTGCAAATAACAAAATGGCAATAACTATGTACCTATCAATAATCACTTTAAATGTAAATGGATTAAATTCTCCAATCAAAGACATAGGGTGGCTGAGTGGATAAGAAAACAAGACCCTTGCATATGCTATATACAAGAGACTCACCTCAGATCAAAAGACACACACAGGCTGAAAGTGAAGGATTGGAGTAAGATATTTCATGCAAATGGAAATGAGAAAAAAGCTGGAGTAGCAATACCTGTATCTGACAAAATAGACTTTAAAATGAAGAATATATTAAAAGACAAAGATGGGCACTATATAATAATAAAGGGATTGATCCGACAAGAGGACATAACCCTAGTAAACATCTATGCACCCAACATAGGAGCACCTAAATATATAAAACAGATATAGACTGACATAAAGACAGAGATCAACAGAAACACTATCACAGTAGGGAACTTCAACACACCTCTGACAACAAGGGACAGGTCTCCCAGATGGAAAATAAATATGGAAACAGCAGCCTTAAATGACACATTGGACCAGTTGGATTTAATCAATATTTTCAGAGCATTTCACCCCAAAGCTGCAGAATACACATTCTTCTCAAGTGCACATGGAACATTTTCCAAGATAGACCACATGTTAGGCCACAAAGCAAGTCTTGATAAATTTAAGAAAATTGAAATCATACCAATTGTCTTCTCTGACCACAGTGCTATGAAATTAGAAATCAACCACAGGAAAAAAACTGGAAGACACATAAAAACATGGAGGTTGAATAACATGTTACTAAATAATGAATGGGTCAACAATGAGATCAAGGAAGAAATCAAAAGTATCTTGAGACAAATGAAAATGAAAACACAATGACCCAAAATCTATGGGGTGCAGTGAAAGCAGTCTTAAGGGGGAAATTCATAGTACCTAAAGAAACAAGAAAAATCACAAATCAAGAGTTTACCCTTACACTTAAGGGATCTGGAAAGAGAACAGCAAAATAAACCCAAAGGGAGTACAAAGAAGGAGATAATAAAGATCAGAGTGGAAATAAATGGAATAGAGACATATATATATATATATAAAAGATCAATGAATCCAACAGCTGTTTTTTTCGAGAAAATAAACAAAATCAACAAACTTTTAGCCAGACTCATCAAAAAAAGAGAGGACCCAAATTAATAAAATCAGAAATGAAAGAGGAGAAGTGACAATAGACACCATAGAAATACAAATAATTTAAAGAAATTACTATGAGCAAGTATATGCCAACAAATGAGACAATCTGGAAGAAATGGACAATTTTCTAGAAGCATACAATCTTCTAAGGCTAACTCAAGAAGAAACGGAAAACCTGAATGACTGATTACTACCAGGGAAATTGAAACGGTAATCAACAAGCTCCCAACAAACAAAAAACCTGGACCACATGACTTTACAGGTGAATTTTACAAAACGTTCAAAAAAGAGTTATCACCTATTCGCCTCAAACTATTCCAAAAAAATGCAGAAGGAGGGAAGCCTCCCAAACACTTTTCACAAGGCCACTATCAGCCTGGTCCCAAAATCAGACAAAGACATTACAAAAAAAGAAAACTACAGGCCGATATCACTAATGAACATAGGTGCAAAAATCTTCAACAAAATATTAGGGAACAGAATTCAGCAATACATTAAAAAGATCACACACCATGATCAAGTGGGATTCATCCCTGGTTTGCAAGGATAGATATGTGATAAAGCGCAGCAGAATGTGGAAAAAGATCCTGTTAGAGGTATTTAGGTAATTAAATGATGGGATGTGAGGCAACTTTTATTTTCTTTTTTGTTCTGTATTTTTTTAAAATAAAAACCTTGTAAAAGAAAAAATGATTGTAATACTCAGTATACACTGATAACAGAAGATGAATACAAGTTGTGTGTATGTATTTTTTGGCACCCCCAGTATATCCGCTCATGTCCATGAGAGCCCAGCACACAGGAATTATCATCTTGCCATTTGGCACAGTTGGAAACCTAAGCACGCAGGGTAGGCGTCACTGGTCAAAGCCAAACAGCCTGACTCGACTCCAAGCCGACAGTTTTTTCTACTACACATGGCACCTTGCATCCAAGCCACGGTCTCTGCCTCTTCCAGAGATGTTTCCTGTACCACCCAGGCGTTTTCCCACACGGTTGTGGAGTTATCTCAGTTATTTCACCAGGTCCACATTTGCCACATCTCAGAATCCAGGCTGCTCTGTGGCACATGCGCCCAGGGCCTGGCAGGGCCTGAATGGCTCCCACAGGGCTTTCCTAGGTCTCCATGGCCTGGGCCCCTGGGTGGGCGTGGAAAGAGCAGGATGGGGAGAAGCTTGGAAGCCCCAGATAGGTGGTTTTCCTTAGATCTCTCCCTGGTTCTCTCAAACACACCCCTGGACAAGAACCCCTTTGTCTGGAGGGTGAATGGGGAACAGTCCATTCCCTCAAGGTACAGATGAAACACAGGCCTCGCAGGAGAGGAAGGCATTCACACCTAAGAAGCCACCCATCCCCCGGGGGAAGGTAACAGGTCACCACACGGGCTCGTCACTGTAACGACCTGCGCTGTCCTCTGCGGATACACCCTGGTCCCCAGGATAACTAGGCCTGGATATGGAAAGGGGTGGGATGATGGGAAAATAGAGGCGTCTCTGGGTGAGTCAGGCTGGGGCTGAGCCAGGGAACCCCCGACAGCTGTGCAAGAGGCAGCCTCAGGGCCAGCTCTGCAGCAGAGGAGCTCAGCACCCATGTTCTTCTCTCCCGGGGCACTCGGCCTCAGGTCCTCCACTTCCTCTGACAGGAGGTCCAGCCTTGAGCCTGCAGGCAGGCCCGCAGTGAGCCATCACAGCCCACCTGTAGCAGCTCAGAGGAAAGGGGTACCCAGGATTGTGTGTCTGCCTGCCCTTCTGTGGGGCACGCGTTTTTTTGCATGTGACGGTGTGTCTGTTTCTTCTGTCTGTATGCTTTCAAAGCTCGGGGGTTTTAAAGCACGTCTGGCAGTGAGGGCTGTGACCTCAGGAGTTTGTGTAGGAGATGCTGCCATCCTTCAGCACTGCGGGGGTGACCCTTCCCCGTCAGCCCACCCGCTCCCTGCCTTCCACCCTGTCACTGATGGCCTGCCTCCAGCTCTCGGCCTTCCCTTCTGTCACCCATCTGAATAAAAATGAAAGGATCCACAGGACCAGGGCTGAGGATTCAAATTTCAGATAAAAAAGATTCCTCTTTGTTGAGGGCACTAGGCTATGGTGAAATTACCTGGGAACCCACCTACCACATAAGGAAGAGAGTCAATGGTATTGTAACAGCATATACGACGTCAGAGGCGTGGTAGATTGGGGGGGTATTACTTCGTGAGGGGTGTAAATGTCTAACTATCACGTTGCTTTGTACACCTGAAACTAATGAAAATTTTTTTTAATAAATTAAAATAAATTAATAATTTTAATAAATTAATTGACTAATTAATTAATTTATACTTAGAATATACCTTAGAATGGCTTATAGAAGCACAGGCTGAAAATAAACAGCTACATTTTTTTTCTATAAACTAAATAAATTTGTATAAACTGAAGAAGAAAAAAAAAAGACATGGACTCCCAGGATCCATCCCAGACCTACTTAATTGGAATTTCCAGAGAGAGAATCTGGGACCTCCACTGAAAGTGATTCTGGTCAGTTGGAGGTGGGAACCATTGCTACAGTGAACACCCAGGGGCATGAGCTCGTTCAAGATGCACAAGGAGAGGTGACACTTGTACACAGTGGCCACAGCATAAGTAGGATGTGGTGGCAGGCTGGAGCTGACCATGAACTGTTCTTGTGGGAGGTTCTCTGCAATTACCCCGTGTGTGGAGTCTAATTTTCTACTCTTCGGTCTGGAGCCCCCTTAAGACCAAGGAGTCTCTTCTTTTTTCTCACATAAATCCCCAACCCCACTGCCAGCAGAAGTACCCAGAACGGGGTTCTTGTGTGGGTCTGAGGGAGAGGGGTTGTCTGGTACATGTTACAGATATTTTGACCGGGAGATGGTAGGGCCGAGCTGTGGCACATCTCTCCTTCACCTAGGCTCTACCCAAACATTCAGAGGGAGAGATTCCACATCCCATAGTTTGTCCTACAGACTAGAACAGTCCTGGATGAATAAGCAAATAGAACTGCCATGCATAAGGGACTAGCTCAGCTGTTTATCATGGTAGAGATAGGTGGATAGAGGGCAGTAATCAGAAGATAGGCAGTAGTCGTGTGGATACTTTTGTGATGTATCGGAAAATAGCCAGGGGGTGACCAAGACTTCCAACAAGACCAGCATACTCCTCATTTCTGGCATGGATGGACATTCCAATGGATCCTCAGGCCTGTGGCCTGAAACTAGTTAGGAAGACAGGGTGACGCATGATAATCCACGTGCTTCCCCATCACCGGGGGCCATCAGAGTCATGCCTCCAAAAGATGAAGCTTCCTGACCTGGACGACTAAACTAGAAGTATCTAGAAGTCTAGGAATAACCCAAGCTGTGCCGAAGCCACCCACCGTGTCCCTCACCACATCTTGGTCCTAAGAGCCCTGAGCTGGGTTAACACCTTCCCTCTGTTCTCTACTGTTGTATCTGTTGAGAAGAAGACCATTTATCGACTTGTATCAATGCATCCATCTATTGGACAAATATTTATTGAGACGAGGCGACCTGCCAGGAACTGCGCTTGGGCCCGGAAGTACACTGGTGAGCAAGGCAGACACTGTCTTGCTCACATGACGCGTGAGAGATGTTTGTGAGAGGTCCTACGTGGGAGGCAGGGTGCCATGGAAGCCCACAGGAGGGGCAATTGAGTGGGTCAAAGGCAACTACAACCAGAGAGATGACAGCTAAGTGGGAGCCAACTAACGAATGGAGGAAAATGAGTGTTCCTGGCAGAGATAACAGCAGGAATACATAATTACAGCAACATTACCGACAGTCCAGGGAGAGAGATGTCCTCCTTCCTTGACCTTCCTGGTTCCTAACACTTGTGTGGTCCCAGGACCCCATCCTCATCCTGCTCTAACAAACTTCTTGCCCACATCCCAGAGGAAGACTGGATAAGAAACTGACCTAAATTTCAGGTGACTCCCAGTTATGGGGGAGCATTGAAGAGAAGATGTCTGATTCAACACGAGTTGGAATGCTGGCCTTAATCTGACAAGATTCAATGTACAGAAGGTAAATGTGACGTTCTGAACGGAGACTAAAGATCAGACGCCCTTGTCAAAGACGAGTGGGTACACAGATAGCCGTACCTGTGGAGAAAGCTTTGTTGATTAAAATGGGTCAAGATTGGGATTGTCTGTGGCAAATAGTAATGAACTATTGGTCTTCACGAGCACAACAGTCTGCTCTCCTTGGCTCAGACGGTGCCCGGGGTAGCGTGCTCAGCTCGGGTCAAGTGGGACTGAGGCTGGAAGATAAGCGCCTGCTTTGCGCCCGCCATCACCTGAGGCAGGAACCCGAACTCCTTCCTCATACTCCCAACTTCAGAAGGTGCTATTATTATTGGTTCCGATTTACATACAGTCACACACAAACCCACACAAAAATCTGGCGAGGTTAACGAATTTATCTGGTCACACACATCTAAGACCTGATAGGTTAGAATCCGAGTCCAGGCTGATCTCGCTCTAAAACTTGTTCTTCCTTCTCATGGAAGGAAGACTGACGTGTTTTCAAAGGCGTAGCATGTTGCTCTCTCCCATTATTTGAAAGCCTTTCTTTCAGAAAAGGTAAAACTCAAGAGATTAAAGCCAATGGGTGGAAACCATAAAGGAAAGATTCTGCCTAGAAGTAAAGGAAACTCTACAGTCAGAACTGTTTGAAAATGGGGTGCACTGCTTATTTATCCCCGCATTCAATCAATATTTATCCAAACCTTAGTTCAGTTTTTACCATGTGCCAGACGCTAGTCTGGATGCTTGGGATACACCAGAGAACGAAAGAGGCACCAATCCCTAAAACCTGTACAGTATTGCCTCTTCCTCATGATTTTCTTAACGACTTTTTCTTTTTTCTAGCTTATTGTAAGAATACAGTATACAGAGGGTACCAAAAAACGTGTGCACATTTTAAGAAAGGAAAAAACTGTATTAAAATTGTAACACTCAATATATACCGATAACAAAAGATGAATGCAAATCATGTGTATACATTTTTTGTATAACGGGCACCCCCAGTATAATACATATAACATACAAAATATGTGTTTATCGGCTGTTTATGTTATCAGTAAGGCTTCTGGGCAACAGTAGACAACTAGTAGTTAAGTTTGGGGAGAGTCAAGAGTTATACACACATTTTTGACTGCATGAGGCGGGGAGTCTGCCTCTAAGGGTCAATTGTCTGGGTCACACTGACGGTTACGTTAGGCAAGTTATTTAAAAACACTTTGTCTGTTATAGAACACTACAAATATATTTACTTCTGGCTGTGAGGTGTCACCCTCAGGGCAGAAGTAAAGGAAAGAAATGACCATTGGCTGTGGGGGACCGCCCACTCAATGAGGGAGTGTGGCCCCAGAGGCAGGTCAAGCAGAGGCGCGGTGAGTGGAAGGGAGTCACAAACAGGAATAAATGTGGTCATCTAGGGCAAGTCAGGGAGGCTTGGAGGAGTGATGATGGGGCAAGGAATGGCAGACAGGGCACGGACGGGGTGAGC
This sequence comes from Rhinolophus sinicus, assembly GCF_036562045.2. Taxonomy (NCBI): domain Eukaryota; kingdom Metazoa; phylum Chordata; class Mammalia; order Chiroptera; family Rhinolophidae; genus Rhinolophus; species Rhinolophus sinicus. The sequence goes on from NC_133763.1 coordinate 52,197,825, forward strand.
GGTGGGGGAAATGGCTCAGGCAAAATGCTGAGTCTCGCAGGAGTAAAAGGTCTGTACTCAGATACCAGGGTCAATGCTGGGTTCAAGGGCAGTGAGGTGAGTGTCTAGATGCTTTGGCTCACCAGGGGAGAGCGGGAACCAGGGAGGGGAGGCTCTCAGTCAGAAATGCCTTGTCGGCTTGGATCGGGATTGGGCCCTGAGTCACTCACGGCAAGGCCCTCTGACTTGACCCGGCCTGGATAAAATGGCTGATTGAGCAACCGTTTAATTAAGCAGTTATTTCCACAGCATTTCATCAGCATTCTGCAGAAGCTTGTTTGGTTCTGTCAGAAATCCAGGAGCTATTTCCAATGAGTACAGTCTTCACCCTTCGATAACAAAGCAGGGTTTCTCACCCTCAGCAACATTTTGGGCTGGATAATTCTTTGTCCTGGGAGCACCGTGCCGTGCAATGAGGGTGTTGCAGCACCCCTGGATGACATCAAACACGACCCCCTGCCCCTCAGCTGTGGCAACTAAAATGCGTCTCCAGAGCACGAAACACTACCCCTGGGTGTGGGTGTGTAGTGGGGCTGTGCCATGTCCACACACCATGCGTCACTGAGAGCCACTGAGCTAGAGGAATGAATGAATCTCAAGCCATGCCCTCAGGTCCCTCTCAGCACAACAGAGACTCACCCACAAGCCTGACTATAGCATGTAAGACAAGAGCACAGGTAAACAAGGCAAGGAATGCCAGCCTTAGGGATCTAAGGAAGCCTTATTCTTCCCCAACGGGGCCTGAGTGGTGATGACAGAAGGGTAGGTTATCTTGCCTATCATGGCTATCGCGAGTGGATTATCTGTGACTCTCATTATTACAATGATTTGGCAAACTTAGTCAATAGATCAGAATACAACCTAACTCCCAGCATAGGAATGCCAGTGACAACCTGGAAAACTTATAAACAAGAATTTCCACTGTTTTGGAAAAAAATCACACCACAGGACATTTTAACACAGAGAGAGAATTTGTACTGAGGGTTGGATAACAGCGTTCATAGGTTTAAGGAGTGTTGGGGCAGAGAGAATTCCTTTCCTCTACCCTTTAGTTCTCACAGCTGGACTAGTAATAAAACAATAAAATTGACGCAAGTCTAGATCCACAGGAGAAACACCAATTTAAATACGTGTGCGTGGGACAATCACATTATGATGCTCAGGTCCCAAAATGAGGCTCAGAGAAATGATCGAACCAGGCACCGTTTCATACTTTGTAGACAAAGAAACAACACATGTGTGAGAAATTGGCAGGACAAAAAAGGTTAGCGCTCATTACAGAGGAATCTGAGCAAGGTTGGCATATTGGTTAGTGAGGGATTGAAACAAAGTAGTAAATTAGAAAAGAGGCAGTAACATTTGATTACACAGACTTTCCGGCTCTGAGTTAACTCTAGTGATAAGGGGGTGTCTTCCACGGGGGGGGAGGGACACCTTTCACAGGGGACATTTCCTGCATTCAAAGAGACCGGGGGGGGGGGGGGACCAGATGTCCCTCTGTCCCTGCTGCTGGTCTAGTAACTAGAATTCAAACTAACCAAGATGCCATTGTAGGATATTTGGGGACGACCTATCTTGGGCCCTGACAGGAGAGAGAAAAATGCCCAAGGGTCCTCAGGGGGCCTTCCGTAAGCCCACGCTTCTGTTCTTCTAGGTCCCCCACCGAATATAATGGAATCATTGAGAATAAGTAAAGAAAACATACCACAGAACAATTCATCATGAATTAAGGTGGGTCGTGCGATTAAACTGGGAAAATCTTAAGGTGTCCGTTAAAATTGGGGAGGACTTGAGACTTCCTCAGAACTGAGATTTGGGGCAGACGCTGGAACAGCAAGGCTCTCTTAGCCAAAGCAGTACTCACGAGAGAGAAGTCCAGACTCCGGAAAAATGTTAGATCCTTGTGTTCCACTTGTGACGCAAAGATATCCAGCCTTGTCCTGAGCTTCACTCTCCCCACTGCATCACACATGCCCTTCACTCCAGGCAGGCTGGACCACTCACTGCTCCGTACATGTTCTCACAAGGTTTCTTCTCCACTGATGTCCTCCTTCCACCCCATTGTCTCTAAACATCAAAGGCTCACCACCTTTTAAAGCCTATATCCTAGCAGACCTCTTTGACAAGTCCTTCCTGGAAACCCTTCTTCAGAATTCCTCTCTCTTTCATCTATTTTCCAAGACTAACTTGTACCTTCCCTCTGGACATGTTGGCTTTGTTTTTATTTATTTATCCTGTTTTGGATTTATTACATTTTTGGTCCTATGGGTTGATGGTTTTCATGAAATGGGAGAATTTTTGACCAATATTTTAAAATACATTTCCTCCTCCCTTCTATTCTGTCCTTCTGGGACTCCAAATCCATGTATGTTAGACTGTGTGCTATTATTCAACAGATTATCCATCATTTGTTCATGCTCTTCATTATGTTTCCCCTCTCTTCAATTCAGTTCGGATAATTTCTTCAAGTTCAAGTTCACCAGTCTGGTCTTCTGTAGTTCACAATCTGCTAAGCCCATCCAGTGAATTTTTTTTGACGTTATATTTAATTTTGAGCATGCTTACTTTTTCAGATATTGGTTAACAGCGTCTATAGATATGAGGAGTGTTGGGCGGGGAGAATTCCTGTCCTCTACCCTTTAGAATTTCCAATGGTGATTTTTGAGCCTGGGAAACACAGGAAATGGATACTGCAACCATGCAAACAATGAAACACTGAATACTGAATCTGCTTGTTCTGAAGCATACCCGCAACACCATGTGAAGCCACTCTTTAAGGTCACCTCGTGGGCTGCCCTCTTCTCTCCACTCTTCCCATTGTCATTTTACTTCGTCCCCTCCTTCAGGTTTGCCCAGGAGACTGTAAATTCTTTTCAGGCTGTAACTGAGGGCAATGAGCCTATCTGCCGTTCTGTTTTCCTATATTCATTCTAGACCTACCGTCATGAAGCCAAAATAGGTACACAGGAGGTACGTATGCAGGAGGAAAAAGATGGCATAAAGTTTGAACCTGACCCATCTACTTTAAGAAGTGACTGTGGCTTAAAAAATTCCTATTGTCCATGAAAAATCCATGTCTGCACCTATTTCCCTATCTGTCTATCTATTCTCTCTCTCTCTGTGTCTCTCTCCCTCCACCCCTCTGTCTCTCTCTCCTGAATGTCACCAAGTGCTGCATCCTTCCATCTTGCCTACTTCCCCTTTGCCATCTTAATTTGTGGATCCTGCAAAGAAGGCATTTCAACCATTATCTCCACTTAAAAGGTCAGAATGCCGAGGTCTCCAAGGCCTCTTTTGTCAAGCAGTGTGTTATACACAAATACACACACACACACACACCTCAGACATGTAGATTTTCACACCAAGCCATCTAGATTCAAAAGTCCAGATGGAAAATCAATATCTAGGGGGTAAGAAAAGGAAGAGTGTGACCGGGGTGAGTGTGAATAGAGGGCCGTGAAGAGAGCCACCTTTCATAGAAAACCAGGGAGCAGAGGACTCTGGGAACGGTGGTGCCCATTTTAACCACCACAGTCCCCCATTTTAAGCAGGTATTTCCTAGCCAGGAGCAGCTGCCCTGAGCCCATGGAGGGAGGCAGAGAGCAGCTGTCAGTCATCACCTGTCACAGGACCATGTGGGTGGCAGGAGGTGGTGCCCTCATGCCCAGGCCCTGTCTCACAGGCTGAGGCAGAGCCCAAAACCAGATAAAAGGGCCTCGGGCCACAGCACCTCCATCCACTCCCTCCTGAGGTGGTGACAGACCCTGTGCTGCTTTGTACCCGGTAAGTGTCCACTGGGGATGGGGCAGGACCTTCCGGGAGGGAGCTCAGGCCAGGGCAGGAGGGCAGGATTTGTGGTGAGCAAGGACGAGGGCCCAGGAAATCTGAAGGAAGAGAGAGAGGGCACAATGGATAAGAGAGACCACAAGTACCTGGGAAGAGCTGTGTGGCTGGTGCTAGAGTTTTAGAGAAACCGAATTGTTTTCGGTTGCTGGTGCGTTTCTCTGGTTTCAGGGAATAAGAACACTGACCACTCGATGACGCTGGAGTGGGTTGTATCCGGGCATAGAATTCTGGAAAGAAGCCAGTTGTAGACTCAATGTGCTGAGCACATGGGTAGTGGGCAGACGAGAGAACCAGAGACACCTGAGGATCTGTCAGTGTGGAGTGGGGCACACCGGCTTGAGGCCTGTGACACCCCTCAGGAGGAGGACAACAAAGGACAGAGTGTGGGGCTGGGAGTCAGGGACCCTGGGCCTGGCTCTGTGACATGCCGGTGGGTAGCAGTGGGCCAGTGAAGTCACTTCGTTTGGTTTCAGTTTCTTGTATGAATTGAGTTGGTTGGGACGAATGGACTCCAAGGCATTTTACAGCTACAGCGGCTGATATTCTGCAAAACCACAGCACATCAGAAATGTTTCCCAGACAGCATGAGTGAGCTTTGTCCTGAAAGAGGCTTTCGGCTCTAAAATTGTCCTGCATTGGACATTTTCAAGATTCTCGGTGACACGGCAGAATGAATGCTGACCTGGAGCCAATTTATTTCCTGGTCTTTGCTCTGACACTTAGAAATGTTAAAGAGCATCACCTTTCTTTACTATTTACTATTATTTGATGACCTTGCAAATGAGGTTTGAAATGAGACTCTGTGACAAGAGGCACATAATGAAACAGTAAGAATAACAAAAACATCAGAGATGATTTCCCCACCTCTGATCTTAAGGCCTTCAAAATGAAGGGGTTAGAATGATGCCGAAAGGATAGCAAGGGGTGGGGGGCCCCTGTGTGTGCCGGGCGCTGACTTGCTGTCTGATTCTCCCTCAGCTCCTGAACGCCCGCCCTCCCTGCCGACATGTCCTGCCAGCAGAACCAGCAGCAGTGCCAGCCGCCTCCCAAGTGCCTTCCCAAGTGTCCTCCGTGCCCCGCCCCAAAATGCCCCCCAAAGTGTCCCCCAAAGTGCCCTCCAGTCTCGTCCTGCTGCAGTGTCAGCTCCGGGGGCTGCTGTAGCTCTGGGCATGGGGGCTGCTGCAGCTCCGGGCATGGGGGCAGCTCTGGGCATGGGGGCTGCTGCCTGAGCCACCACAGGCGCCACAGGTCCCACCGCAACAGACACCGGAGCTCTGACTGCTGCGAGCCACAGAGCTCCGGCTGCTGTGATGGGGGGAGCTCCAGCTGCTGTGGCGGGGGCTCCAGCTGCTGCGGAGGGGGCAGTGGTCAGGCCTCTGGAGGCTCGTGCTGCTGAAGTGGACCCTGAGCCAGGAAGAGCAGACGTCGGGGCACTACAGTGGCAAGATCATCTTCCTTGGGCCTGTCTGTGTTGCTGAGACATTTTAATGAAGACTTCAAATTCTGTTCTAGAAGATTCTTCTGACCTGGAATCCAGAAGCTGTCCTCTCTTAAAAACTCACCTTCTGACCTCTGATTCCATCTCTGCAGCCTGCCCTTGTAATTCTTATGCCATTCCCCAGATTATTTCCTTGGCAGTCCCCTACTTGAAGTCAAACAATAAAACAGTCTGCTCGCATCTTGTTCTAGATTGCTTTCTCTTATGCGTCAATGTGCTGGGACAGGTGAGCAGTTCTGGCCTCAGCTCTGTCTCTACTTGTCACCTGGGCTCTGAACCAGCATCCTCATAAACACAATTCCTTCCCCCCTGGTTATCATCAGAGCTGAAACCCGTCCCTCTGTCAGCCAAGGTCAGGAAATGGAAATGATGACATTTACGTTAACAGACAGAACTTTATTGAAAGAATTGCCAACTTGGTACTGGAGAATTGAAAGGCCAAATAGGAGTCGATAAGTGTTTGTGAAGTTGTAACTTCAACTCCTACCTCCCCTGTAAATGGGAGAGAAAGGGGAAGGTGCTGGGATTATTAAAACTTAGAACCTTGGAGGACGGGGGTCCCATGAAGCTGGCACTCAGCCTCTGAGGAGGGGCTGCCAGGGGATGGGGGTCCTGAGGTCTCAAAGGGGGCACAACAAGGCTGCCTCTGGGATAGCTGGAAACCCACTGTTGCTACTGGAACAAATTGCCACTGCTGGGGTGAGGAAGTAAGACTGGGATGACCCGGAGAGATATAGGAAGCAAACAGGAAGCAGACCAGGGCAATCGGCCCTTGTCCCTCCACCATCTTCCAATCGCTTTTAGCGCCCCCTATTGGCGAGACTGACGGGAAGCCAGCTGGCAAAGGAGGAGGTGGTTTGCAGAGTCCCACCCCAACATCCGATATTGAAGGGTGGGCTGGAAGCTGAGTGACAGTAATCTGCACCCTGAAGCAGGTGGGGACATACTGTCCTACCCAGCCATCCCTCTCCTCCTTCCTGGTACCCTTGCTCTCTCCCTCTTCTCCCAAAGAATTTTACCATGCTCCTCCTTCAGCCAGAATTACAAAATGACCCCATGTAACTGATATTTCAACAATGTAGACTGTATATTACAAATAAAACCTCAAGTTCACTTCTGGAAATGGACCTCAAATGGTTTCTATTGTCACAAATAGAGTATAAATAGAATCACAAATAATACACACACACACACACACACACACACACACACACACACACACACACAGAACAATCTTCATTAAGGGTATTACGAGTTTGGAAACAATGTCCCGCTCTGTGAAAGATGCACCTGCCTCTGTGCTTCTGTTTATCTGACCAGAGGCTTTGATTCTGAGTGAATGTAAGCCATGGAGACTCCTTAATACTTCCTCTACTTTCACACCACTTAACACTACAGTTCTTCAGTCATAAGATGCTCAGGTTAGCCTCTGTCCTTGTAACATGCCTTCTTGTGTTGTTTCCTTCTGGGACTGCCCAAGATGTGTTTCTCTTTCCCTGCTGACTTGGAATCAGAATAAATTATAACCCCTGTAATACTAGGCATCTCCATATTAGGAGCAAGGGCACTCAAGGTCAGAGGCAATATTTTAGGCCTCAGGTGAAAGGCTTTCTAAGTTCAGGGAATATGGATACCACACCATACAAGGGGCTTCCTGGGCACGAGGGCTGTGCCTGTCTACTCCTCTGGGCTCCCCAAAGCAGGGCAACCTGTCTTTCAGCTTAGGAGGGTCTCCTCCTAGGAAGGCAAGAAAACTCACAACACTCCCTCTAGAAGTGATCCCATTGTCTCTCCCTCTTTCCTGCTCTATCCAAGTTCCAAGGACCAGAGACACTTAGATGGGGACTGACAGATACTTCAAGGCCAGAAGCTCTTTGAAAACAAGGAAACAAACTTTCTGCAGGGTCTCTGTGGATCTTCCCTTCTCTCAGCTCTCTGATGAGTTCAGAAACTGATATGCAGTGGTGGGGCCGGACTTAATTTCTCCTCTGCCTTCCATGTGTGGGAACCTCCTGCTCACACCCAGGAGATTCTCCATAATTGCCACCCAGTTTGAGGCCATGCTCTCCACACTGTCCACCCCACCAGAGAGAACCCAGAATGCCCTCTGTTACCGCCCTCTCCCACTTTAGACAGTCAGACCAGTGAGCTTCACCCTCCTTCACCGTCTTGGACCTATCTCCTCAGCTAACACGGTGACTCCCTGAGAAGCACCTCTTACTCTGCCATGGATCTGTATTCTGATGACTGAGTAATATAAGTACAGTCAGTGATGGAGCAATTGCAATGTGTCAACTACTGTGTCAACACATTGTTTCACATTATGCTATTTAATCCTTAAAAATTCTCTTCCCTGGAAAAACAACACAGGATCCTGAGTATTCCCTTCCCTTCCTTAGCTTCCCCAAGTTTCAGGAATCATTCCTCATCTCCACAGGTTCCAGACTGATGAAAGTGATTGTTTTAAAGACATGATTTTTGCACAATAAAACCCCTGCTGCAAAGAAAAGCTCTTAGGCTGGGACAATATAATTAGAGAGGCAGATAAATAGCCCAGAAAGAAACCCTATAAAAGAAAGATTTAAAACACGTTAAATGAGGCACATAGGTCAATGGAAAAAGGACAGGTAGAATTGGAGAAAAACATGTCATACTTTATGATAAATGACTTTCTTTCAGGCGGAGTAAAGAGCTAAAATTTTAAATTGAATCACAACATAGGACTCAAGGAAAAATATTTTACATATAAAAGAAACAGAGCAAATACTGAAGGGAAATTTTGATAGAACGGATTCTATCAAAACAAAATTTTCAGCACATCTAAAGTCATATAAACAAAACAAAATAGAGAGCCAACATACCACATGTAAAATAGTCAACTATTTATTAAGTTCTTAATATACGGCAGCACGCGTTTAGACAGCTGAGCTAGATACATTAGTGAACAAATAGAAAAAAGATCCCTGCCCTCATAGACTGACTATAATTGAAAGATTTTTCAATGAGTACTATTTCAGACGGTTCACATAAAAAAATACACATTATAGCTGCATGTATACAATTCTTATATATTAAAATTTTTAACCAAAATTTAAATTACATTTTAAATCAAATTAAATTTGAAATGAAAAATTTAACCAAAACATTTAAAATCATTAATTTAAATCATTTTTAATTTTAATTTTAAATGCAAATATTTTCACTTTTAAATACTTTTAAATTAACTATTTTAAATGTATTATGAAAAATTGATATTTAAAGAGTATAAATGTTTATTGAATGAATAATTTCCTGCCTATGACCCAGACTAAGACATAAAAAATTTCATACATTTGATACCTATTTTCTTCCTCTACTCCAGAGCTACTGAATATCCTGGGTTTGAAGTTAAATATCTTTATGCATTTCTTTAAACTTCTATTTTGTTGTAAGTTTCCTTAAAATATGTAGCATTGTTTACATATTTTCAATTAAAATATTGCGTACGTGATGCACTCTTATGCAAACTTGCTTCCCTGTCACAGACTCATTTGTGAGATATTCACATTAAATGAATGCAGCTTGGTTCCTTTTTCACTGCTGTATTATATTCCACCGTACAACCATACTACTATTTATTGAAGCAGTTCCTTATTAATGAATATTTATGTTGTTTCCAATTATTTTGCAATTCTAAATTCCATCATCAAACATTCTCTACATATTGTCTCTGCCTAGGACACTCCCCCTAAGATACGTTACCTAGGGATTGCAAGGTTGAATTGTAGACATGCTCATCTTTTAACTTTAAATATATTGTCATATGGATCTCCAATTTCCACTCCCTCCATTAGTGTAAACGAGTTCCTCTTGCTTCAGAGCCTGGCAACACTTTGTGATATCAGAGGTTTATATATTGTCCAATGATGAGTGTGAAATAGGATCTCACTGTTGTGTTATCCAGCATCCTGATCATAAGAGGTCTTGAGCATCTATTTACCAGTATTGGCTTTTTACATGTTTTAATATTTTCTTTTTTTTTTAACTTTCATTTATTTTAGTTGTGTTTTTCCAGGACCCATCAGCTCCAAGTTAAATAGTTGTTTCAGTCTAGTTGTGGAGGGCGCAGCTCATAGTGGCCCATGTGGGGATCGAACCGGCAACCCTGGTGTTACCAGCATTGCGCTCTAACCAACTGAGCTAACCGGCCGCCCCAAAGTTTTCTTTTAATAAATAAAAATGTATAGTTTTAATATAATCAGATTTGTGAATTTTTTCCTTTGCAATTTGTGGGTTTTATGCCTTGTTCAAGAAATCTTTATCATTATTTGTTAAGAGTATTTTCCTATGCTTTCTTTATATTTTTTTATATACTTATATAAATTTTATTTTCACCACATAGATAACTATCCGGCAATTATGAAACAGTCATTATTTCCTAATACTCTGCACTGTAACTTTGGTCTTACAGCAAGTGCACACATTTGTATGTGTCTAAAACGAGGCCCACAATTCTGTTCTATTGCCAAGGTCATGGATCCCTGTGAGATGATCCACTATTTTTATTACTGAAGCTTATAATCAATCACGTTACCCCCAGGTGCTTGCTCTTCCATACAGTTTTTAAAATGAGCTTGTCACATCCCACAAAGCCAAGGCAAAACAAAGCAAAGCTTGTTGGAGGTTTGACTGGTATTGTGTTAAACACATATAATACCAAGGAGGGGGGGAGAGCATTTTTATTTTGTTGGTATTTACCTTTTCTTTCCATATACCATGAACATGTCATATCTCTCTATTCATGTAGATCTTCTTTAGTATCTTTCAATAAAGTTTAACTTTATATACATAAATGCCTTATTCATTTTAAAATATGATTATATATGTAACATGTATTTTGCTGTTTTTCTTAAAAAGCATCATAACTTTTCTTTTATCTTCTGTTATTTTCAAAGAAGTATAAGAACAGTGATCTTATGCCTGAAAACTTGCTGTACTCTTATTATTTGTAATTGGCTATAGGGAACATTCTTATACATACATATATCTTTCTTTACCTCCTTAGGCTAAATTCCTAGATGTTATAAAAGAGTACGCTCATGTTATGTTTGAATTCATTTACACATCAGAATGTATTCAATGACTGAATCATCGTATTGTCACACATACTAATTATGCCAATTTATTTTCAAACCAGTGAAGCATGAATGTGCAATGTCATGCATCCCCTCCAACACTGAGGTTTGGTTACTCAATCTTTGCCAATCTAATTTGAACGTATAAAATAAATAGACACTGTATCATAAAGAGATAAGATATTTCCTTTTGATTTTCCATGTTTTGATGAATAGTGAAACTGGACATATTTTCAACTATGCTTCAGCCATTTGTACGTGTATTTTCTGGTACGTGCATTGCCTGCTCATGTTCTTACCCATCCATTTTATTAGCCTGCATATTTCCTATTGACATTTAAGAGCTGTTTCTCTATAGTCCTAATAAAGGTGTTGTGATTTCCCCCAACTGATTTTCTTTCTATCTTATTCATGGTGCTATTTGCCATTTAAATTTTTAAATTTTAATATACACATTTATCAATTTTTTTCTTTTATATTTTCTTTTCGTCACTCAAAATAATTTCTCAATGAATTAGAAATAATATTTTTTTCTCTAATTGTGCTTTTTAAAATAATTTATAACACAAAATAAAGGTTTTGAAAGGGAGGAGAACAAACTGAAAATTCTGGGTGGTGAACACACAGTGGGATTTATAGATGATGTAATACAGAATTGTACACCTGAAATCTATGTAATTTTACTAACAATTGTCACCCCAATAAATTTAAAAAATAAATTAAAAAAAAAAAAAAGAAAATGTGATGGGTTCTTTCTCTGGAAGGGGCTGTAGGGTGCAGGGAACAAAGTGAAATTCACACAGTTTTAATGACTTCCCCTGGATCTCAGCAGTGTTTTCTCTCATCCCCTAAGGGTAACACAGGGCACGGGAGACAGATGCCCTTGATGAGTAAGTGACCTCAGAAAACCAATCCCTTGTCATTAAGCACGTTTCCTATTGAAATGTTACCAAATCGATGGCAATCTGATAACCCATGTTTAGAAAGGAGTTCTCATAATATTACAAGCATGCCGCTGATTCATTACCAACCCTGAAGTCCGATGAATGGATGGTTGGGTGCTGCCAGCCTGCATGCAGACACCACCCAGTAATGCATCAGCCCATCATCCTAGGAATCTGCGAGCTGGGTGGGTGTCTGAGTCGTGCTACCTGTGTGAACCAGGGAATCAGTATCCTGATCGCTCCTTCCATAACTAAGCCCTTTGGAACAACCTGAGAACCAGCGTCCTACCTGAGTAATACGATCTCTGCAGGATGACTTGGCCAGCAGTTATCACTGTGTGTGTCTTAATTCAAACTTCCCTGATTGTCTAATTCGCATGGAAAAGCCATGTGCAAGCTCTCAGTGCTGTGAAATGCTGGTGACATCACTATATGCGTATCTGTGTTCCAGATGCTGGTGAGGGATACACACATATCACAGCCAGACTCTGCTCTCCAGAAGTATTCAATCTCACGCCAGAGAGATGTCACACAAAGTAAAACAAAGGTGAGGCAAGGAGCTGATCAGAGAAGAGCTAATGGGCCAACCCAGTGTGAGAGGAGAATTTCTTCTTTTAAGAGAGCAAAGAAAAACCTGTAGAAGCAGAGTACGTTCGTACTGTGTAGATATTTGAATGTCAGGGTAAGGAGTTTAGATTTTATCCTGAATCAGTCAAGGCCATTGAGAAGACTTCATTTCATGGTAGCATGACTATATAAATTATCCAAACTGGAACACAGTTGAGATTGAAAAGGTTTATGATGATTTATGTTGGGACAAAAAGCATAATCCAAAAAGGTCCCCGACAAACTGGGATGATGGTCACCCTACTACATGGTCATAGGTAATTATTTCTAGAACAATCCAAATGAAGAAGAGATAGAGGGAAAAACCAGGAAGGTGGGAGGCACAAAACAGCCAGCAAAGTGCCTACACATACACACACACACACACACAAATATACACACAATCACTATAAAATACATGTATGTGTGTGTTTATATAAACACGCACACATTTATTCTATGTTATTTGTGCACCTCAAAACACATGCACAAGCTTATTGATATCTTGCATCTACAAGTTAGCTGGCTTCACTCTTCCCCTAATGACTTATCCATTCATTCATAATTAGACTCTCCCCCAGCGTTTCTACCCCTGACAGGAAGGAGAGGCTTTTTTTTCACATGCTTCTTCCAGCTCCAGGTGCCTTCTCCTAATTAATTAACTGGTTTACTTTTGGAAAATCTCACCATGGTGCCGTACACCAACTTGAACCAGATGGGAACGCCAGCCCTTGTCCTTCCTCCACTACAGTATAGAGGTAGACAAACGGTCCAAGCAGAGAAAACAATAATGAAAACCTAAGGACACAATCCAAACCGCCTTACGGGGTTTAAAGGGCCCTGAGAGGTCACTCCCTCGCTGGCGCTAGTGTCTGGGAATCCCACGCATAGACTCACGCTTTCCTTCCATGTGGCCCCCGATTTAATGAAGCAACGCAATCAGGGCTTTCCCACCCTCACCACAAACTCCTCTCCTGCCTGCACGTTCACGGTCAAACACATCAAGATGTTTAACAGAACCAAAGGGCCTAAAAGTAGGGGGAACAGTAAATAATTTGAAAGAGAAATCCGGATTTACCCTCCCTTTAAAGAAGCTGACTTAAAGGACCCGTATTTTTCCTTATTCTGAATACATAAGCATCTTATTTGAGGGTCCCCCAGGATACGAGTCCACCGCCAGCCTCTTTCTTTATGTCGTCGTCCTGACTGGTCCAATATTCCTGTGAGATAGTCATACCCTAGCCGTACTTTATAGTAGAGAAAACAAGTACAAACAGAACTAGAAACGAGTCCAGTTCAGTAACTCCCAAGGACACACAGCTCAGGGGGCGGAAACAGGACGGCTTCCTCCGTCTGTCAGACTCCAGACTCTTATAAGCAAAGCTGACCCCAGGGGCCAGCACATTTTAAAACAAAGAGATAAATAGTAAGTATTTTAGGCTTTGGGAGCCCTGGGCTCTGTCCTAACTACTCAATTCAGCTGTTTCAGTGCGACAATGGCCGTAGACAATGAAGATGTGAGCAGGGATGAATTCCAAATAAAACCCTATGAACACTGAAATTTGAATTTCATGTAATTTTCAGGTGTTATGAAATCATGTCCTTTTGATTTTTCCTCCCGAACGTTTCAACAATGGGAAAACCATCCTTAGCTTGCAGTCTATACAAAAGACGATGGGCAGATTTGGGCTACCGAGCAAGGCTGGCGGACCCTGCTAGCCTGGGTGGGTGGCTTAGACTTGGACATGAGTGGAGAAGTGTGAAGGCATCTCTCAACTATAGGCCAAAACAGGCTGCCAAGAGCCAATGGGTTTCACATCAGCCAGAAGAAGGAAAGAAAGGGATTGGGACCCGAGGTCCAAAACCGGGAGCTGAGGCTTTCCGGGCTGGCAATTCCTAAGGAGGTGAGGTGGCAGATCGGTCAATTTCCAAATGCCACCACTCCTTGTTTCTAAGCAGCCCCATTCCTAGCTATAGGCGGGTGCCCCGAGCCCATGGAGGGAGGCAGGGAGCAGCTGTCTGTCATCACCTGTCACAGGACCATGTGGGTGGCAGGAGGCGGTGCCCTCATGCCCAGGCCCTGTCTCACAGACTGGGGCAGAGCCCAGGACCAGATAAAAGGGCCTTAGGCCAGAGCACCTCCATCCACTCCCTCCTGAGGTGGTGACAGACCCTGTGCAGCTTTGTACCCGGTAAGTGCCCACTGGGGACGGGGCAGGGCCTTCCAGGAGGGAGCTCAGGCCAGGGCAGGAGGGCAAGTGGGCAGGGGCTTGGCAGGGGAAACCACGGGGTCAGAGGAGGAGGGTGCAGGAAGTCTGAGGGAGGGCTGCAGGGAGGGGACTGGCAGCAGCTGGGGACACAGGGAAATGAGCTCGATGGCTGTGCCTTTGGGCCCTGGAGGAAACACGCTGATGGGCAGTGGAGGGGCGTCTCAGGACAGGGACAGAGTCCATGCTCCACGCTGCCAGGTGTCAGGACAGCTCATCACTGAAGGCAAAGACCTGCCCCTGAGCCCGGAGGAGGAGTGGGGGCCACGGGCAGGGGCCTCTGGCTCCTTTGGGCTTATGAGTCCCCCACAGCATGGCTCTCGGAAGGTGTTATAACCTTGCCATGTTGATTAGGACACAGCCAGCCTGAGAATCACCAGACCACCCCATCAGCTTGAGGGGTGCGGGGAAGAGACCTGAGCTCTAGACTCAGATCAGGGAGCTGCGGTTCCAGGCCCAGGTCTGCAGTGCCTGAGGGGGTTGTCAGTCTCTTCCATAATAACGGGAGCATCCTGAGGTGGGTCATCTCCAAGGTCCTGTGCAATGCTGACCTTGCAGAATAAAGTCATCGTGGACTTTATGACAAAAGGGGATGACCACGATCCTTTACCTTGAAGAAATTATATTCCCTTAAAATGGCCTATAAATTGAACAACTTGAGATTTAGAGGGCATAGCCGGAATCAGTTCCACCTCCACTTACAGGACCTTAGACTTTCAGACGTGTTTTATAATATTATTTGGTCTTAGTTTACTACTTTGCCCAGTAGATGAAACCTCTTGTCTGATTTACAAGGATATGCTGAGGTTCCAAAGACATGATTTAGGACTGTGGGAAAACGACTAAAAGTAGGAAAACTACTAGAGATTATAAGTGATGCTAAGACAGCCAGAAGGGGTGGGGGGCCCCTGTGTGTGCCGGGCGCTGACTTGCTGTCTGACTCTCCCTCAGCTCCTGAACACCCGCCATCCCTGCCGACATGTCCTGCCAGCAGAACCAGCAGCAGTGCCAGCCGCCTCCCAAGTGCCTTCCCAAGTGTCCTCCGTGCCCTGCCCCAAAATGCCCCCCAAAGTGTCCCCCAAAGTGCCCTCCAGTCTCGTCCTGCTGCAGTGTCAGCTCCGGGGGCTGCTGTAGCTCTGGGCATGGGGGCTGCTGCAGCTCCGGGCATGGGGGCAGCTCTGGGCATGGGGGCTGCTGCCTGAGCCACCACAGGCGCCACAGGTCCCACCGCAACAGACACCGGAGCTCTGACTGCTGCGAGCCACAGAGCTCCGGCTGCTGTGATGGGGGGAGCTCCAGCTGCTGCGGAGGGGGCAGTGGTCAGGCCTCTGGAGGCTCGTGCTGCTGAAGTAGACCCTGTGCTCTGCCCCAAGCTCCCTAAGTTACAATGAGGTCGCCACAAAACTTCAGCTCTGCCCCAGAAGATCCATCAATCCTGGTATCCAGAGCCCAGAACTTCTCTCTAAAACCCAGTTACTGACCTCCTTCCCTAAAACTGGCCACCCCGGGAATCCCAAAGCACAGAACCCAGGTCCCCCTGTAGCTTATGGTATTGTACCCTGCTGCTTGAATTGAAACAATAAATACAGAATCTGCTCAATAATTTGGTATCGACTGATTTAATTTCCTGTTTATGTCACCACGGTTCTGTTTTCCTCTCTCCTCTGCTGGTGGCTGCAAGGTCAAGGGTCAGCAGAGATAAATTTATATTTTCGTATGTTTGTTTTTTCTAATTCTTTGTTTTCCAATTGTTAACCAAGGCCCTGAGGCAGCATTAATTGGACACATTGCTCCTTTAACTTCTGGTTCCCGTCCGATGTCTAACTCTGAGACGTGGCCACAAGACAGACCGTGTCCCCCTTTTCCCCACCACCAGCTCCTCACTCCCGTGCTCCCCACTCCTCACCCTGGTCCTCGCCAATCTCCATCTGACTCCTCCTTCAGTTTAAACAGACATGTCGTGCGTACACACGTGTGCACACCCACAACTACCTATATGTGAATAAATCCTTATTTTTAATTTTAAAATGGCTTTTATCACTGTATACTTTACACACAATGAAATTCACTGATTTTCAATTTACAATTCAATGACTTTTGTCAAATATATGCAGTCACGTAACTATAAATGCAATCAACACCCTAAAAATACAGTGGGTAGCTAATTGTTATTTGGAGAACATTTTAACAATAACACAAATTTCATACTACATAAAGGAAAATGTGCTATATGCCTTAAATGTGGAAAGTTAAATGCTAAATGGTAGAAAGCACCATTAAAAACTGGAAGTGGACAAAGTTAACTTGGTGAGAAACTCAAAGTTTTCTTTCTAAGGTCAGGTACAGGTAGGATGTCCCCTCTCACCACGTGTTTTCAACATAGTACTGGAAGTTCTAACTACTACAATAAGACAAGAAAAGTAAATTAAAGGTATACTTATTGGGAAAGAAGTAAACTACCACTGTTCACATATGACATAATTATCTCTGTAGAAAAAGTGAAGGAATCAACAACAACAAAAAAAACAACAACTGGCACTAATAAGGGATCGTAGCAAAGGGCAAGATACAAAGTTAACATGTAAGCGTCAATAGCTTTTCTATATACCAACAATGAACAAGTGGAATTTGAAATTAAAAATACAAAATACCATTCATCATAGCACCCACTGAAATGAAATACTTAGGTACAAATCTAACAAAATACGTATAAGACATATATGAGGAAAACAAAAAAACTCTGGTCAACAAAATCAAATTATAACTAAGGAATGGAGAGACAGCACATGTTCATAGAGAGGAAAACTCAATGTTGTCAAGATGTCAGTTCTTTACAACTTGATCTATAGATTTAGTGCAGTGCTAATCAAAATCTGAGCAAGTTATTTTGTGGATATAAAAAAAACTGATTCTAAAGTTTATATGGAGAAGCAAAGACCCAGAACAGCCAACACAATATTAAACATAAAAAAATTGCAGGATGGACACAATTAACTTCAAGACTTACTGTAAAGCTATGCAATGAAGACGGTTTGGTATTGGCAAAACAATAGATAATAGATCAGTGGAACAGATATAGGTCCCATAAGTATAGTCAACTGAATTTTTGACAAAGGAGCAAAAGTAATACAATGGAAGAAAGATAGTCTTTTCAACAAATGGTACTATAAAAACTGGACACCCACATGCAAAAACATAAATCTAGACACAGACTTTATACCTCCCCCGCACACACACACACATAAACCTGAAAATGGATCACAGATCTAAGTGTAAAATGAAAAATTATAAAACTTCTAGAAGATAACATCGGAGAAAACTGACTGTGGGTATATGTGGGTATATATATGGGTATATTTGGGTGTATATATGACTGTGGGTATGATGATGACATTTTAGATATAACACCAAAGGCATGATACATGAAAGAGATAATTAATAAGCTATGCTTCACTAAATTAAAATGTCTGCTCTCTGAAAGACAATGCTAACAACTGATAAAACAAGCCACAAACTAGGAGAAAATATTTGCAAAAGACTCAGCTGATGAAGGACTATTATCCAAAATGTATAAAGAACTTTTGAAACTCAACAATAAAAAAACACACAACCCCATTTAAAAATGAACAAAAGACCTTAACAAACAACTCACCAATGAAGATATGCAGATGACAAATAAGCACATGAAAAGAGGCTCCACATCATACCTCATTAGGGAAACGCAAATTAAAACCACAGTGAGACACCACTACACACCTATTAAAATGGCCAAAATCTGAAATACTGACACCACCACATATTGGCAAGGATGTGAAACAACAGGAACTCCCATTCACTATTGTGGCAATGCAAAACGGCAAAACCACTTTGGAAGACCGTTTGGCAGTGTCTTCCAAAACTAACTGAACTCAAGTGAGACCAAGACGGCAGAGTAAATACTGTGCCTGTGTCCTTCTGTGAACACATTAAAATTACAACTCAATTATGGAACAATCAACCTGGAGAACCATCTGAAGTCTAGCCAAACAGAAGTCCTATAAGTGAAAATATAAAAAGAAGCCATATCGAGATTGGTAGGAGAGGTGGAGACACCGAACCTTTGAGAATCAGGAGAGATATCTCGGCCCCAAAGTTTCCCCCTAAAGGAGCAACAGACCCCAGCCCAACACCCAGCTCCCCAGCCTGGAGTACTGGTGTTGGGAAGAGGAGCCCCCACAACACCTGGGTGTAAAAAATAGTGGGGATCCTGACCCTCTAGGTGGGCCGGAAGACGGCAGGATATCCAGCTGTTCTCTTAAACAGACCACACAGACTCATTGGCAGGCACTCACCTTGGGCTCCAGCGGAGAGACAATGACTCGGGCGGCATCGGAGACATGCAGGGTGCAGACTGAAGTATGTGGCTTTGAGGCAAGGGCTGGGGGACAGTGGCCATTTATCCTCTGTGAGGTCCTCCTTCCCATGCAACCGACAGTTGGGCGCCATCTTTCCTGTGTTGAACCCGCCCCCACAGGCCAAATCTGAATCTGATTGGCCTGGAGCTCCCCTGTGACCCCGCCCCACCCAACTCTCCCAATGCTAGAGGCACTTTCTCAGCAAGCAGCCAGCCCCACACACATTTCACTCTTCCTTGGAAAACTATGGGATGCCGGCAGACCCCAGGCTCAGCACTGGCACCAAATGAGCATTGATATTAACCTAGTGACCACAACTCTTCCCACTCTAGTGATTCTCTGAGACCCTGACTCACCAACTTGCATACTGCACAAGGCTCTAATAGAGCCTGAACCTTAAGGGAGCCGGCAGGTGGCAGCAGGCCTCCGGGTGTCCTAGCGTTCTGTGGAGCAACCCCAGGCCTGGTAGTGGTGGCAAATGTCCTCGGTTCACAGGGTGGCCTCTCCCATGTGTCTCTCCCACAGTAGTCACGGGGATGTAGGGTATATGTGGGGACAGAGTCCCAGAGAGCAGTTTCCAGGCTCTCGGCCTGACTTGGAAAGGTGCTGGCTCGGGAGTAGATGGCCATCAGCTGTGACTAGTTGGCCATCAGCTGTAACCAGTTAGCCATTGGCCACTGGTATAACTGCCGTGGCTGAGCTAGCAAGCGTGGATTGCATTTAGCAAGAGGTTGGTTGGTTGGCAGAGAAGCGGACAGTGGATTGCAGCTAGCAAATGGGGTTAGCAAACGTGGGTGGCAGGTTGTGGATCGTGTAGATCCTGCTTCCTCTGTCTCCAACCCAGCCACCAGCGAGAATATAGTGGCATGAACACTCTATCTATGGCTCCATGGATGTTCCTTTTTGGCCTCACCGTATCCTGCGTTCTTGTGCGGGGAGTGGGAGCTGAGACCCTGCATGACAATATAGCATAAGGAATATAGTCAATAATATTGTAATGACTATGTATGGTGTCAGATGGGTACTAGATGTGTTGGGGTGATAGATGGGAAGAGGTTGGGGAGCAGAGTGAAAAAGGTGAAGGGATTAAGAAGTACAAATTGGTAGTCACAAAATAGTCATGGGGATGTAAAGTAAAGCATAGGGAATATAGTCAATGATATGGTAATAACTGTGTATAGTGCCAGGTGGGTACTAGACTAGTCAGGGGATCACTTCTTAAATTATATTAACGTCTAACCACTATGCTGTACACCTGAAATTAATATAAAATAATATTGAATGTCAACTGTAATTAAAAAATTTTAAAAGGAGGGAAAAGTTGAAGGGGAATAAGAGGTCCAAATTTCCAAATATAAAACAAATAAGTCATGGGGATGTAATGTAGAGCAGCACAGGGAATATAGTCAATAATACTGTGATAGCGTGGGACAGTGTCAGGTGGTTGCTGGACTTATCATGGTGATCACTTCTTTAGGTATACAAATGTTGAATAACTATGGTGTACACCTGACACTGATATAATATTTTATGTTAGCTATATTTTTAATAAAAATCTTTAAAAAAAAAAAAAAGAAGAATGACCATATCAGGTTCTGGAGTCAAGCCAATCTTAATGTAAGCATTTTATTAACACATTTAAAAGGAAACAGAAGAGCAAAAGAAATAACTATTGAGGTTATGAAACAAACCTGTGAAATAAAATACAACACAATATTTTTTTAAAACTAAACGTACTCTTACAGTACAGAAATCACAGTGCTCGGTATTTACTCAAAAGAGTTGAAAACTTATGTTCACACAAACCACTGCACACAGATGTTTAGAGAGGTTTTATTCATAATTGCCAAAACTTGGAAGCAACCAATGTCCTCCAGGAGGTGAATAGATAAATAAACCGTAGTATATCCAGATAATGAAATAGTATTTGGTGCTATGTAGAAATGAGCTATCAAGCCATGAAAAAAAAACATGGAAGAACCCTAAATACATATTACTAAACGAAAGAAACCAATCTGAAAAGGCTATATGCTGTATGATTCCAACTATATGACATTCTGAAAAAGGCAAAACTATGGAGACAGCAAAACGATCAGTGGTTCTCGGGGGTTGTTGGCGGGTGGGTGGGTGGAGGAGGAACAAATAGCACACAGAGGATTTTTAGGACGGTGAAAACACTCTGCATTATACCATAATGATGGATACTTGTCACTATACATTTGTCTAATCCCACAGAATATACAACACTGAGTGAACTGTGATGTAAACTATAGACTTTGGGTGATAATGTGTGTCAGTGTAGCTTCACCAGTTATAACAAATGTCCCACTGGTGGGGATGTTGACGGGGGGGAGGCTATGTACATAGGTGGGCACAGGGGGTATATGAGAAACCTTCCCCTCAGTTTTGCCATGACTCTAAAACAGCTCTAAAAAAATGAAGTTTGATAAAAGTAAAAAACTTGGGAACATAGATTACGCATGACAGTTATAGGACTAATATCCTTAATAAACATAGGGGTCATATAAATTAAAAGTAAACAAGCAAACCTTCTTATAAAAGAATTGGAAAAGTTATGAATGGGATCATTCATAACTTTTCCAATTCTTTTATAAGAAGGAAAAGGGACAATGGCTTTTTCTTTTAAAAAAAAAAAGACAGAAAGAAAGAAAGAAAGAAAAATTAGAAATGTCTCTAATTTCCACAAAATTAGATTGGAAAATTAGATGGGAAGACCAATTCTACCTCACTAATAAAGAAGAAATATAACTCTTTTTTTTTTAGAAAAGAGCTTTTATTTAGATTCTGTTCCACTATGAGATCCAAGAAAGGCCTCTTCCATCCCCATAAATAATTAATACCAAATCATTACCAAAGTGTTGTTATGGGCCACACACTATTTATGGCAGGGAGTCCAAAATCCTACTGCGAAATGTGGATCCCTGTTCTATCTCTAGTTTAAACATTTGCCACCCATCGACAGAAATGTCCTGAAACTCATCTAGATTCCTTCGGGACTTTGATCGTGCTGATGTAGGATGTTGCTTAGTGAGTGCCGGGGTTCCTAGTCTTGTGGAGCCGAAGAATGGATACATGGGCCAGGGAGAAGCAAAAAGTTGCTCAAGGAAGATAGTTTATCATAGCAAGTAAAGAGGTACAGCTCCCGAGCGGGAGGGGGTACCCGAAGCTGGATGCCCACTAGCTAAGGCAAAAGCTTATGTTTATATACCTTTATTTCTACCTGGGAGGGGGATGTTGGGATGTGGGTGCTCATGGATACAATATTTCCCAGACTCCCTCTTCTGCTCAGCATGGGGGAGACCCCTGAAACAAACCCATTTGTCCCAGAGCATGACTGATGATGTCTTTGTCCTGGTACAATTGCCCTCTGTTCTGTTTTTGTTCTGTTTTTGCTCCGTCTACCAAGGAGTCTCTAAAGACCTGATGTCATACTAACTCACCTGCCTCAATGGCCCTCTCTGCCCTGCAGGCCTCAGTTTTTACCCTGCCAGGACAGTGCAGCTCAAATCCCATCTGCTCTATTATCCATCATGTGACATGTCACTCAAATGGGAACGGATTCAAGGAGGCCCTTTTATCCTGGCCTTGGGCTCTGCTCTCAGCATGTGAGACAGGTCCCACGCATCAGAGAACATTCTCCTGCCACCCACATGGACCTGTGACAGGTGATGACTGCCAGCTGCTCCCCTGCCTCCCTTCATGGGGCTGAGGAGGCTACTCCTGGCTAGGACCACGGCTGCTGGAAATGGGGTTCGGGTGGGAAGATTTCTACCACCACGTCCATCTTGCCCTCCATGGGGGGTGCTGCCTCGAGGTCTCTCACGTCTCATTCTTGGAAGTTCCCCACCACCATCACCAACAGTAGGTTACCATTTGGACATAACATGACCAGCAATGAGTTTTATGAGCATCTTTAATCTCTGACAATGTATTACAAAAACATTTATGAAACCAATTGGATGAAAGCAAATGAGAGCTAGGAGTCATTATGAAAGAGAGTCCTCCCTCCAGAAGTGTCCAAAATAACTTCACAGAGTCTGGAATAAGATGTGGATTGACTCAATAACATATCTGTCCCGGTCATAGTGGGCAGGAGAACCAATCTCGTGAGTGTACGTTAGGAGGTCCACGTGTGTGCTTTAGACTGCTTACATATAAAGGATTATGTGTGTAAATACATGTAAGCATAGACAGATCCATAGATCTCCAGATATAGGTCCAGATATAGAAAAGTCCATCTTTTCTATGACTCAGCATCAGATACCTCAAGAGGCATGGCTTCCCCTGAAGTCCCACTGCCGCCCATCTGTGAGTTTTGTCCCTGATTCTAACCTTCACTGGGATCCAAAAGTGTTCTCTCTCCGCCAGCCCCCACTCCAGAAATCAGTACACCTGACCTTTTAGGAAGTCCCACCAGGGCTCCACCGGAAGTTCAGGACCAAGGTCAGCACGTGTGACTGACATCTGAGGCTCTGTGCACAGGACTCTGCTCAACTTCCTCCGTTTCTGTTCTGCTTCCCAAGTGGCCCTGGTCTGTAGCTGTGAACGTGTCTCTCCTACCCGACGCCTCTGCTTTATTCCATGATCTTTTCCTTTCTGAGGCCAACAGTTCCAATCCTACTCAATCCATTATCCCTATGTGACATAGCTTACCAATGAGATTCTAGTAAACCCTTGACAGCACAGCTGGTGCCTTATTCTTCTTCCCCATCAGCAACTGGTACAAGGTTATGCCCACAAGGGAGGCTTACAGATGTTTAAAATCCTTTCACTTCATTAGCACTGACTGTACAGTTTCCAAATAGCTATTCCTGGTGACTCATACAAGACCAGGCTCTGACACGGGCACAGGGAGGTGTGGTGGCCACATCACCCTGCAGAGACCTGCCACTATCTCGCCAGGGTATGCCATTTGCTCGGGTGGTTCCTTAGTGATGGGGCCTGGCCAGGATGTCCGTGCCTTGGCTCACACAGGAGCGCAGCTCCTGACTCCTAGAAGGATGGGGTGAAGAGGTCACCTGGTCCACACCTCAGCCCCAAGGCAGGGAGCACCCGAATTATCAATCTGCTTGGACTTCGCTGGTGGATCAGCAGAGTGGTCATGACCATGGCACTTGGGCTGACCCTTCGGCCGTGGATATTAGTTATCAATGGCCTTGGGACCATTCAAAAACAGTTTTGACTTGCAAAGGTTTTCTGAGGTCACCTATTCACCCAAGGGGCCTATCTCTACAGCGTCATTGTGTCATCTTCTCAGGACACTGGGGGTCACTGCTGAAATCTTATGGGAAATAATTCAGACAGAATGAATTTTGCTCTGTATCCTCCCACTCGCCTTCCTTCAGGGCTATGTACTAACTCATTGACGAATTTCAGGGGTTTTTCTACTCCCTGCAAATTTTGCTTTTAATTATAAAATATTAAACAATACTCTAAAAGGAAGAGAAAATATAGATGATTGTTGCTTAATTATTAAGTAGGGGAAACTATTTTAAGAATGGCAAAAATCTCATAATAGATTAAAAAAATTGATAAATTAAATTACATAAGAATTAAATTTAATAGTGCATAAAGTATCACATAGTAAGAAATTAATATTTCAAATATATAAACCCATGTTATAAATTCAAAAATAAGTAAACACACAAAAACATCTCACTGGGTTATGTTCCTCCAAAATCCAAACAGGCCCACGGGGGAGGTGCTTTGCCTGATCTTTGCTTATAGGCGGGTTAGAGGCACCAGCTTCTCCTTCACAGCAGAAAGGATGTCTCCACACGCTCCACACCACTGGGCCCTAGAAATTTCCCTGACGGAGAAGGCCCCTGGGTTTGGGTCCGAGTCATCTTCTTCCCTGTGACACGCCGAGGTCTTCTCATAAGTCTAGAGTCGCTGCTGCTACTTGCTCATGAAAGGCAGTCAGCGTGACACCCCTGATGGCATGGAGCGGTATGATGCCAGGTGGAGGGAAAGACGTCAGGATTCCTGAGAACTCACGATGACAGAGGGCAGGAGAGTGGGTCACCCGAGGGAGGCCAGGGAGGGTGGATCGCGGGCCTTCTCAGCCAGAACCAAAAGCTTCTGGTGGGTTTTCCTAACAGGTGTGCAGAAAGGTACATTTTCCAGATGGTAGTTTCATGCCAGTACCAGGAGGTGTGCTAACTTGCTCAACAATGAGACCACACCGGGTACAGGAGCTGCAAGTGGAGTCACCAACGATCCAGCTTACCACACCCCCTGTCATTCTCCCCGCTCCATCTGTCTTCTGCACAGGCCGAGCGGTGAGTGGGGTGGTGATGTGGTGGGATCACCATCCCCCCATCCTTCACGTCCTTCTCGGTAGCACTGATCTCTGCAAGCCCTCCTGGGATGTGGTTTGGATTTGACGTAGTATTTCCTAGTAGAGGCGGTTCTGGTGGCTTCCACTTCACCTCTCCCACCATAATCGCCCTCAACCCCCAGGGCAGAGAAACAGTGTGGCTGTTCTGCCAGTTTGGGTATGTCGGTGCCAAATCTGCTTTCCAGAACTGGGGAAATGACCGGAGGCGGGGTCAGGACCCACTGGGGCCACTGTGAGATAGACTTGAGCTAAAACCCCACTGACCACGTGATCTCCATAAGCCCCGACCTGGCCAAATAAGGTGCAAAGTGATGTGTTGAGTCACTGGAATCTGTCAGTTCAGACCCGGTTAGCCCACCGCTCGTCCCTGCCAGCCTGCCATCCAGTTAGCCCTGTTGCATTAAGGTTTCCCAGTTCTGTGTCAGGAGATCCCACTGTAATTCATGACTGAAGAGGGGAGCAATCACCGAGCTCTTCAGGGATGCTGGGGCTCCCCTCACAAATTCATTTCTCGTGGTCATAGTGAAAGGTGAGTCCTCGGGACCCTTCCAAGGTCAGTGAGCACATGTGAAACGATAACTCCGCTCTAGCATGCCAGTAACCGTAAGCCTTTGGATGCCTTCCTGCATAGCATTCCAGGCAGTTCTGCTATTTCAGCTGCATTTAGTGTAGACCACCGTTTGGTCCATGTTTCAGCCAACCAACCCGACAGTTAGAACCCTGTCTAACCCCCAACCTATAACATTAAGTCTAGAATATCTGCTTTGTGGGCCTAATAGCAATAAATCTGACCTTCCAACTTGCTGTCCCTTCCACAATTATCCCACACCCTTCATAGCCATTCCACACATTTTCCCCGGGTTCATGTCTGTATAAACTGGAGAAAATCACGTAGCTTTTCTGCAGTGTAGTACACCTGTTCATGGGTCACACCTTGTATCAGCCCTAGTGGTGTGTACGTGACTGGAGTGCACTTATTTGTCTAGAAGCAAAGAGAGCTGGTGGGGGTGGGTCCTGCAGAGAACCAGCCGTGTCTGGCCGGGCAACTACCTCAGGGGAGACTATTAGTTTCCTCAGGCTGGGTTCACCTCCTCAAGTGGGGCTGCTTCTCTTGGCACAAAAACAAAATAATGGGCAGGATTTGCCAATTCAATGGACCAGCTTGATCAGCCTCTTCCCAAATGTGCCCACTCCAATTTTCAGGATCCAGCAAATGAGACAATTACACATCATTGAGGCAAGACATCAGCTCTAAAACTCGGCACCACTTCTGTGTGGGTCCCTGCACTAATGCACCGTCGAATCTGGTCAAGAAGAACCATCAGACAAACCCAAGTGGGGGACATTCTACAAAAGCAAACGGGCTCTTAACAATGTTGACGCCATGAAAGACCAACTGTCGGAAGGACTGTCACAGATACGTAGGAGGAGACTAATGGATCCCGGCAGCTAAGTGCAGTGTCAGGGCCTGTATGGATTCTGGACCAATGAAAACGTGTTGTTACAAGGGACGTTAGTGGCACAAGTGGCAACTTTGAACAAGGCCTGTAGATATGAGGCCTCAGGGGAACCAGGACTTGAGGACACAGCAGGAGAAAAGGTGACATAAGTAGGAATAAAGATCAGGCAAGAACAGGGGATGCAGATTTCCAGTTTATTGGTTCACATCAGGCTGGCGTGTGCTCCACCGACCAGCTGTGGAGGCGCAGGGTCCGTGCTCCGGGGTTCCCGGGGCAGCCACACACGGGCGTGTGCGGAAGGCGGTCAGGCGATGGTTTGGGGTGATTTGGGCGGCTGGTCCAAGACCCAGGGATGGTGTGGACCAGAGCTCAGAGGCCTCACCCAGAACTCTCAGCAACAGGGAGGCCCAGCAGGGGGAGAGGAGGAAGAGGAGGGATTTGGCCATTTGCTGCCCCCACATCTGCTCTTCCTGGCTCAGGGTCCACTTCAGCAGCACGAGCCTCCAGAGGCCTGACCACTGCCCCCTCCGCAGCAGCTGGAGCCCTCGCCACAGCAGCTGGAGCTCCCCCCATCACAGCAGCCGGAGCTCTGTGGCTCGCAGCAGTCAGAGCTCCGGTGTCTGTTGCGGTGGGACCTGTGGCGCCTGTGGTGGCTCAGGCAGCAGCCCCCATGCCCAGAGCTGCCCCCATGCCCGGAGCTACAGCAGCCCCCGGAGCTGACACTGCAGCAGGACGAGACTGGAGGGCACTTTGGGGGACACTTTGGGGGGCATTTTGGGGCGGGGCACGGAGGACACTTGGGAAGGCACTTGGGAGGCGGCTGGCACTGCTGCTGGTTCTGCTGGCAGGACATGTCGGCAGGGATGGCAGGCGTTCAGGAGCTGAGGGATAGTCAGACAGCAAGTCAGCGCCCGACACACACAGGGGCCCCCCACCCCTTCCTGTCCTTTCAGCATCGTTCTAACCCCTTCATTTTGAACTGTTGCAATGGAGGCTTAGATAATTAAACACTGGAAGTTTCGTTATTTCTAATTGTTGCCCAGATGCTCTCACAGTATCTCCTTTGATTCTCACAATTTCTATTTACAATACTCAGGGATTGTTATACCTTTACACAGAAGGAAATGAGGCAAAAATTAAGAAGAATAAAACCTGCCACAACTAAATATCTAGTAATGAAAGAGGTTATTTCTTTGGTCATGTATACCAGAACCCTGAAACTTCCCAGTGACGAAACCGGTTCAGAATGTAAATATTCTCTTTAAAAAAAAAAAGGAAATTAATGATTGTAACTTCCTAGGTAATTTTCCTCTGTAGAGACTTAAATACGCAGATTGTAAATGGTCTGCAAGGCCGGCTGGTCTCAGGACCAAGTTCATTACTGAAGCTAATCCACAGTATCTTTGCTTATTAAGGGGATTTGCACTCCTGGCTCCAGTCTAATGCCCTGCCATTCTCAGCACCCCACGTTCTCCCCCTAACATCTGGGCTCAGTGATTCTCACCTTCTTGTGTCTGGCTTCTTAAACAGAATCCCAATTCCATTTCAGATCCACAGATATGTGGGTTTTATCAAGCCCCAAAGGAGCCTCTGATTAGCTCTTTCTCTATGGGTTGAGAACTGCTATCTCCAGCTCATTTTTGCAAGGAGCGTTGTAATTTTACTCTCAAAGGTGAAGCCCCCTCATGACAACTGTTCTAGAAGAGGCTCATGGTCAGGGCCTCAGTTCCCTCTGGCATTCGGTCCAGCACAAAGGCACGGCCGTCCACTTCTCCCTCGTGGTCCAGTTGGCCCACTCCCCATGCACGTCCTTCTTCAGTCTTCCTCAGACCTCTCTCCCTCTACCCTCCTGGCTTCCAACACTCCCTGCCCCACCCGCCTGCCCTCCTGCCCTGGCCTGAGCTCCCTCCCGGAAGGCCCTGCCCCATCCCCAGTGGACACTTACCGGGTACAAAGCAGCAAAGGATCTGTCACCACCTCAGGAGGGAGTGGATGGAGGTGCTGTGGCCCGAGGCCCTTTTATATGGTCCTGGGCTCTGCCCCAGCCTGTGAGACAGGGCCTGGGCATGAGGGCACCGCCTCCTGCCACCCACATGGTCCTGTGACCTGTGACTGTGTGATGACTGACAGCTGCTCCCTGACTCCCTCTAGGGGACCTAGGACAGCTTCTCCTGGACTAACATATGACCCAGCAATTCCACTTCTGGGGACTTATCCAAAGAAATCTAAAACACTAATTAGGAAAGATATATGCACCCCTATGTTCATTGCAGCATTATTTACAACAGCCAAGAGATGGAAGCAACATAAGTGTCCATCGATAGGTGATTGGATAGAGAAGATGTGGTACATATAGAAAGGAATTTTACTCAGCCATAAAAAAAGAATGAAATCTTACATTTGCAACAACGTGGATGGACCTGGAAGGTATTATGCTAAGTAAAATAAACCAGACAGAGAAGGACAAATGCCATATGATTTCACTTATATGTGGAATTTTAAAAACAACATAAATGAACAAGCAAAACAGGAACAGACTCATAGATACAAGAGAACAAATTAATGGTTGCCAGATGGGAGGGGTGTGGGTGGGGGGAATGGGTGAAAAAGGTGAAAGGATTAAGAAATACAAATTGGCCATTACAAAATAGCCATGGGGTGTAAAATACAACTTAGGGAATATAGTCAATAATATTGTAGTGACTATGTGTGGTGCCAGGTGGGTCCTAGACTTATCAGGGGATCACTTCATAAGTTGTATCAATGTCTAACCACAATGCTGTACAACTGAAACGAATATAATATTGAATGTCAACTGTAGTTCAAAAATAAATTTAAATAAAAGAAAATCATAATGAAGAGAAGATACGAAAAAGAAAGAAAAAAGAAATGTAAGCAGGAGAGAAAAAAATCCTACAATCAATTCCTATCTGTCTTTCCCTGGAGAATACCTGCCTGGGTTTATTTTGGAGTTTGAGTTCCCAACCTGGCCTCCCAAGTCTTAATTCAATGGCTCCGTGCAATCTAATTTAAAACAAGTTTCATAGAATCTCCAACTCTTTATTATCTTCTATGTGAATGTGAGTGTGTGTGTGTGTGTGTGTGTGTGTGTGTGCGTGTGTGCCTATGTGTATGTTTGTGTGTTATAGCCATTAAAACCCTGGTTAAAAAGTCAGACCTAAAAGAGAACCTTTGTTTTGTCACCTATTAGCTGTATGATCTTGTGAAAAATCCTTCTTGTTCTCAGTTTTTTAGTCTTCAGTAGAGATGGTGTAAAAATAACTCTCCAAGAGTATGTGAGAGTCAGTGAGCTAACACAGAGGACATTTCTGGCAGAGAATTATAACATTCTCTATTCTCTAAAAAAATGCCAACATGTTCATTTTTTAAAAAAACTTACAGTGTCTAATGCTTCAGATGGTTTCTTTGTCTCTTTCTGTTTTATAAGCCACTCTTTCAACTCTCAGTCTCTTAGGGCCTCAATTCAGTTATCCGTATGAACACAGGCTTTTTTTGAAAGGAATATTGAAATTTTTCCCATTTTTAGGAAATTAAGAAGGACAACAGTTCACATCTAGGCGGATAGTAAGTAGAGAATGAGCCACCTCTATGGCACTGCAGTCATTAACTCATAAACTAAGTGATCAGGTGACGGAGAATTACAGCTAGGACGATCGGTGAACAGAGACCACTTCCCTCCAGGATTGGGGAAGAACTCTGAACTTCCCTAACCCCTGAATTCCCTGACCCCAGATGTTGATTTCATAGTATCTAGGTCATTTGTGCAGCATGAATCCTATTATTATGTGATAGAGATATGTGTGTGTGTGTACTTGTGTACACTTCTACTAAGAGATATTACAGAGACTATGGGAGAGATTAAATACACACACACACACACACACACACACACACACACACGTTACCATGTTTCTGTCAGCATTTGATTTCACCTGTGTCTGGCTTTCCTTAAATTGCTCTGCCTCTCATCGGCCTTATTTTTCCTTTGTTCTACTCCTCATTGGGGTTTCCATCCCTCAACCCCAGGAATAATTGCCCCATATCATTAAGGAAGTTTCATCCTGGGGGCCCCACTGGGTCCACGATGAGCTTTAGTCTCTATTGTCTGACGTGTGAGGCCTGTGCAATATAACTCCCTGTTGCATCTCCAGGTTAGGCCTTGCTACCTCCCTTTAGAAATCTTTTTAAGACTAAACGGTTGATTTTCACTGCTTTGAATTTGCTCCTTCCTGTGAAACGTCCATGCTTTATTCCATGATCAAGGCATTTAAAAAACAGTGCTGTTCAACTATAACTTGTTGTGATATCTGTTATGAGTCTTTTCTCTTGAATACACTTAGAATAAACTCTTCTTGAATCCCTAGCATGTGTCTTATATATCTGTATCCATCAGCCGCTCCTAATAGAGGGCTGTGCATTCAACAGATAATCAATTTAAAAATCTATTCATTAACAGTAGCATTAACTTCACGTTGAGTATGACTTAGGCCATCACGATCAGACGCCTCACTCTGAGATAGTGACATTACAATGCATCGGGCTTGTCACCCTGCAGAAATCTGCCACCGAACTGCCTGGGTATGGCTCATGCTGTTTCATAGAGCATATTCAATGAGCGTATAGTCAAGATATTGATTACTCGGTGCCCTTGGTAGCTCTGGTTCAGGAGCCCAGCTCACTCATTCCAAGGATGATAAGACTCAACAGCTATTCTGGGCATAGTTCTGCTGCCACGAGAAGCAGCACCGACCGCCAGTTAACCTGACATGGGTGTGGACGATAGCATGGTGGCATGATGTAATGTCCTGAGGACTGCCGTTAAAGCTCAGTGGCTTGGGTACCATTTTAATCTAAACAATGTGCAGTAGCAAAGGATTGATTTTCTGAACAGGTATGTTTTTTATGTCATCAGGATCGCATCATCTCAGGACATAGGAGGGGAAAATGCTGAGACCTGGTGAGACTTAATTCAGATCCAGTGAATTTTATGCTTTGCCCCAGAGCCAGCACCACAAGTCTCTGTTTAGAGTAACAACAACAAATTAATACTCCAAAATTACTGGAATATGTACCTAATTCTTTCGTTATAAGTAGTTGGGTCAAATAGTTTAAGCATGGTAAAAAAATATTGATAAATTTCACCACATAGAAAAAGATCTTTATGGTAGAAAGCATCATAAAAAAGATGGAAAAGAAATAATGAGCTGAGGAAAAATAAAATACACAAGTCAGTAATAGAATTAAAATTCATAATAAACCGTAAGTTCTTAGAATTTTATAGAAAATAAACAAACCTATCTACAAACTAATGGGCAAAGCACATGAATAACTTAGAAAGAAATACAAATGACCAACAAATTTTGAAATTTATTGTTTCATGTTGTGCATATACAAATAACCAAAGAATTACATATAAAATAAAGTAAAATAAAATAAAATAAAATAAAGGATTGCTTTTCAGGGATGAGGTCTTTCAGATTTACCCCTTTATGCAGAACCAAAAAAGACTTAAAATGGATTACAAAACTCAGTTTTGCTGAAGGTGCTCAGAAATGGGTCTTTTGTTATTGGAAATATACACATAACCATTTGAATGGGAATTTAGTGATTCATTTTCCAATAAATAATGATTGTTGTGTAAACAAGTTAAAAATTTTAGATTAGCATACTTCTTTATACAGCAATTGAACTTCTAAGAATATAACCTAAAAAGAAAAGATTTGATAAAGAAAATCATACACATAAAAATGATCACTACAGGAAATTAAAATAATAGTAAAAGTTAGAAAAGTTGCAAGATATAAGATCAGAATACAGTTTAAGTCTGACTTATATTGACCAGCAATAACTAATTCAAAAACATAATTTAAAAATTGCTATTTAAAATAGCATAAAATACATATAATACCTAAAATATAATTGTAGTGTAAAATCTTTTCGATAAAATGAGAAGACTTTATTGAAAGGCATTACAAAATATCAAAATGAATAGACATACTATACTCATGTACGGATGAAAAAGAAAATTACAAAATTTAACAATTCTTCACAAATTAACGCATGTGTATTCAATAAAATGTTCATCAAAATTCTAATGATGTTTTGTTTCATTTTTCTTTATTTTAATTTGTGGTAAATAACAAGCTGACTTTAAAGTTTCTATGAAAGAACAAAGGTCTAGTAATCACCAAGACAGTTTTAAGGAGGAGACAAAATTATGGAACCTGTGTGATTAGATACCATAATTGATTATACAACTATAGTAATTAAGGCAGCAGGATAGTCTCACAGGGACAGAGAAAGTGGCAATAAAAAGAATTATTCGTCCAATTATATACCTACATAAATATGGAAACTCGGTTATTGACTGAAGAGATATTTAAATTGGTGAGGAAAATAAAATATTTGATTATGATAAGGATATATCTGCTTATCTATTTGGAAAAATGTTAAAAAATATTTAAAAATGTACAAAAATTCCTTTTTAGGTTGAATAACAACTTAATTTTTAAAAGAAAGGATGTTTTTACAACTTCTTAACAAAAACAGAAAAG
This sequence comes from Rhinolophus sinicus, assembly GCF_036562045.2. Lineage (NCBI taxonomy): Eukaryota > Metazoa > Chordata > Mammalia > Chiroptera > Rhinolophidae > Rhinolophus > Rhinolophus sinicus. The sequence continues at coordinate 52,230,929 of NC_133763.1, forward strand.
AATAGATTTCTGCGCTCATGAACGGTTGTTGTTTCTTAAATCACATGAGGTGCAAACAATGTAATATTGCAGAAATGTAGCTATGGTAAAAATAAAACACCTGTTCATCAAATAACACCAATAAAAAACAAACAAGAAAATAATTTACCGGGACAAGATATACACAACTCAATAATAGTGCATTAGTCACCAGAATATATAAAGAACACTTACAGATCCCAGCAAAAAGAGACAAATAGAAAACAAAATCATTCTTAAATAAGAACAATTCGGGGAAGCCCAAGTGGCCAACAAACAGGATCATTGCTAAGCAGGAAACACACATTAAAACTACCAGGACAGACCGATTCACACGCAACAAGCGGCCCTGGTTTCAGTTCAGCAACAGTGTGCAGGAAGAGTGATGCTTATATACCACAAGTGGAAACAGAAATTGGTAAGGCCAATGTGGAAAGATGAGCAGGATCTAAAATTCAACAGTGCCACTTACAGGTATTTAACCTAGAGCCTCTCCAGCATATATGCAAGCAGACACGCACGGAAATTTCCATAGCTACCGTGTTTATACAGGAGAAAGTGCAAACAACTTCAGTGCCCCTCGAAAAAGCGAAAGGCTAACAAAATCACGCCGGGCTCATAAGATGGACACTACACCGTTGTAAACATGAGTAAAGTATAGCTACACAGATCAACCTGAATAACTCAAAAAAATTATGCTAAGGAAAAGAGCAAATTCCAGCTGAGTACCTCAGAAATAATGTCATTTCTACAGAATTGAAACCTCGCCCACTATATGTTGTGTCAGGGGTACCAGTACGTAAATAAAATATACAGGAATTCTTTTAAAACTATAGGTTATAGTCATTAAATAGTTGGGAGGCAAGAAAGGTACTGCTGGGGGTGGGGGGGCTTCCAAGAATGAGAGGTGAGAGCCCTCCAAGCAGCTACCCCCCACGGAGGATGAGGTGGAAATGGCGGTAGAAATTTTCCCACCCCACCCCTATTTCTAGCAGCCCTGTTTCTAGCCAGGAGCAGCCTTCCTGAGCCAATGGAAGGAAGCTGAGGTCTCCAAGGCCTCTTTTGTCAAGCAGTGTGTTATACACAAATACACACACACAAACACACACAACTCAGACATGTAGATTTTCACACCAAGCCATCTAGATTCAAAAGTCCAGATGGAAAATCAATATCTAGGGGGTAAGGAAAGGAAGAGTGTGACCGGGGTGAGTGTGAATAGAGGGCCGTGAAGAGAGCCACCTTTCATAGAAAACCAGGGAGCAGAGGACTCTGGGAATGGTGCTGTCCATTTTAACCACCACAGTCCCCCATTTTAAGCAGGTATTTCCTAGCCAGGAGCAGCTGCCCCGAGCCCGTGGAGGGAGGCAGGGAGCAGCTGTCAGTCATCACCTGTCACAGGACCATGTGGGTGGCAGGAGGCGGTGCCCTCATGCCCAGGCCCTGTCTCACAGGCTGAGGCAGAGCCCAGGACCAGATAAAAGGGCCTCGGGCCACAGCACCTCCATCCACTCCCTCCTGAGGTGGTGACAGACCCTGTGCTGCTTTGTACCTGGTAAGTGTCCACTGGGGACGGGGCAGGGCCTTCCAGGAGGGAGCTCAGGCCAGGGCAGGACGGCAGGCGGGGAGGGGTCTTTGCAGAGTGTGTGGGGAGAGTGCTGGTGGGGCTAGGGCCCCTGAGAGCAGGCTGCTTCCTTACTGGCAAAAGAAGAAGTCTCTGGAAGACTGCAGGAGGGGCCAGTGAGGACAGGCTGGGGACAAGAGAGGAGCGGTTGTGTAATTGTGACTCCGTCCTCTAGAGACACCAAACCCAGCCGCTCCTGTTGGGTCTCTGGTCCGAGGGATTTGCACACTGACCACCGTATTACTTGTAACTGTGTTCCAAAAGGGAAATTAACCTTTGGAAACATAACTGTCCCTCCCACAAAAGTTGAGATGGGAACAGTGGTTCTCAGCCGGTACAGGGGAAATCACGGCTGATGGCCTTGGTTTAAGCACAGAGATTAGTGGGTCTGCAGAGTTCAGCAGACATGACTCAAACCTGGGTGCTGAGGAATCAGTCTGAGGTGAGAGCCTGCTGAAAACTCCAGAGCCCCGGACTGGGTCAGAGAACAAGGAGCAAGTCCCAGAATACATTGGATATTCTCGCAGGTCGTCCCCAACTTCCTTTGCCATTGTGAACTTCTGTGCCCTAAAGGGCGAGAATATCCAGAAAATTCCCCAAGACGGAATACTGTTTTCCCAAAGAAATGATTTCATTTCTAAACTGCTCCCTAGATGGTTTCAAGGATTCTTGTGCTATAATTGCATTAGATTGTCTCTACCTAGGAGATGTTTGATTTGACATTTTCTTAACATCTTGCAGCCTCAGTTTTCTGATTATCAGATAAAAAAGATTCATGAGAACATTACTTCAAAAGAGAGGATATAAGAGCATTTGAGCAACAATTAGAAATAACGAAACTTCCAGTGTTTAATTATCTAAGCCTCCATTGCAACAGTTCAAAATGAAGGGGTTAGAATGATGCTGAAAGGACAGGAAGGGGAGGGCGGCCCCTGTGTGTGTCGGGCACTGACTTGCTGTCTGATTCTCCCTCAGCTCCTGAACGCCCACCCTCCCTGCCGACATGTCCTGCCAGCAGAACCAGCAGCAGTGCCAGCCGCCTCCCAAGTGCCTTCCCAAGTGTCCTCCGTGCCCTGCCCCAAAATGCCCCCCAAAGTGTCCCCCAAAGTGCCCTCCAGTCTCTTCCTGCTGCAGTGTCAGCTCTGGGGGCTGCTGCAGCTCTGGGCATGGGAGCTGCTGCAGTTCTGGGCATGGGGGCTGCTGCCTGAGCCACCACAGGCGCCACAGGTCCCACCGCAACAGACACCGGAGCTCTGACTGCTGCGAGCCACAGAGCTCCGGCTGCTGTGATGGGGGGAGCTCCAGCTGCTGTGGCGGGGGCTCCAGCTGCTGCGGAGGGGGCAGTGGTCAGGCCTCTGGAGGCTCGTGCTGCTGAAGTGGACCCTGAGCAGGAAGAGCACACGTGGGGGCAGCAAATGGCCAAATCCCTCCTCTTCCTCCTCTCCCCCTGCTGGGCCTCCCTGTTGCTGAGAGTTCTGGGTGAGGCCTCTGAGCTCTGGTCCACACCATCCCTGTGTCCTGGTGACCAGGGGACCAAATCACCCCAAACCATCGCCTGACCGCCTTCCGCATAGGCCCGTGTGTGGCTGCCCCGGGAACCCCGGAGCACGGACCCTGCGCCTCCACAGCTGGTCGGTGGAGCACACGCCAGCCTGATGTGAACCAATAAACTGAAAATCTGCATCCCCTGTTCTTGCCTGATCTTTATTCCTACTTATGTCACCTTTTCTCCTGCTGTGTCCTCAATTCCTGGTTCCCCTGAGGCCTCATATCTACAGGCCTTGTTCAAAGTTGCCACTTGTGCCACTAACGTCCCTTGTAACAACACGTTTTCATTGGTTCAGAATCCATACAGGCCCTGACACTGCACTTAGCTGCCGGGATCCATTAGTCTCCTACGTATCTGTGACAGTCCTTCCGACAGTTGGTCTTTCATGGCGTCAACATTGTTAAGAGCCCGTTTGCTTTTGTAGAATGTCCCCCACTTGGGTTTGTCTGATGGTTCTTCTTGACCAGATTCGACGGTGCATTAGTGCAGGGACCCACACAGAAGTGGTGCCGAGTTTTAGAGCTGATGTCTTGCCTCAATGATGTGTAATTGTCTCATTTGCTGGATCCTGAAAATTGGAGTGGGCACATTTGGCAAGAGGCTGATCAAGCTGGGGCGTTGAATGGGCAAATCCTGCCAATTATTTTGTTTTTGTGCCAAGAGAAGCAGCCCCACTTGAGGAGGTGAACCCAGCCTGAGGAAACTAATAGTCTCCCCTGAGGTAGTTGCCCAGCCAGACACGGCTGGTTCTCCGCAGGACCCACCCTCACCAGCTCTCTTTGCTTCTAGACAAATAAGTGCACTCCAGTCACGTACACACCACTAGGGCTGATACAAGGTGTGACCCACGAACAGGTGTACTACACTGCAGAAAAGCTACGTGATTTTCTCCAGTTTATACAGACATGAACCCGGGGAACATGTGTGGAATGGCTATGAAGGGCGTGGGATAATTGTGGAAGGGACATCAGGTTGGAAGGCCAGATTTATTGCTATTAGGCCCACAGAGCAGATATTCTAGACTTAATGTTATAGGTTGGGGGTTAGACAGGGTTCTAACTGTCGGGTTGGTTGGCTGAGACATGGACCAAACGGTGGTCTACACTAAATGCAGCTGAAATAGCAGAACTGCCTGGAATGCTATGCAGGAAGGCATCCAAAGGCTTACGGTTACTGGCATGCTAGAGCGGACTTACCGTTTCACATGTGCTCACTGACCTTGGAAGGGTCCCGAGGACTCACCTTTCACTATGACCACGAGAAATGAATGTGTGAGGGGAGCCCCAGCATCCCTGAAGAGCTCGGTGATTGCTCCCCTCTTCCGGTCATAAATTACAGTGGCATGTGCTGTCACAGAACTGGGAAACCTTAATGCAACAGGGCTAACTGGATGGCAGGCTGGCAGGGACGAGCGGTGGCACTTAGTCCCCAAAGGCACAGTGGGTGTGGTAGCTGTGAGGGACAGCAGTGTCCAGGTACTAACCGTAGCCTTGTGACTCACAGACAGCTATGGCTCTGGCTAGGTGATCACGGTGTCCTTGCGAGAGAAATAGATGGAGAGTCTCCTAAATTCTTGTTTGATATGTACAAGTGGAAGAGCCAAGTGAACAAAGCTCTGAGTCATCAAAACAGAATTAGGGCCCTCAGTCAGTTGCCAGACCCCGAACTTCTTAAATGAAGGGGAGGCTCGGTCCCCTTGTGGAAGAACCCCGATATTCTAGCAAAAAGTTATACTGCTCCTCTTTCCCTCAGTGTTCCCCTATGGGGCCTATGGGCTTTTACCAGGGGAGCTGCCCTGGAGAAAAGGAAATAATCAGACTCTGGGGGGCTAATCAGGTCTGAACTGACACTGATTCCAGTGACTTAACACATCACTTTGCACCTTATTTGGCCAGGTAGGGGCTTACGGAGGTCAGGTGGTCAGTGGGGTTTTAGCTCAAGTCTATCTCACAGTGGCCCCAGTGGGTCCTGACCCCGCCTCCGGTCATTTCCTAAGTTCTGGAAAGCAGATTTGGCACCGACATACCCAAACTGGCAGAATGGCCACACTGTTTCTCTGCCCTGGGGGTTGAGGGCGATTATGGTGCGAGAGGTCAAGTGGAAGCCACTAGAACCGCCTCTACCTAGGAAATAATACGTCAAATCCAAACCACATTCCAGGAGGGCTTGCAGAGATCAGTGCTACCGAGAAGGACGTGAAGGATGGGGGGATGGTGATCCCACCACATCACCACCCCACTCAGCGCTCGGCCTGTGCAGAAGACAGATGGAGCGGGGAGAATGACAGGCGTTGTGGTAAGCTGGATCGGTGGTGACTCCACTTGCAGCTCCTGCACCCGGTGTGGTCTCATTGGTGAACAAGTTAGCACACCTCCTGGTACTGGCATGAAACTACTGTCTGGAAAGTGTACTTTTCTGCACACCTGTTAGGAAAACCCACCAGGAGCTCTTGGTTCTGGCTGAGAAGGCCCGCAATCCACCCTCCCTGTCCTCTCTCGGGTAGACCCACTCTCCTGCCCTCTGTCATCGTGAGTTCTCAGGAATCCTGACGTCTTTCCCTCCACCCGGCATCACACCGCTCCATGCCATCAGGGGTGTCACGCTGACTGCCTTTCATGAGCAAGAAGAAGCAGCGACTCTAGACTTATGAGAAGACCTCTGCGTGTCACAGGGAAGAAGATGACTCGGACCCAAACCCAGGGGCCTTCTCTGTCAGGGAAATTTCTAGGGCCCAGTGGTGTGGAGCGTGTGGAGACATCCTTTCTGCTGTGAAGGAGAAGCTGGTGTCTCTAACTCGCCTACAAGCAAAGATCAGACAAAGCACCTCACCCTTGGGCCTGTTTGGATTTTGGAGGAACATAACCCAGTGAGATGTTTTTGTGTGTTTACTTATTTTTGAATTTCTGAGATGGGTTTATATATTTGAAATATTAATTTCTTACTATGTGATACTTTATGCACTATTAAAATTAATTCTTATGTAATTTGTATCAATTCTTTTTTTAATCTATTATGAGATTTGTGCCATTCTTAAAATACCTTCCCCTACTTGATAATTAAGCAACAATCATCTATATTTTCTATTCCTTTTAGAGTATTGTTTCATATTTTATAATTAAAAGCAAAATTTGCAGGGAGTAGAAAAAAACCCTGAAATTCATGAATGTGTTACTGCATAGCCCTGAAGGAAGGCGAGTGGGAGGATACAGAGCAAAATTCATTCTGTGGGAAGTATTTCCCATAAGATTTCAGCAGTGACCCCCAGTGTCCTGAGAAGATGACACAATGACTATGTACAGATAGGCCCCTTGGGTAAATAGGTGACCTCAGAAAACCTTTGCAAGTCAAAACTGTTTTTGAATGGTCCCAAGGCCATTGATAACTAATATCCACGGCCAAAAGGTTAGCCCAAGAGCCATGGTCATGACCACTCTGCTGATCCATCAGCGAAGTTCAAGCAGATTGATAATTCGGGTGCTCCCTGCCTTTGGGCTGAGGTGTGGACCAGGTGACCTCTTCACCCCAGCCTTCTAGGAGTCAGGAGCTGCGCTCCTGTGTGAGCCAAGGCACGGGCATCCTGGCCAGGCCCCATCACTAAGGAACCACCCGAGCAAATGCCATACCCTGGTGAGATAGTGGCAGGTCTCTGCAGGGTGATGTGGCCACCACACCTCCCTGTGCCCGTGTCAGAGCCTGGTCTCGTATGAGTCACCAGGAATAGCTATTTGGAAACTGTACAGTCAGTGCTAATGAAGTGAAAGGATTTTAAACATCTGTAAGCCACCCTTGTGGGCATAACCTTGTACCAGTTGCTGATGGGGAAGAAGAATAAGGCACCAGCTGTGCTGTCAAGGGTTTACTAGAATCTCATTGGTAAGCTATGTCACATAGGGATAATGGATTGAGTAGGATTGGAACTGTTGGCCTCAGAAAGGAAAAGATCATGGAATAAAGCAGAGGCGTCGGGTAGGAGAGACACGTTCACAGCTACAGGCCAGGGCCACTTGGGAAGCAGAACAGAAACGGAGGAAGTTGAGCAGAGTCCTGTGCACAGAGCCTCAGATGTCAGTCACACGTGCTGACGTTGGTCCTGAACTTCCGGTGGAGCCCTGGTGGGACTTCCTGAAAGCTCAGGGATACTGATTTCTGGAGTGGAGGCTGGCGGAGAGAGAACACTTTTGGATCCCAGTGAAGGTTAGAATCAGGGACAAAACACACAGATGGGCGGCAGTGGGACTTCAGGGGAGGCCATGCCCCTTGAGGTATCTGATGCTGAGTCATAGAAAAGATGGACTTTTCTATATCTGGACCTATGTCCGGAGATCTATGGATCTGTCTATGTTTACATGTATTTACACACATAATCCTTTATATATAAGCAGTCTAAAGCACACACGTAGACGTCCTAACGTACACTCACGAGATTGGTTCTCCTGCCCACTGTGACCTGGACAGAGGTGTTATTGAGTCAATCCACATCTTATTCCAGACTCTTATTTTAGACACTTCTGGAGGGAGGACTCTCTTTCATAATGACTCCTAGCTCTCATTTGCTTTCATCCAATTAGTTGCTTTAGTTCTTTTTTATAATGTCGCCTTCCAAACATGTAAGGAGTACCTACTACATACTAAATTGACATTAGACTTTATCTTAATCTCCTACAAATACAGAAAGAACCCCAAATCCCTTCAAGGAACCCTTGTGTCCACGTAGGAACATGCAGTGACACTGGCGCTGCCTACTGAATGCCAACCCTCCTGTTCCCTAAGGTCCTCCAGCCCGCTGGACCCCGGGGCTCCTGTGCCCCAGGCTTGACGCTCCCACTGTCTCTTCTCTGTCCCCCTCTCTGCTCCATGCCTCACCCTCCTCCCATATGGAAGAGCCCTGGGAACAAATTCTCGTTCTACGGTGCCAGGCAATGCCGGCAGATATTGTTTATATGAACGTGTATGGAAGACCTCAGTTACAAACACGGTCATTGCAAAAGTCAGATATAACTCTCCAAGAAAGTAACCGTGATCTAAACAAATCCACTCCTGTTTAATTACCGATGCATAGTTCCCCTAGGAGGGTCCCGTGTCACAGGACCTTTTCTAGACCTTTTCCTTCCATGATTCTGTTGACACTCACAACACTGTTCAGAGTAATTTTTATCACCTCTTTCAAAGTTGCAAAAAAATTGAGGAGGAGAAAAACAGGGTGATTTTCACCAGATCACATAGCGAATCAGTTGCAGAACTTGGACTCTGTCCCAGATGTGTGTCCCTCCTGATCCAGGCTTTTAACCGGATGGTACAGACATACACACACGCTCTGCCAGGATGGCTGGGTACCAGCGAGGCATTTAGAAGTTTCTGTTTGTCTTAGTTCAAAGCAGACCATCCGGGCAATAGGACAGGAGGGCTTGGGAGGCCAACCTGCATGAGGCAGGTATGAGGACCAGGAAACTGTAAGGAGATTGAGGTGGCACTGCTGGTGGGGATGTCCTTCCTGAGCCATGGAGGGAGGCAAGGCAGGTGCCAGTCATCTCACGGTCACAGGTCACAGGACCATGTGGGTGGCAGCAGGCGGTGCCCTCATGCCCAGGCCCTGTCTCACAGCCTGGGGCAGAGCCCAGGACCAGATAAAAGGGCCTCGAGCCACAGCACCTCCATCCACTCCCTCCTGAGGTGGTGACAGACCCTGTGCTGCTTTGTACCCGGTAAGTGTCCACTGGGGACGGGGCAGGGCCTTCCAGGAGGGAGCTCAGGCCAGGGCAGGAGGGCAGGCGGGTGGGGCCGGGGGATCTGGGTCCATATAATTAGAGAGGGGCAGGCTCAGAAGGAAGGGCCAGGGCCGGCAGGAAGACAGCAAGAGCAGCAGGCTGTAGTGAAGGCTCCGTCCGCTGAGAGGGCCCACGGGTGACGGAAGGAGACCAGGCCGCTCTGGTCTCCCAGAGGCTTCAGAAAGGACGTTGTCCTTTAAGATACCAAGCGTCCTCAGCGAGCTATGACTTGGGGACAGCAATTCTCAAAACGAGGTGCAGATCAGAGGCATTTGGGGGGATTGTTGCACACATGATATGGGACAGGGCCGGGGAGTACATTTTAAAGCTTCAGGGTGGGAAAAAGCACAAGAAGTGTAATAATCTCTAAGCCAAGCTGTGAGTGTACAAGGGGATATGTCTGAGGTCAGAGGCGCAGGCTGTGGGTCAAGGGATCTGCCAGCTCCCTGTTGAGGAAAGCGAGCCAGCCAGGTCTCTCTCTACTGGTCTTGTGAGTATCTAAATACAAAACTATTTAGGGTGTTTCCTAACAGGAAAATTTTTTTCCATAAAGGAAATGTTTCAGTTCTAAATTACTCTTTATAGAACAATGTCAATATTTCGATGACATCAGTGAAAACATTGTTTTTCACTGTCTTAACATCGTTTGGCCTCAATTTTCCAGCTGGTGGTGATTTCTTCTTATTTTGAAAGGGTCAAGTGAGGTTCAAATGGGAGACTGTGCACCTTCCTTGGTGAGATATTAGAAAGGACAAGATTGGCAAGGACGTGTTACCTCTTACTGATATCCTAACGAGGTTATTTAAATGTACATAGCAGTAAAGATGCTGAAAGGACAGGAAGGGGCAGGGGGGCCTGTGTGTGTGTCGGGCGCTGACTTGCTGTCTGATTCTCCCTCAGCTCCTGAACGCCCGCCTTCCCCGCCGACATGTCCTGCCAGCAGAACCAGCAGCAGTGCCAGCCGCCTCCCAAGTGCCTTCCCAAGTGTCCTCCGTGCCCCGCCCCAAAATGCCCCCCAAAGTGTCCCCCAAAGTGCCCTCCAGTCTCTTCCTGCTGCAGTGTCAGCTCCGGGGGCTGCTGTAGCTCTGGGCATGGGGGCTGCTGCAGCTCCGGGCATGGGGGCAGCTCTGGGCATGGGGGCTGTTGCCTGAGCCACCACAGGCGCCACAGGTCCCACCGCAACAGACACCGGAGCTCTGACTGCTGCGAGCCACAGAGCTCCGGCTGCTGTGATGGGGGGAGCTCCAGCTGTTGTGGCGGGGGCTCCAGCTGCTGCGGAGGGGGCAGTGGTCAGGCCTCTGGAGGCTCGTGCTGCTGAAGTGGACCCTGAGCCAAGAAGAGCAGACGTGGGGACAGCAAATGGCCAAATCCTTCCTCCTCTTCCTGCTGTAGCTGGGCTCGCCTGAGTGGCTGAGATGTCCCAGTGAAGGTTCCAATCTCTGGCCTAGCGAGTCCCTCTGCCCTGGGATGCAGAAGCCTGAATCTTCTCCCAAAAACCTGTCTGCTGACCTCTTCCATCAGTTTTATCATCTGTCCTGGGATTTCAAAACCACGGGCTCTGACTCACTCCCCAGCTAATCTTCTTGTTGCCTGCAATCTCAAACAAAATAATAAAACCAAGAATGTGCTCACTAGTCCTGTTGTAGACTCTTCCTTGCCTGCTTGTGTCCCAATACTCTTGCCACCAGCGTCCATTCTCACCCTGCCTGGATAGCTTGGCAATAAAGTCTGTGCTCGCCGTGTGGCCGGACATGGAGGGTGGGAGGGAAGAGCGGCTTTGCCTCCTTCTCTGACACGGATTCTCAGGTGACTTCTGTATGCCTCTGCCACCTCCTGTGCCTCTTGTAACACCGTGCTTTGGACTTGGGCTTTCTTTAGGTCCAACCCAGACCCGGGCCAAGACAGGGAGACAGATGTGTACCCCATCCTTCATGGGTCTCCCCCTCTTTTGCTTTGTGATACTGCCATCTCCCCCCAGATTTCTTTTCTCCTTCGGTAAAAAAATTTGTTTAGAGACGTGTACATAACATTCTGCAAACAGACCACGAATCTTAGTTAATTCTAACTAGAAACATTCATATAGCGTGTAGCAAAGACCATAAAAAAATTAAATCCATAAGAAAAGAATCAGAAACAAACCAAAAAAAAGTCAGGAACGTCTCCCTTTTCTCTTTCTGAGTCCCAAGTCCACCTTTTCAGGTCACATATTTCATCTCCTTACTTTGTAAAGAAGTCTTGCTTTTTCATCAAAATTTTTTCAATCACAAATGTCACATGAGATTTAATCATTGATTTTCTTTGCGTTATTATGCCTTGAAGATCTTAACGTGAACTGGATAAATGGCCAATATTTTGCATTTATATTTTAATTCATGGAAAAACTCAGGTGTCTGGTGGACCAGAGAGTAGGAACACATCACAGGAATTGGGCAGTTCTCACCTCACGACTGCTGCAATTATTATGACCTCTAGATGTCCCTGTGTCTTTAGTAAGTCCCTCAAGATTCAAAATCCTGTGAGAGATCATCCAAGGAGCTACTCCAGGAAGCTAGAAGAGGGATATATCTCCTTTGGTTTCAGTAATAAGAGGGAGCTCAAGCACTACATATATTGGGGGACCCCCTCCAAAAAAGTCAGCTACCATACTAACAAATATGGAGAGGATTGCTGGCCAATGTACCACCATTCTATCAAAATAGGAATTCTCGGACAAATGGATCCTACATCCCCCAGAAGTGGCATGTTCCAGTTGAGCCCAGGTGTACTCCCAGGTCAGGGGGTCGCTCTCTCCCCTAAGACTGGATGCTTCCTAAGGATAGGTACCTTATGTCTATCTCAGACTAGAGTTCCCTGAAAGCAGAGACAGGGCTTCCCTAAAGGTCATGGAGCTTTTCTTGTATATTTTCTTCTAAGAGTTTTGTATTAATAGCTCTGACCCCTCACTTACGTTCTTGATGCATTTGAGCACTTTTTTTAATGTTATGTTTTTCAGATGTGGACATTCATGCCCTAATACTATTTGTTGAAACAACTATTGTTTTCTCAGTGAAATACCTTGACACCTTGCCAAAAGTCAATTGATCACACATTCATGGGTTTATTTCTGTATTCTCAATTATCTTCCATTGATCTTTACGTGTATCCTTGAGCCAGGCTTTTTTTTTTTTTGCTTTTCAGCATTTTGAAAATGCCATTCCCATGTCTTCTGGCCTTCAGTTTTTTGGTTTTTGTTTTTATGAAAAATCAGCTGTTGTCATTAGGGTCCCTTGTAAGTGATGGGTCATTTCTCTCTTGCTGTTTTCAAGAGTTTCTCTTCATCTTTTTCTTTCAGCACTTTTACTAGGCTGTGTTTAGATGTGGATTTCTTTGTATTTATCCTGCGTTGAGTTTGTTGATTTTTTTGAATGTATAGTTGTGTTTCATCAAATTTGGGGAATTTTCAGCCATTATTTTTAATATTTTTTCTGTTTCTCCCTCTCTCTCTCTTTCTCTCTCTCTTTTCCTTTTGGTACTCACATTAAACATATGTTGGTGAACTTACAGGTATCCTCCAATTTTCTGAGGCTCTTGTTCACGTTCCATCATTTTTTTTCTCTCCGTGCTTCAGATTGCATAATGTCTATTCAGCTATCACAAGTTTGCTGATTCTCTCTTCTGCCAGTTCAAATATACTGTTGAGCCCCTCTAGTAAATTTTTCATTTCATTTATTGTATTTTTCAGCTCTAGAATTTCCATCTAGTTTTTTAAAAAAAATAATTTCTATCATTTTATTGACATTCTGTATTTGATAAGATGTTATAACACCTTCCTTTACTCCTTAAGCATGGCTTCCTTTAATTCTTTAAATATAGCTATAATGGCTGCTTTGAAATCTACTTAAGTTCCATTTCTGTGCCCTCTCAAAGGATGTTTCTGTCGCTAATTTTCCTGTGTATGAGTCATTCTTTCTTGCTTATTTACATGTCTTGTATGTTTTTTGTTGAAAAATTGTCATTTCGGATAATGTATTATAGCAACAAGGAATAGTGATCCTTTCCCCTCCTCTCTCCCTGGGTTGTTGTTTGCTTGTTTATTTGTTGAGTGATTTGGAGGGACTATTCTCATGTGCTCTATTTCCCCTGAAGTGTGAAGCCTGGGATGTCACCCCTCAGAGGGCCCAGCCTTGGGGGTGCACATGGTCACCCTGGATAGTTTTACCAGAGCCTTTTGGGGTTGTCTCTTTTTCTGATGATTTGTCTGTTAAGCTGTCTGCCCCTGCTGATATCACACCTGACAGTCAGGTTCCCCTGATTGCTGGCTTATGTTCTGTTGCTTTTCATAATATTCTGGGATATAAATTGTTCCATAATCTGATGCAGTTAGATCCAGGCCCCTTTGCAGGGGTAGTTTTTGAGGCCAGTCTTTGAGGTTTGTTCTGAACCAGGAGAGCTCTACTTAGCCCCCACTTTCCCTGGTTTTCTGTGGTGAACTAGCTGTTCTCCAGGTTAACATACTGCTTTCATGGGTCAGCAGCCTCTTCTTAACTGCTTTACCGACAAAGTCGCCCTTATTTTCCAGGGTGTCATTAGGCTTGAACTTCCCCAAACTCTGCTCTGAATAAAATTGGTTCCTTTGGTGAGAACGTCAGAGTTTTCTGTTCTTTCGACCTCTTTGCCCGGTCAAAATCTCTGAGTCACTGCTCTGAAGCTGGGGATGGGAATGGTCTCTGCTTTTCTTGGAGTGACACCCCTGCTTCATGAACAGGGCACGGTACTGGGTGGCAACCTCTAACCTTCTCGGACTGCCTCTTCCACGTGGAACCTCTACCCTACACGTCGGCTGGGGCACAGGTGTTCAGGGTCCCAGTATTCTAGGCCTGCTATGCCTGAGGCGGAGTCACAGTGTGTCTCACGAGTGGGGTCTGGGTGGAAGAAGGAAGCCCCCAACCTCTTGGCTACCCTCCCCTGGAATTTAGCCTCTGCGACACAGAGCTGGAGGTGATGTACAAAGACTCCCAGGAAGATACCACAGCCCCTGGCTTGGAGCGAGGGGAATTAGTAGCTCCCTCTTTTTGGTCACACCTTCCTGGAGTGAAGCTACCATCACTCTGAGCTGGAAAGGTTCGGGGAGGGAACCAGTTACGATTCCAGGGTCACAGACTCTTGCTGTGTTGACTGAGATTTAGTAGATTTTCTTGAATAAAAGTTATTTAATTTGCTGTATACCCTTAAGACAATTTATAACTATTTGAAATGTTTTATTTTTTCAAAATAACTTTCAAACATTATAGTTGCTTTGCTGGAATAGGATGCAAGGTGTCTTCATGCTGTCATTAGTTGTCCCTTAAGGTTTAGTTTAGTTTAGTTCTTTTTTTAAGCTTCAAAAGACTCTGCATTTTATGTATTACAGATTTATTTTATAATTTATTCTTAAAGTTATTTTATGAGGAGTGTGTACTACCTAAACTCTAGGCCCATGTTTAACTCTTTTCTTCTAAATTTCAGAAGCTTCTCCTCTTCTTCCTTGGGATGGCGAGAGATGGAGAACAAATAGACTGTCCCCTTTGATGAAGAAAGCGCTGTACTCAGCCCATCCTTTGCTAGTGACAATTTCTTCTATTGAAATGAAAACCATGCATTTAGACCCAAAGGTCTTGGTTAACAAGCTATTATAGCTTTGGGTAGAAGTCAGGCTAATTGATGGTTTGGCTATAGTCCTACCTGGAGGAAAAAGCAAGGACCACAATATCTCTTAGGCCTTCTTCCTAGGAACACATGAGCATGGCTGAGTTCTGAAATAAGAAGTACCTGTGGGCCTGATGCTATGGATTTTCCTAACACTCCCTCCACATGAAACTCTTTGGCACGATCTGAACAGACATCTCATAGTATTTAGGAAACGTAGTTCCGGTGTCCGCAGTGGGAAGCGCACAGCCCCACCTCACTGTGTTTAGCTTTGTCACGGCCTGACGTATTCCTCTGGAATTAATCAACCCAGGACATACCATTTAGAAAGCAGTCTGTAAGCTGTTTTCTGCAAATGTTGGTGACAGGGATTTAAAAAAAAACAAATAACCAGTATATGCCATGAACCACTGCATACATTAACAGGGGAGAGAAGATATATGAGACACTGCCCCACGCTTGAAATACTTACAGTCTCACACACACACAAAAAAAGAAAAAATTGTGCATGATGATAAGTTATACATATGACAAACAATACATATCCTGGAATTTTTTCTCGGTCAGGCATTGTCAGGGAACCCATTACAGGTGACATGAGATTAAGATTGGTCCTTGGATGATAGATTTTCCAAAGGCAAAGAGAAGAAGGGGTGGGTATTCTCAGACGAGGAACCAGCACAAAAAGAAAGAGACAGACAGTAAGATGAGAGAGAGAGAGAGAGAGAGAGAGAGAGAGAGAGAGAGAGAGAGAGAGAATAGGATCACAGAGAGGCACTAAGAATGAGAAGTGACAGGTGATTCTCAGGGATAGGCTCCTGTCCCCAGACCAGGAGACAATGCTAATAATAATGGCAGCCACATCACTTAAAATGCTATCATTCCAATCTTGTAGATTTCAGCTGACTAGTTCCATTCTCTCTCTAGAGCCAGAATTAGCCTGCCTCTCTGTGTGTCCGTCTTTCCCTTACTTCCTCTCCTGTGTTATCTATGAATGAATGTGTCTACCTTAGCTCGAGACTGACAGCTTTGAACCATGAGATGGCGCTCTTCCTGCTTCTTGTGATTGGGGCTGGTATTGCTTCTTGTATCCCGGATGTACTAGGTGCTTAATGAATATCAAACCACAGAATACTCATAGATGCAATGTGAGCCGGGGAGAGAGATGGAGGACATTGCATTTCTGGGGTCCTGCCCTGGAACTGGTTGGACTTGGGAGTCTAGTTGGGGGACAGGACAGCTCAGGGACCTCGAGGAGGCTGAGTTTAGGGGATGATCAAAACCAGATGCCGGTCTCCTCCACTGAAAGTGCCAACCCTGGTGGAGATGTCCCCAACACCATCCTGTCTGTAAGGAAAGTCTTCGTACTGAAAACGACTGGGGCGAGAGACTTCTGTGGGCACAGTTACAAGTAGTGGTCTGGGCTGCTGGAGAGGAAGCAGGAAGCTTCGTTTGCCCGGGGCAGAGCCTCCAGAAAGAACCGTCAGCCCCTAAGTACCGGGAGCAGGGGGTGGACAGTTAACATGAAGGAAATGCATGTGTGATACGTGCGGTCTTGGGAACGTGGGTGGATGTGGTGCAGGTCTGGGTGGGGAAAAGAAACAACAGGCATATTGAGACCTGCGTCACATTGCCTCCCACCAATGCTTAGTGTACGTGCAGACTTTCTAAGGAGGAGTTCGGATTATTTCTGGTGCCTGATGGGGAGGAGAGGAGGATGAGGAAACAGAAGAAGAAAGGAGGAGAAGGATGTGATGGAAGAGGGGTCTGATCTCCGAGGGCCCATAAATCAGGTGCTCTCTCCAGGGCCCTGTTCTCACGGGGTGATGGGTTTCATACCATTCTCTCTCTGCTCTCCCTTCATCCAAACTGCACGTCAAAGCCTACCTTCCCCTGGGAACTTCAGGGGAAGCAGGTAAGCCCGGATATTCCTGCCCGGCTGCATCTGGGGCTCTCACAGGTGCCCTTCTTGTGGCCTCGGCCTGCTTTCCACCCTGGTGCGGTGCGTATTCCGCATCTCACACCCACCCCTGCTGCCTCTGTCCTGTGTACAATCTGAGGCCTTTGCAGACTACTCTTACCATCAGAATTCCCCTTGTAATTTCTCATCTCTTTCTTTTACTCAACTCTTCCCTGAGTCCCTGCTGTGTGCCAGGCCTTGGGGCACAGAGGCGGGCGAGACACGGTCCCCACCACCAGGGAATGTCATTAGTGCCTTTGCCTTCGCTGGACTCATCAGCAGCGATTCTCAGGCGGAAGCGTCAGATGAGAGTGTTCCCACGCCGAGCATCGCCAACACGTGCTGATACCAATTTTCACGAAAGGCCGTGGAACACTTTTCACTGTGGGAGGCTTTTTCTTGGGGTCCCCTGATAATAACACAGATAACTCCCCTTTTGCATTGAAGAGCTAGCAGAGCTTACGAATGGTTTACTCTCCACCCAACTCTCAGCCTGTTGTGTAAGGTGAGGTCCACCCACAGATTTCTCTGCACTATTTAGGAAAGGGTGTTCGGAAAGGGCTTAGGTAAGGGAAGGTGACCACGAGGCGTCGCGATCCACAGAACAGAAATGAGTAGGATTTTGTTTCCCTCCCATTTTTTTTTGTGTTCCCCAAACACAACATCTATTCTAATGGCACATAGATTGTTTCATTCGACAAATATTAATGAGCGTCTTCTTGACACGGGGGACAGTATCAGGCCCTAGGAATGCAGAAGTGATAAAGAGAAGGCCCCTGTCATTAGAGAGCTGTTTAATAGAGATAGGACAAGTATTTAGGTCACCTTAATATGGCAGCAACAATAAAACCTGCGAGAGGTATGCGTCTATGGAGTCCAGAGATGGGAGGGATCGGATGTGGCCGGGAGACCAGGCAAGTCTCCGCGGAGGGAATGACACTGAGGTGGATGTGGGGGGTGGACGAGCAGGGTCTTCCTCAGACTTGAGTGGTATTGAACCTGGTCCTCCCCCTCCAATCCTAGACAGGACTCAACAGCAGGCATTTCCCCACTCAGCCCTCCAGGAATGTAATCTGGACTTGGTCATACCCACGTCCACTCAGGCCCGTCTGCAGGCCCCAGCCTTCTGGGCACTCACTCGCATGCGAATCCCTTTGACCCACATCCCAGCTGTGTGTAGCTGAGGAATCCAGCCTTGGGAATTGTGAAATATCCGGATAGATAACCCACTCCATGGCTGCCTTCCAATAATAAGTAGCCTGGAGGCTTCCCCTGGAGGATGTATAAAAGGCCTCTTCCTTCCCGGCCCCACAGGCCTCCAGACTCCTCCTGGGGTGGTGACTTGTCCACGCATCTTTCTCTAGGGTGAGGCTCCTTCTGGGTGGGGAGACACTTGGATGTCCCTTCCTTAGACGCTGCTAAGGCAGCCCTGTTCCCTCCTGTCTCTTCCCAGGGAGTAAGGAGATAAGCCCCGGAGGAGAGGTTTGGGCAGGGAGACGGGAAGGGAAGTGGGTCCTTGCGAACAACCTCAACTGAGTGATGGCACATGGGAGAAAGCCTTGGAAGCTAGAGGGCCGGAGAAGGAGAGACAATACACACACAGACCTAGGAGACTCAGAGCAGAAAGAGCAAAGACTCAGTTCTCCTTTACACTTGACCATGGTGGACGGGGGCCTGGGAAAAGTGGGCTGTTTAAGAAGAAGAGTAAATTATTAGCCTGGTTGTTGGTGAGTGGGTCTCCTGGGAGTTCCCACCATGCTTTACTCGCTAAGGTTTAGCCCTCGTAAACCCATTTCTCCCCTCCCGGGATGGATATTGGCAGGCTGTCCGTGCCAGGCTCCATGTTGACAGCTACAACTCACGGAGAGGACAGACAGACATCCAAGACCCTGACCTAACTGAATGCTCTTTGTCCTTCCAGCTTCGACCTGCTAGCCCAGCGATGTCACAGCGGAAGCAGCAATCTGGGGAGCCCCCAAGGGCCCCCAAGTGCTCCCCTCTGCAGTGCTCACACCCCTGCCTGGCTCCCTGCCCTGCTCCTAGCTGCAATTCCGGGTCAGGAGGCGGTGGTTCTGGTTCCCAAAGCTCCGAGGCTCAGAGGCCGGCCCACTCTCGGAGGACTCACCAGGAGCTACCCTGCCTCAGGGGTGGCACGGTCTACCACATCAAAGAGGAAGAGTGCTAGGGCGACCTGCCGGAGGACAGGGGTACAGGGGCAGTTGCTCTCCCCCACCCAGGCCTCATTCTACTCAGAAGCTCAGGACCCTCCCTCTCTTTGGGGCCAGGGAACCCTTTCTGGCCCTCAGCACTTAAGATGCAAGAGTTGGGCTAAGACACACTTCTGCTTCTGCCCTCCACTCACCCCCTCAGCTTAGCGACAACATAGTAGCAGCCGCTTCGGCTGCAGCCTGGGCTGCTGAGACCCCCGCAGGTGGATGCCGCCCCCCCTTTCCTCCTTAGACACCTGTCAACGTTTCAAGGAGACAGTGGTTTGAGATTGATGATGTGTGAGTTCTCAGCATCCAGAGCCCTCAGCCAATGTCATCACGTGATGCTAGGCTTCAATGCAACAAACTTACATTGAGCACCTACTGTGTACTGGGCTCTGTGATCACAGATGCAAGTAGAAGATGTGTCCCTGCTCTAGAAAAGCTCACAACTTCATGGGAAAAACAATGGACTTTCTCCATTGAAATCTGTGGACTAATAAATATCATTTTAAGCGGATTGGCACACATTTTTTTCTTCCTTTGTGTCTATAAGAAATTAAAGGAGGCAAAGAGGATGAAAGGTCAAGGACAGCAGGGAGAGACAGGCTCATCCTCGTGGCGTGGATCCAAGGTGGTTTCCCGGGTCTTGGAAGGAGAAATTCGAAACAGAGAGCGCGGTCCTTGGGGGAGAGGAGAGCAGGCTTCCTGGGGTGGGGAGCGTTGCAACACGGCCTTTGGAGTTAAGCCAGCCGGATTTGGTGGGGCGGGTGGAGTGAGGAAGAAGAACCTTCCAGGTGGAAGGTACAGCATAGACGGATGCCAGGCAAGTGAGCTGCTCGCCAGCGGTACAAATTTCAACGTGGCTGGAGTGTCAGGTGTGAGATGATAACGAGGACAGTTCATGACCTCAGTTCCTCATGATCAGTCAAACAAGCTGAGTTATGGAATTTCAGGTATAAGACCCCAGCTCCCAAAGCAGAGTGGTCTGGGGACGTCTGGGCAAAACCCAGGGTCTCCGAGCCTAAGGCTGGGGGGATCTGAGGGGAATATAAAGGTCTGGAGAGGTTTGCAACTAAGGTGCATGTCAGTGTAAGTTCCGTGGAGCAAGTTGTAACTGAACCTCATTGTGGGGGAGGAGGCGCGGGGCACCGAACATATTGTTTCCTAGGTACCCAACCCAGTAGATTATATGGCACAGGATGCCCGTTTGCAGAGCGTAGCAATCTTCCTGGTTGCTGAGACCTGATTTTGCCTCTGTGGTGATACATTTATATACAATTCTGTAGATGTATTATAATTATAGGTATTTATAATTTTGTATGTCATTTTTCTCATTAAACAAGCGACGCATCCTGGTTTCATTGTGGTAAAGATTTGTTAACGTAGATAAACATAAGGAAAATGCTTACGAGCAACCACAAAGTTCATCGCCTGAAAATAAGCACTGCTAATCATTTCATAGGTATATTGCCAAACTTCATGAAAATCACAAAATGGGATCATTTCAAAATACTTTGTAACCTGCTTTTTTATGTTACTTAACATTATAACTGTCAACACTCTTCTGTACCAATAAATATCAATCAACACTTTTATACTCTATCCAGTGAAGACATCATAATTTGTATAACTAATCCCCTACTATTGGGCCCTCTTTTGCCGTCTACACAACAGTAAAACAAACATTCTCATTGGTGATTCTTCTCAGTAATTTTCCGAGGGCATCGTTTTAGAGTTGGAATTCTAGCATTGTCAAAGACTAACAAGATTTTTCTTTTTTTCCAAGCTCTCCAAGAAGATTGTATCTTGGGAACAACGAAAATGCCTCCATTTTAAAAAATCATTTTGGGGAAAGGGATTTCTTTATTCAAGAGTGAGAATAAGCACTACATTTAAAAAAAAAAAAAATTACTCCAGCTAAAGGAAAAATCCACTTTGTGAGAAGAAGCACTTTCTGTGAAACTTGACAGGGGTCTACCTATTTTACTGTCGTGAAATCTATACTTTTTAAAAAGTTTGGATGCTTCTCCTTTTGAGGAGAAAAAAGTGCTTTATGTTGTACAAAGCAGTGTCTTATAAGTTTTAATATATTATTTCTTGAACTTCCGTATTTAGCTGACAGGTATTTAAATATGATTTTAGATGTTCTGTTTGTGTGAGAGATTTCTGGGGGAAAATAAATCTCAATTTCCCCTAAGCAGAAAGAAATATATCAATGTTCTTGTGTACAAGATATTTTTCTGTGTTCTGTTTCTTTAACTTATTCAATCATTTATTTATGTCAGTATAGACTCGTGGATGTTAGATATGTTATATTCTGGGTTGTAATCCAACGCCGTGTTATTCATTCTGCTGTTCATTTTGTTCCAGCTTTGGCAGCTCTTTCAATCAGCTCCTCAGTCCTTTTGTCCTAACACCACTGAATTCTTTTTGAAGCAATCCCTTGCTTTTTGACATGATAGGATGCTTCAGGCTCATTTCCCTGCCTCAGACTCAGGTGCAGCCATCTGTCCAGTGCACCCTGGTTTCTCGTATTGAAATAATGTATTAGAAACAAAGACCTGGGTGCTAGTTGTGTTCACTGTTACTGGGGTGTCGTTGTTGCTACACCTTCTCATTGGGTGGAGCTTGGAAATACACGTGTGTGTAGTAAGCAGTGTATACACGCATGCCTATAACGATTTCAATAGTTCTCCATCCGTATCCATATTAAGCTAAACGTGACTTCATACTGACGTCTTCAGCTCTAATTCAGTATCACATGGTTTATTCTAGCCTCTTCCTTCGCTTCTCTGTAAGCTTCCACCTCCCACAGGGAGGCGCTTGGCCCCCACCCTCGGCCATACATTCATTGATTTGTTCAATCCCAGAATGCAGCTGTGGGGTGTGCTATTTTGAAAGCCAAACTCTGAAATGCCCAGCATGCTCTGTGAGCAACCTTTTTCTAGCCTGTTCACTGACAAGGAAAGAATGAGTGAGCTGGTGTCCTTGAAGCTGAGGAAGGATGGGTCAGGGTAGAGACAGCACATCCTGAAGATCAAGGGACTGAATGGAAATGGATCTCCGCCCACCAGAAATCTCTGCCAAACACAGGCTCCGCCCAGCTTCCTCCCCTACCATCCCACCTTAGTAGACCCACTTTCCACAAACAAGCTCCCATCACATGGGCACGAAGGGTGAGGTTATGGACGCCGTGTGTGGGGCTGTGGGCACACAAAGCCTCACGCCACACCAGGCACAGGTTAGACCCAGTTTCAATTCTCCCTATGAACCAAGAAACGAGAGCTCATAACATCTCTGTAGTCACAAAACCACAGGTAGGAAATCAGAAAGCAGAAGGAGAAAGCTTGTGGATAGATAAAAGGGTACGGCTACTCCATTTGCGACCTGCAGACTAATGGTTAATGCTGAACTTCCTGGCAGATAGAATGTAAAGAGACGAATGGTCGTGAGTGTGTGTGTGTGTGTGTGTGTGTGTGTGTGTGTACCTAGCTCATGGTACTACCGGAACACTCTAGGACAATATTTCCTAGACTAGCAGAGTCACCTGGGGAAATTTAAACAATGCAAACGCTTAGGACCCGCCCCTTAGAGATTATGACTCAATAGGTTTTAGTTGGGGGCCAGGAAGCTGCATTTTAAAAGTGCTTCCCAGATGGCTCGTATGCACAGCCAGGTGCAGAGCCCCTGATCTGTCACAGCTCGGAGAGCAAGACTGAAAGAACAGTGTCCTTGCTTCATGCGTTCCCTCCTGGGTTGGCCCCTATTGCTCTGGGCTCTAGACTGCATGATCTGCCCTTGATCTTAAACTTGCCAATACTCAGTTTTTCCATAGTGCAGTAACTAATCCCCAACTCACGGGTTGTTAAGAGGAGACAAATAAAACATGTGAAATGCAATACAAATGTGGGGAATGTGTGGGGGGGAGTCCCCTTAGGGGACCACAATCTCTAAAGTATGAATGGCTTAGAACTACAGGTTCACAGAATGACAGAGCAGAAGGTCCTGATGTCACAGGTGAGTGCAGGAGCCCCAGAAGTCTGAGCGGCTTGCCTGAGGCTTCTTCACACCTGCCCACAGACTATTTCATTTTATAGTCCTGGCCTTCCCAGGTAATGATAACACTACTGACCCGGAAGCAGGCTTTGTGGTGAGGGCTGCCTTTCTCTTAAGACGTGTTCCTTGCAGGATGAAGGCTACAGCCTACTGGGTTATCCCCTTTTGACACAGTGGACAGAAGGATGGCGAAGGCATTAGCCGGAGGTTGAGATGAGCCAGACATCTTATCAGTACAGGAGTGTCTGACAACCGGAGCATAATGGAGGCCGAGGTCTGCTCTGCTCACCTCTCTGGGAGGACCCCACCCTGAACACCCCAGAGGAATGAAGTTTCACGGGAGAAAGAAAGCTCTGTCAGTACAGGCTGTGTGGTCTTTGTTTTTGGAGGATTTAGAAATATCTCCTTGGGAATCATTGCCTGGAGGAAAAGACAAGGTGATCTCTCTTCATCCCTTCCTATCTTGGGACTGAAAAGTACCTTTTGATGGTGACATTTGTAAATACAAGACCCAACAGGATGGTATCACTACTGCCCTGCTCACAGCTGAGGGGCCTAGGTGGAGCCTGGGACAGAAGGAGGAGACCTTCCCCTCATTACAGAGGAGAGGGACCATCACAGCGACCAGAGATGACAAATCAGGAAGTCAGCCAGGTTCTGCTGTGAGAGCAGCCCCAGGCACAGAGCTCTCCGAGATCAAGATAAAAACAACACCACTCATCAAGTGAAGACACTGAGACCCAGAAGAAGCAAGTGACCCCGAGTCAGGCCTGGGCCTGTGCTTGGCTCCAATCCAAGGGATATTTGTGCAGTTGAAGATATTTGAGAAAAGAGGAGCTGGCCCCGGGTGATATTGGTGGGTGTCCCCCAGTCCAACAGGAAGAGGACTTAGAGGCTGGGGGACACTTGGGACTGCAATAAACGATGAGAACGCTTGTATTGTAACGACAGCTCACAGGGTACCACTGAACGCTGGACAGTGTTGGTTTCTTTACCCACAAGATTCCTTTTAACCACCATGTTACACATGGCAGTCCTATGTCCCTAGCTCCCACTATACAGACAAGGGAGGACAACTGGCTTTTGAGGTCACCTCATAGAAGTGACGAGGATGTATCATGCTGAATAGATCTTATCCCTTTCTTCTGTCCACAAATTGGGATGAGCTAAGACCCACGGGGCCAGGACACTGAACACAAGTCATGAGTGTTCCCTTTACCCCAACAGAAGCACAAGTAGTGTGGGTGCGCCCGTGACCCAGGGATGAGTCCCATTGCCCTTGGGAGGACCAGGAATTCTCTTCCAGTGCCCCTTGCCAGAGTCAGACCCACGGGTGGCCCGCCCACTGGGATTCTGGCCAATTGGAGGACTGTTCAAGGTCTGACTGCTTCGGGCAGAGGAATATCCTTGTTTCTTTCATCACTTGGGAAGCAGCTTGATAAGAATTGCATGCATGTCAACGCTGGCCTGGCTGGTCCCTCACCCTTCTATTACGGGGCACACCCAAGACAGGCAGGAATCCAGAGCATGCTTGAATCTTCAAGCAGGCAGGATGGTGAGGCAGTGCTTCGGCAGATGACAGCCGAGCCCAGGAATGCATGAGGGGTGCCCAGACAGGCCCCAGCCAAGTAAAGACCCTCCCATTCCCTCCAGCCAGCTCCTCTGTCTACAGGCTCATTGACAAAGAGCTCCCCCAAGTCCAGCTGTGCCCCTGGAGCTGGACTTTCACCCCAGACGTCAGCTTAAAGTCACCAAATCAAGGCACCTGCGGGCGTATGGTGGCTCAGTTGGTTGGAGCGCGTCCTCTCAACCACAAGGTTGCCAGTTCGACTCCTGCAAGGGATGGTGGGCTGCACCCCCTGCAACTAACAACGGCAACTGGACCTGGAGCTGAGCTGCGCCCTCCACAACTAAGACTGAAAAAGGACAACAACTTGACTTGGATGGAGCTGATGAGTCCTGGGAAAAACACACTACTGTTCCCCAATAAAAAGTCCTGTAAATACACCCTGTTCCCCAATAAAGTCCTGTTCTCCTTCCCCAACAAAATCTTTATTAAAAAAAAAAAAAAATCAAGGCACCTGTGGCCACCTGACCTGAGTAACCTAAGATGTAAATCTCATCATGTCCCTCCCTTACTTAAATGCCCAAGAGGCTCCTATTAGCTCTGGTCAGACTTTTTCAGCAAGGTGATCCTGTTTGCAAACGACATCCAATGTATAAAGCAGGTACAGGTGGAATTACTCTGCCGCATTGGGTATGTGAAAAGCCCCCCTTGTCTGCTCAGGCCCCCCGCCCCGACCCTCGGCAGCCCAAATAGTCAAGGATTAAGGATTGATGACATTTTAAAATGTGACTCGACGTTTTTAGGAACCCCCATATAAGTAGGATGACATGAGGGAAAGGAAGGAAACTAAAATGTATTTTTAACCTACAATCTGTCAAATGTTATTTGCATTATCGCACTACAGCAGCTCTATGAATTTCTTAGTTAATCCCATTTTACAGATTAAAAAAAAAACAAGATGAGGCTCAAAAAAGGTTAACGTGACCACGGTTCAAATGCCAGTGCTCTGAGT
Organism: Rhinolophus sinicus; assembly: GCF_036562045.2. NCBI lineage: Eukaryota > Metazoa > Chordata > Mammalia > Chiroptera > Rhinolophidae > Rhinolophus > Rhinolophus sinicus. The sequence goes on from NC_133763.1 coordinate 52,256,354, forward strand.
CCAGACCCACCTTCTTCCAGCTTCTACGCCATGTACAGACATGACGCTCATGGAAGAGACAGTGGTGGCCGCGTGGAGAGAGGGCTGGGAGCGCCCCAACACCACCGCTCATGCTGACGGGCGCGGGGCTGGTGGCAGAGGTGACATTTGAACGTCCTTGGCGACAAGGCTCTCATGTTCCAGGCCCTTCCTTCCTTTCTGTCCTGCTAGGGGCCCACTTCTTGCTCTTCTCCAATATTACGGCCACTCTGTTTCCAGAAAAGACCAAGCTCTTTCACAGCTCTGTGCCCATGTATGTGTGGTCTCCTGCCAACTAAAACCACAGTTGCCCCCTCACCCCTTGGCTAACTCCCACTGTGTTTGAGCCTCAGTCTTTTCATCTGTAAAATGGGATTAACAATAAGAAATGCATAGAGCTGTTATGACATATTGCATATTGTATTGTGACAATGCAAATAATATGTTGGGTGGATGGGAAAGGTTGAGAATAAGTGTTAACCTCTTTCCTTGCCCTCCTATCACCCCACTGTACCATTCCTTACGAGCAAAGAAGAATCTTCATCTTCTTGGAATTCTCGAAACCCTGCACATCACAGGCTCTCAATGAACAAATTAAAGTCTTTCAAGTGATATTTACAAAATTACTACAAGAAAGGAGTTTCTGTCAGAATAAATTATATTTCATTATCGAACCAACAGTTCACTGATGGTGTTGGATCAATACAATAGAACAACGTTTTTCCAACCTTTTAAAATTACTAGTAATATTTGAGTGGGGGGATTGCCAGGAAGGAGCATAATTCTGCCCACAGGTCTGGGCTTCAGCAGCTCACAGACTCAGCTAAGGGAGGTACAACAAGGCAAGGAGTGAACATTTCCCCTCATCAGTGAGATAAACCAAATAGACTAGGAGATGCTTCTACGTGGTGAGACTTACCTTCAACTATCTCACCTCCTCACACACTCACACCAGCCATGCTCTTTCCCCTCTTCATATAATTCACCACCACTCCTATCCCAGGTAAAGAAAGTGAAGGAAAAACACAAGCCAGGGAAGGCAGCCCTTGGGCTGGACGCCAGCTCCTTGGCGATCTGACACTCATCAATGCAAATACAGGCTTGAAGATGGACGGAGGTCACCTGCTCCAGCCTCCTGGGAAACCCAGAGCTGAGACCAATAGCACAGCTGGGACCCGAGCCCTGACTCCCCCTGGCTGGCATCCATGTCTCCATCCTGGGAGCAGCCTGCCCGCCCTGCCCCAGGTCCCCGCGGCTGGCCTGGCCTCCCAAGCTGCTCTCTCTCGAGAAGGGAAAGGAGGGAGAGCTCTGCGTCAAGCACAAACCCCTCATTCATTCATTGAACAAATATTTGTTGAGCATTTGCAAGATGTGAAGCCCTGTGTAGTGCTGGGTATCCCCAGTGAGCCAGGAAACCCTGAGATTGCGTTCTGTCTGGGGTGACAGAGATTGAAAAATCTATTCCAGCAGGGTGTTGTTGGGAATACAGGATACCGTGGGGGCATTTCCTAGGAGAAACCGCTGTAATCTAGGTTGAAGATACAGGGCTCCAGCACAAGGGAGCTCAGACAGGGGTGAGAAGAGTGAAGGGGCTGCCCCACCTGACACAGGACGTCATGAAGGATGGCAGAGGGCGCGAGCGGGCTTGGAAAGCACAAGTACTCCACATTTGACAGCGACTGTTTGCCCCATGCAGAAGACACAGCAGCAGCATCCATCCAGAGGCCACAGTGAAGGTTTGGAAGGTTCGAGAGAGGAGACAAGGGACGATGTGTGTGCTTAGTGAACGCAGAGAGGGTATAGGATTGCCAAGCAGCGTTTCGGGCCTGGCCCCAGTGGCTCATCATATCATGATGCCAACCTTCCAAAGTGTCTTTAAAAAAGAAAAAAATATATATATTTGTATTGCAGCAGAGCACAGACGATTCGGACAGGGTTGAGGTTTGGTCTGTCCAGAGCAGTGACAAACCAAAGGGGCAAAATTTATTACATTGGCAGAAGCATGGTTGAAATGATGGGTTAAGGCTCACAAACTGGGTGGGGAGTTGCACATGAGAAGGGAGCGGGTGGGCAGCGGGGAACAGACTCCAGGGTGAGCTAACTGAGCAAGCTACAAAGGAGTCACTGTGATCCAAGACAGGGGCGTCCGGCTCTGTGCTGGCAGCGAGCTAGGACCCGGCTTCTAGGTCAGACGCTGCAATTTCTAGCTTTCCCCTGTCCTCTGTGGCCCTCAGTTTCCTCACCTACGTGTGGGGTGTGAGTATTGGACTAAAACCCTTTCCTTCTGGGCCTTTCCGTGATGCTCCATTGCTGGTCAAGGTTTCAGCCTCTCTGGGATCTGAATTAGATCCGAGCCCTCAGCAGTGACCCACGGGTGCTTAGATTAATGGTTCCAAAGCTGCTGTTAGGACCTGCAGAGACGCTTCGCTAGGTCCTGGGCTGACCCTATGTGTGTGGCCTTAGATTTCCATCTCAAGCACGCTTTGGATTCCTCCAGAAACCCTAAGTTCAGTCCCCAAGCTGTTCCAGTGTGACTCCCTTCTCAGTCAGGATCTTCTTATCTTTATGGAAATAGTTCCAGCGTTTATGGGAGGGAGGGATGCTCTGGGCAGATCTTCGTGAGGATCCAGTAGTACCGAGTGTGACAAAGTGACAGAATGACAGAGCCACTGGAATGTGGGAAGTTGTCGTCATGACCACCTGGTTGGGAACAGCTTTCCCGCTGTGTGGCTCATCCCCTCGAGTTGGGTGCAGGACATGTATAAAAGGGGTAGGACCAGACGGTCACCTCACTCCCTGTGACATATCCATTGCCTGCCTGACGTTAGAAGAACAAGGTGAGTGTCCGTACGGATCTGATGGCAGTTTGGGGGTGGCCGGGACTGCCACGCCTCAGCTGACTGGGACAAGCCACTCCAGCTGGACACAATGGGAACAAACTGGTAACTGCAGGACGATCGGGCTCATGGAAATCAGTCGGCTCAGAAGCAGCGATCCCAGAAGAGACGGATGTTAACCAGAGGCTCCGGCGGGGCTGGGGGCAGCTACTTTATAGGACAAGAGACAGCCGTGCAGGGCTGCAGAGTAGACCAAAGGCAGAGCCCATGATGCAAGAAAGAAAAAAAGAGAGTTGATAGACAGGTGGTGTGACCGTGGCTCAGACTAGACCCTGGTTTCTAGAATGCGTAAGTTAGGGGAAGTTTCAAAACTACCTAGTTCCCTAAGTTGCTGCCTTTGAAACCAGGAGTCTTGGGAGAACCATGACAGGTAGGAGAAGCCGTTACCAAATTCTAATTTACCCACCGCCTGATTTCTCCTATGCCAGGAAAGCAAGCCTGCAGAGCTCCAGGCTCTGCAGGAAATTACTGATACAAATTACATTTGTAGTCACCTGACTTTCAAAATATCTGTGTTGCCTTCTAGAGTGACGGAACTTTCTCCAAGATGTCCTGCCAACAAAGCCAGCAGAAGTGCAAGCTCCCTGCCAAGTGCCTCCCCAAATGTCCACCCAAGTGTCCCCCTCAAGCCCCTGCCCCCTGCCCAGTTCCCTGTCCCCCTCCTGCCCCCTCCTGCTGTATCTCCAGTTGCTGTGTTTCTGGCTTTGGGGACTGCTGCTGTCTGGTGCCGCACGGGTTTCCAGACGTCTGCCTGGGCCAGCCCCAGCCTTCCACCTGCTGTGACAGCACATCCTCTGGCTGCTGTAGTCGTTGCCATGGCCTTGGGGGCTGCAGCTGACCTGCCACTTCTGAGGAGCCAAAAACCCACAGCCAAGGACCAGCTCGAATGGACGTCTTTCCTCGCTCTCAGCCTTGCTCCCCTCTCTCCTCTGAACTAAGCCCCTAGATGTGTGGTTGATGGATTCTTCTTTTCCCTGAGAACCTCAGACCTCCTGACCTTGGCTCTGGTCTTAGCTCAAGGAGACCCAAAGGCTACAGAAAAGTCTGCTTCCCAAAGCCTCATCAATGGGCAAAAATAAAGCTTCCCTTTCCTGACCTTCCGGCTGGTTGTTGATTGCCCCCCATCCTCAGCTCTGTGGGGCTCCCATTAACCTGGATTCTTCAAGCAGACCCCACATGAGCCGACCACGGCCAGATGGGCCATTCCCACCAAGGTAGACCCCAGGCCTGAGCCATTTGAGAGGGCTGTGGAAAGGAAAGATCCAAAGGTGGGGAATAGTAGGGAGGTGTACCCCAATATCAGCTGCCCCACTGCTATTGCTGGAAATGCCACCATCACTAAGCTTTCGTCTCCTTGTTCAGGACACCCCAGTTCTCAGCCCCAGAGTTTAGCTCCCACATCCTTCTGATTTGGGGGAATCTCATGCTCAAGAAGGAAATGGTACTGGGGTCCTATAGTTTTTGGATCTCAGTTCAAAAAGCCATGATGAACACACTCCTTGAGCATATCCGCCTGGCTGCGTCCCCACTTCTCCTCACACAGGGGCCAGAGCCCACCCCACGGCCCAGGAAGTACGATGCCCCTGAACACTGATTGCTACCTACACTTTCTGCTTTCTTTTCCTCCTCTATTCAGTGGGACAAATGGCATGAGTGTGGGGGCAATTTCTCAAAGCACTGCCCTTTCCACCCCAGCAGTGGGCTGTAGGCAACTGCAATGCTTCTGCCCCTTCTCCAGGACTCTGGTTTCGATCACAGTAGCAAGACACTCTGTGCCTGTTAGGCCAGTGGGAGACAAAGGGATGGAGAAACGTCTGTATCCCAGAAACCAACCGCACCTGGTCCACAGCTCAGATTCACGAAGCCACACCCCGTGCATGCCACCCTTTCGGCGTGGTGTCACAGAAGAGAGAGTGAGGGCTGCCGCTCCTGGCCATCCTCTTAGACCAAAAGAAGTTGTCATGAGACATGGTTGGCCAGGGGCAGCCAGGTCACTGAAGGCTTTGGGTGCTAGAATGAAGGTGGCCGTGACCACCTTCCCAATCAATACTCAGGCCAAGAAAGAGAATTTCTAGGTCTGTGGTTTTCAGCCTCTGATATAAGGAAGAGCCCAGAGAGGTGTTTCGGGAATTCCTGAGATGTCTCTGACATAGAGTTTGTGTGTGTGTGCGTGTGTGTGTGTGTGTGTGCGTTGAAAATGCCGTGATAATATCCAGCATGCTTACTGAAAAGTGTTAAAAAGCCAGTGATACATGATACCACCTTGGAGATTAACAGGCTTTCCAGATACTCTGAGCCATTAGCCTAATGAGCAGGTGTGAGAGTAAAACTTCTGTAACTTCTCAGGGTGCATTTGATAAGGTCTTAATCATATCTATTGATTTAAGGGGCAATACTCTTTTCACCCCATTCTAGCCTTGTTTTAACATAACGTCTTCCATCTCAAACTCCACTCTCACCACTGGAGAAAGAGTGAGTGATGAAACGGCAAGAGTCTTACCCTCACCTGTGCTTTTCCAGCGTGTCCCCTTTCCGTAGCTAGCTGGGGGAGTTCTGTCCCAATCCAGATCCCATGGTTTAAACTTTGCAATAAATACTAAGTCTTCCATTTTGGCCATGGTACAATGGACATTCTTCAATGCTCTGCTTTACCAGCCCTCTGTCTCACACCAATGTCTCTCTCTCAATTGACTCAGAGTTTGGAGAGGAGATGAATTCACCCTCTCAAAAATCCCAGTACCAAGAAGAGTGTAGCTCTGCACTAGACCCATCTCCATCTTTTGTATATATATTTAGTTGCATACAATTTTACACACACAGTTGTATGACAGCTCATGGCATTAAATGTGGTACCAAGTAAGTCCGTCAGTGTCTCATGGCAAGTTATTTTAATGGCTGGTAAACAAGTTATACACTATATATAATCATACAATGCTAAAGCGAATCTTACCACTCAGTTTTCTTATCCGACTTTATATTTATAAATGCTTATTTTATGTAAAAGTAAAACAACACCTGTTTATATTAGAAACTGGTCACTGATTAAATAGAGAAAATTTAAAAAGGTTAGCACTGTCGCCAACAGAATATTCATGCTTATAATAAGACAAATTATGCAGTGCTGGGAGTGGGTGATTTTTTTTTTTTAAGATTTTATTGGGGAAGGGGAACAGGACTTTATTGGGGAACAGTTTGTGCTTCCAGGACTTTTTTCCAAGTCAAGTTGTTGTCCCTTCAATCTTAGTTGCAGGGGGCACAGCCCACCATCCTTTGTGGGAGTTGAAGAATCAAACTGGCAACCTTGTGGTTGAGAGCCCACTGACCCATGTGGGAATCGAACCGGCAGCCTTCGGAGTTAGGAGCACGGAGCTCTAACCACCTGAGCCACAGGGCCGGCCTGGGAGTGGGTGATTTTTAACTGGTAATGATCATATTGATTATAGTACACAAAATTAACACCATGTGCCCCAAATCTGACTCTAATATACCCCAAAATCGTGCAGTACAATTATGTCTTTTTATCCCCAGATGCACCTTTTATATCCCTGACATGTTTCACACAGTGAAAATTTGCAAGATGACTTACGCCAGCTACTTCCTGACAAAGAGGTCATTTTGCTATAAAATGTAACATACATTAATAAAAAGTAAGAGACATTTAAATCCGGCAGTGAAAATACATTTATATTATATCTCAAGTGGATTTCCACATTGTACATGAAAGAAAAACATACAACCAGTAGAGAAGAGCTTGTCAAGAATCACCTGAGCACCGACACGGTAAGAAGGATATTAGATGACGAACTGACTTAGAAATACAAGTAAGACCATGTGCTGATAAAGAAATTCAGAAAGATTCCAGTACGACATCTCCCACACTTCATGAATTAGTCTAAAAATTGAGCTCATAAGACACTTGCAGTAAAACTCAACAGGACTATGCATGGCTGTTGAGAATCTTTCCATTTTGTTTATTTTGCTACAATATGTTCAGGCAAGTGAATATAAAGATGGCTGACACACACTCAACCGACGAAAACAACTGTATATAATATATTGAGATGAGATTTTTAACACCTTATTAAGTAAATAGGCAAAATGTGATGTTCATATTGACGTTGCAAAATCAAAGGCAAGAAACATTGTAGGAACTGCTTTGTATAGAACACTAATGCTTTAAGTAATTAAGACACTATATTTAAGTAATTGTGTCGCATGCACAATAAATGGATTTAATAAGATGCTGACACCTTGTAAAACAATGTCTGACAAAACCAGTCATAAAAATGGGCTCTCTCTCTCTCACACACACACACACACACACGCACAAACACACACACACACGCACAAACACACACAATGCCACAGACTTCTACATTACTGTCCTGCAAGGATCCAGGATTGCTCAGTGGGGACAATGACAGGAATTCGCAGGTCAGTAAATTCACACAAGAGGACAGACAGTTCACGTGTCAGAACTGTAAGGATGGCTGTATCTCCCACCAGGGGGCAGCACAGCTGAGCCTCAAAACAGACGATGCCCCAGCACCACTCTGGAATTACTTGGAAATTCTTACACTATCTCATAACCCCGTCGGGCCTCCTGAATTCTTGCTATTGGTGAGGCTAATTGGGGCTGAAGAGAACATAATACTTAGACATTTATAACTTATAAAGTGACCCCCTTGGTGAGTCTAGTGCCCACCTTACACCACACATAGGAATTACAGTATTATTGACCTGATTCCCTGTACGTTACATCCCCGTGGCTATTTTGTAACTGCCAACTGTTACTTCTTAATCCCTTCATCTTTTCACCCAGCCTCCCAACCCCCCTCCCATCTGGCAATCATCAGTTTGTTTTCTGTATCTATAGGCCTGTTTCTGTTTTGTTTGTTTGTTTGTTTTTCAGATTTCTAGCCCATCTGGCTAGGGAAGAGTGTCATAATCATCCCTAATTTTGATGACAGAGGCAAGAAAAACATGGGAGGCAGGAGAGGGGCTATGGCAAGACACATTCTGTTAGTTTGAACGATGCTTTGAGAACAGACTTAAAAAACGGGTTCCTCAATTTAGATAAGTGTTGGAAATCATGGCAGACAAACCATGATCCCCCCCAAAAAAAAGAGTAATTAACTATCATCATTCATACATTCAACTAATATTGTTTATTTCCTATGTGCCAGGAGCTGTTCTAGTGCTGAAATGGGTCACTGGAAAAAACAAACATTGTCCTTTTGGAGATTTCAGTGTGAGAAGAAAGACATTAGACAGACGCATAACAAAGACATTCTATTGTACGTAGAGTATATTGTATGTAAGTGAACAGCGCTACTGAGGAAAATGAGCTGTGGAAAGGTGATTGAAGGGAGAGAAAGGGTGGCAGGCTGTAATTTTAAATAGGCAGGTCAGGGTATAATACGTCCCTTAGAAAGCGACATTTAAGCACAGACTTGAAAGAGGGGTAGGAGTTAGTCTGAAGATATCTTGGAGAAGAGTCTTCCAGCCAGTACAAAGGGCCCTAGGTATTGTGTGTGTCTGTGCTCAGTGAGATGGTGGGGATAGCAAAGGGGATAAAACAGCGTCCTTGCTTCCCAGGGGGTCCCTGCTTCTCCCGTTTTACACCCCCCATAAGGTCCAAACTCTCCCATGGTGTCCAAGGCCTCGTCAACACAGCTGCCACCTGCTTTTGTAGCCTCCTCTCCCTCCTCTTTCTCCCTTCTCTGCTCCAGCCACGCTGAGCTCAGCCTCACGCTGAGCCCGTCTTCCAGCCTGAATGCCCTCTCTCACACACACACACGGCCATGCCCCACTTCCTATCTCCAGTTGCCCTCCAAGTCTCAGCTTACACATCACTCCATCCAGAGAACACTCCTGCCCCCCACACTTGACCCCAGGTGCTCCCACGGCATCCTGCGGTGTTCCCAAGGTCATCACACAGCCCTGATGTTGTCTAGCACCGCTGTATTGGATTGGAAGAGCTTTGAGAATGCAAACTGTATCCTGTGGAGCTTATACACTTCACATTTAGGACGGAGCCTGGTAGACAGTAGACACTCAGTACACATGTGTGCTTTAGGCTTATGTTTTAGGTGTTTGCATGATTCTGGATGGACGGAAGAGCTCCCTTTGTCCTTCCGGAGAGAAGAAAGCAGGAGAAGGCCTGCAGTTCAGCCAGCAGGGGGCGCTGGTCAGTCAGCCACAGTCACAGAATCCCAAGGAGTGAGAACCGGTGTCACAGAGGCTCAGAACTTCAGAATCTTGGCACTGGGAGGGAAGAGAAACCATCTGGCTTCTGATTGGCATGGACTCACTAGGCTGCTGAAGGAGGGTCATAGCTGCTGGAACCAGCCAGGGGAGACAGTTCTCATGAGAAGCCAAGCCAGGAAATCATGAATTGAGGAGAGACTGAACCGAAGTGGCCAGACCAGGTAACCCAGAGAAAACTGGTCTTTGGGGGTCTTCGTGGCTCATGTGTCCATTTATTCATTCCTTCCTTACGTAGGGAAGGCCACAGAATGCCATCTAGTATGTCAAACGCTGAGAGCAGTGGCAAGCAGGGTAGCAAAGATGTCTGTGCTCATGAAACCAACAGACTAGAGGAGAAGTCAGACAGTTGGGGACGTCATCGTTGTGATAAAAGGGGAATGAGAGGTACAGGGAGCTCCGAGGATGAATTAGGGCAGCTTTCCTCAAGGCAGTGATGTTGCGGCTGCAATTTCAGGTGTGAATAATACTTAGGGTGTGGGGCTGGGGGCTGGGAAGGGAGTTCCGGGCGGGGGAACAACACCTGCGGAGGTTCAGAGGTGAGCAGAAATGAGCAGGGATGTGCTGTGAGCCAGTCTGACACATGAGAGGGACAGTGGCTGGTGGGGGGAGGTCAAAGAGAGGGCAGTGGGGACCATGCGGGCTCAGGAGCCACGGACGAAGGGAACTGTGCTTTCCCTCCCCGCGCCTAGGAGCTCAAGGCTGACTCCTCACGTATCCTCCATCTTTGACATGGCACATCCCCCCCCCATTCGGGACCTGTGCCAGGAGCTGCCCACAGGGGACCTGCTCAGAGAGGGTGTCTATGGAGCAACCAGATGAGCCCCTGGACGGGACCCCTAGGTGCCCTCTGGCCACCAGGATGAGAACTGCTTCTGTAGAAACAGCCCAGCCTGGACTTGGAAGCATGGAGCCCTAACACGTTGCATGGACAGAGGGCTCTGAACTGTCCATTCAGGGACACTGACCTTAACGGGGAGAGAGGTCAACCCCAGGCGCAGAGGAGGAAAGAGAGAGCGAGAGAATGAAAACCAGGGATACAGAGAGGCACAGAGAAGGAGCCCTGAAGGAGGCAAAAACCTTCACAGACATAGAAAAGCAACAGGAAATAAGGGGCTCGCCCCTCCCTCTCTCCTCCCAGAGCCTGGACTGGGGTCTGGTCCTTCAGGGGATAGAGTCAGATAATAGGGAGACGAAGGCACACACCCAAACTCACCCCCCATGGCTGCAGGGCACCCAGGGACGGCAGACTTCCTGGGAAACAGCTTAGAAGACCCGGAGGAGGCAGAGACCACAAAGGAGGTGAAGCGAGTTTCCTTGGCCCTTTCCTGTCCCTCCTCCCCGTTTTTATGCTGATGCCTCTGTTCTATTTCCATTCCCTTTGCTCTGCCGCTCTCCTTCCTCTCCCCTCCCAGGCAAGCCAGAGCATCCACAGGGCAGCTCTCTGCCACCCCAGCCTCCTCGCAGACTCTCCTGACCTGGAGGGAGGGACTGCATGACTTGTCCCCTACTCCCACCCCTGAGGGGTCCTGGGCCAGTGTCCTGTTCTCGAAACTAAGCAGAAACCTCTTCCTGAATGACAGTTATTTCCTGAATAACTGGCAGGCACTAAGTCACAAATGAATGGAGGCCAACACCCTTCCCAATAAGTCACTTTCCCTCCCGGTGACAGCCTGCCCCTGACCCAGTTCAGGCTGAGGCCACACACACAGAGACTTGGGTTAGTTACCACAGTCTGCCCCTCGTCAGCAGCAAGGAGCACAGTGACAGCCTCCTCGGGCACCTGCCAGGGGCTCCTTCCCACAGGGAAATCCCAAAATGAGGCTCTGATGGTTCTGAAAGGGGAGGTGGCAAGAGGCTGGCTAGGCAGGACCACAGGTGTCAGTGTGCCAGTTACTGTTTCCAGTGGGTGGAGGCGTCAGCCACACCTGGCTCAGTGGCAGCCCGGCTTGCACACAGGAGCTGACTGAGGTGGATCCCCAGATGAAGGGGGTGGGGGGTGCTAGGCGGCTAACACCCATTATGGGAGATGGCCACGGCCCTGGGTCTGCAGCAAACTAGGTCACCTAACAGGTATTCTTTAGGTATCACTTCAGGTGACAATCCCCCACACCTTCGGTAGCAAGGAGGGGATGAGGTGGCTTTCCATCCCCCTCGGGCAACCCTCAGGACGGCTTTGGTATGAGGGGGATTTGTAGTTCCCATCCCCGGGAGTTGCCCCATACTCAGGACACAGAAAAGAACAGAACAACAACAAAAAAAGCCCAAAGATGGGGCTTTCTAAGCGTCAGACGGAGTATTTGGAGCAGGGCTGGCAGGGCGTGGCAGGGTGGCAGGGCAGAGATGGGGCCGAGGCCACGGAGGGGTCCACTGGCTGGAGGGACTGAGGCCAGAACAGAAATGAGCACCTTACGAGCTATTCAGACGGGCCCTAGTTTTAAAGTTTAACCAATAGGTACAAAGAACTCTCCATTTGGTCCAGACCCGCAGCCATTGTCACAAACCTCCAGTTCTGCCTTCCTTGTGCTGTGTTTCTGCATGGACACACACACACACACACACACACACACACACACACACACACACATATACAAGCATGTGTGCCTCGTGGAAAGCCCACAGCAGTAACTGGTACAGTTTAAAAACCAGTTTGGGCCGGAGGCTTACGTGTGGGTTCTGGGAGCTGGCAGGAGATGGCCATGCTACCTCAGCAGCTGTCACTCCAGCCATTCTCCTCTGCCCAGGTGATGGGGCGCTGACAGACCCGGCACCTCCTGATGTGGTGTCCAGCCCCGCTTTCCCGGCCCTGGTCCGAGTCATCTCTGTGAAGGTGGGTGGGTTTGGGGGTCACAGAAGGGGGAAATGAGAGCAGGCAGCCAGCTTTCCTTCTGAGAGTGCCCTCTTTTTTTCTAGGACACCCACGACTCCAGAAGATGTGTGACCAACCAAATTGCAACCGGTGCTGCCAGCCCAAGCCCAAGTGCCAGCCAAAGCCCCCCCAGTGCCAGCACAAGCCCCCACAGTGCCCACCAATGCCCCCCTGTTGCATTGAGCCCAAATGCTGCTGTCTGGAGGCCAAGCCTGAATGCACATGCCTTCATAAAGACTCGGGACCCAAGCCACCCGAAATTCAGAACAAGAGCTCCCCAGATGAACAGCCGCCCAAAAGTCCAAAATGTGGGTCCAAGCCAAATACCCTGGGGCCAGAGCTGCAAAACAAGTAGCTGGGCCATGCCCTTCCCTTGCTGAGGTCAGGCTTACACTTAGTTAGAAAACTATCTCTCACTGACCACCATTTATTGCCAACCAGTAGCCTCTGACTGCCTTCACAGCCCCCCACCCTAGGGAGACCCCCAACTGGAAATGGAAGCTTGAAGAGACTCGGGTCATCTTTCTAGCGACCCGAACATTAGCAAGCACAGGAATAAAAGAGCAATAAAAAGAACGTCGTCTCCTTTCGCGTCTTCACCTGTGAAACCATCTCACTTGCCTGGCTTAAGTCCCAGAAAATGTTCTGGGCGTGTCATGAAGGGCTGAGCACCCAGCAGACCAGAGTCTGGGAGGGCAGGGCCCCTGCTGAGCCAGAGTTAGACGGACGGACGGACTCTAACCGGTTTTAAAATGCAAGTCTTGTTATGCAGGAGCCTGTCCAGTCCCAGGCGACAGGGGACAGTGGGTCTCCCTAAGAGTGAGAATTCCAGTTGCCCTGCATCCCTGGGTACCAGGTTTGAGACCAGAACAAGCAAGTCGTTCCCCTCCACTATCCCAGGGGGGTTTAGGTAGAGCGAGAGCTCCCAGGACCCTGCAAAGCTCAGTGCTGGCACAGGCAGTGGAATCTTAGCATCACCTGGGCTATTGGAGCCTAGAGCTCATTGTCTGATCTCTCAGGCTCTATTTCGTCGCCTTTAAGATGATGGTAAGGGTACTTACCTCAAAGGGCTTTTATGAGAATTGAATGGGATAATTCATTTAAAGTGTTTAACGGGGTCTGACTCATAGATGTGCAAAACACGGTTCTTCTCAAACTTCCCTTTGTCAGCAGGTCCCTATTTCCCACCCAAGAAGCCACCACACTGCAATAATTTGTCCCCAAAACACACCTCTCCGCTAATCCAAGTGGGTAGGTGGAGACAGAGACATCAGCCTTATTCACCACACTTGTAAACTTTAGTTTGTACTGCTTCTTTGGAATATACTTGATATATCACCTCTAAAATTTCTCTAATGCCCTTTTATATTTCCTCCCTCATTCTCCCTGCGCACCAATCCCCAGAAAACAGCTCATGTACTTTTGGTCCCTACAAATTAGTTTGCAGTTTCAAGAATTTTATATAAGTGGAATCGTCCAGTATGTATTCCTTTAGGCCTGGCTTCTTTCACTCAGCAAAACTACTTTGAGACTCAAACACGCTGATGCATGTATCAATTGTTCGTTGGTTCTGACTGCAGGGTAGGAAATGCCCTCATTGTCCGGACAGACCACATTTATTTTATCCATTAATCGATTGATGGACAGTTGGATTGGTTCCAGGTTTTGACTATTACAAATCAAGCTGCTATGAACCTTCATGCCAAGTCTTTGGATGGACATATGCTGTCGTTTCTTTTGGGTAAAGACCTAAGAGCAGAATGATTGATTGTGTTATATATTCGGTGTGCGTCCTACTTTTTAAGAAACTGCCCAAATGTTTTCCAAAATGGTTGTGCCATTTTCCATTCCCACCAGAAGCACATGAGAATTCTGGTCGTCGCACATCTTTTCCAACATTTTGTATACTCAGTTTTTCTATTTTCAGACATTCTAATAAACATGTAGTGTCATTTCAGTGTGACTTTAATTTACATTTCCTTAATAACTAACGATATTGAACATCTTTCTGTGTGCTCAAGTGTTTCCATTTATTTTCTTTGGGAAATTACTTGTTCAAAAATTTCCCCCATTATTTTGCCAAACTATTTGCTTTCTTATTACTGAATTCTGAAGGTTTTTAAATATATACGAGAGTGTGGGTGTGTGTGTGTGTGTGTGTGTAAAATATTAAATATATATATTCTGGATACAAGTATTTTATCAGATAAGTCATTTGCACATATTTTCTCCAACCTGTGGCTTATCTTTTCATCCTTTTAAACAGTTTCTTTCCAAAAAGAGGTGTTCTTAATTCAAATAAAATACAATTAATGTTGTATATTAATCTTGTTTACTGTTTATTAGTTTTAACATCTTCATATAAATTCCATAGGATTTAGTCCATATATGACCAGGTCATCTGAGCGTAAAGAGTTTTATTTTTCCTTTCCAGTCTGGATGCCTCTCTCTCTCTCTCTCTCTCTCTCTCTCTCTCTGACATATGAGGATGTGCCTTCTCTTCCTACCTTACTAAGAGTTTTTAACAAAAATGGATGCTGATTTTGAAAAACTGCTTTTTCTGCATCTATTGAGCTAATCATACAGTTTTTTCTTTTTTTAGTCTGTTAATATGGTGAATTACATTGATTGATTCGTGAATGTTAAAATAACCTTGCCTCCCTGAAATAAACCCTATTTTGATCAGGTTGCTTAATCTTTTTCACATGTTCTTAGATTTGATTTGCTAACATTTTGTTAAGAGGTTTTGCCTCTATGTTAATTAGGTATATTGGTCTATAGTTTTCTTTTCTTAATATCTTTGTCTGCTTTTGGTAGAAAAGTAATGTGATCCTTATAAAATGAGTAGTAGTCCCTTCTCCAATTCTCAGATCAGATATCAATGAAATAGAAAATGGAATACGTAGACAGTCAGTGAAACAAAAAGCTGGTTCCTTAAGAAGACAATTGATAAAAATGATGAAAATGCTAGCCAGACTGACCAGGAAAAAAAGGATAGGACATAAATTACCAGTATCAGGAATGAGAGAGGTCACTCTACCACAAATTCTATAGGTATTAAAAATTATAGAGGCATATTATAAACAACTTTACATCAATAAATTTAAAAACAGATAAAATAGAGGAATGTCTTAGAAGACAAAAACTAGCAAAGTTCATTCAAAACGAAATAGATAATCTGAAAATCTCTAAGTCAGTTAAAGAAATTACATTTTCAATCAAAAACCTGCCCAGGAGAGATCAAAGATAGCAGAGTAGAAAAACACTGTGCCTGCTTCCTTCCATGAACACATTAAAATTACAACTAAATTCTAGAACAATCAACTTGGAGAACCATCTGAAGTCTAGCTGAACAGAAGTCCTATAACAAAAAATATAAAGAAACAACATCGAGACTGGTAGGAGGCACAGAGACGCGAAACAGGCCCCAAACCTCCTTGTGGTGGTTGAGAAGCAGGAGGGATACCTTGGCCGTGGAGGTTTCCCCCGAAGGAGCAAGGGACCCTAACACCAGCCTCCCCAGCCCAGGGTACTGGTGCCAGGAAAAGGAGCCCCCACAACATCTGGCTGTGAAAAACAGTGGGGATTCTGACCATCCAGGTGGGACAGAAGGCGGCGAGAAGCCCAGCCGTCCTCTTAAACAGCCCACACACAGACTCACTCACTCGCAGGCACTCACCTTAGGCTCCCACGGAGGGACGGTGACTTGGACGGTATCAGAGCCATATTGGAGACAGACTGAAGTGTGTGGCTTTGAGGCAAGGGCTGGAGGATAGTCACCATTTACCCTCTGTGAGGTCTTCCTCCCCAGCAGCCGGGAGGTGGGCGCCATCTTTTCTGGGTTGAGCCCGCCCCCATGTGGCCAAATCTGAATCTGATTGGCCTGGTGAGCTCTGCTGAAACCCCGCCCCACCCAACTCCCCCAACGCGGGAGGCACCTTCTCCAAACAGCTAGTCCTGCCCGCATTATACTCAATCTTGGAAAACTGGCAGAGAGTCTGGCAGGCCCCATGTAAGTGAAGACTGGCCTCAGGTGTGCTCTGAGACGTTTGCTGAGTAGCTCCAGGCTCAGCACTAACACCAAACCAGAATTTACATTAACCTGGTGACCACAACTTTTCCCACTCTAGTGACTTCCTGAGACCCTGCCTCATTCCACTTGCGTACTGCACAAAGCTCTATCAGCTGCTAAACCTTAAGAGAGCCAGCAGGTGGCAGCAAGCCTTGGCGTGTCCTGGTTTTTCGCAGAGCTACCCCAGGCCTGTGCTGGTCCTCAGTTTGCAGTGTGGCCTCTCGCACACACCTCCAGGTTTAGCACAGGCAGTGAACAATCATGGGTCACTTTGTAGCTCCTGTCAGGTAGTCCCCAGGCAGTCACAGGCAGTGGGTGACCTGGGCCTGCACCAAAGCCCCTCCCAAGAGACCCCAGAATGAACATACTTGGAGGTTGGCTTCAGACCACAGCAGAGCACTGCCCAGTTAGCTCCACAAGCAGTACACCCAGAGCTCACAGGGGCAAATCCCACTCATTGGGGTAAGCCCCCGTAAGCAGCCCATAAGCTGTGGACATGGTTAAACCCCACAGCCAATCAGTCTGAGGGTCACTGCCACCCATGGATGTGCCAAAAGTAATCAAGGCTCAACTATAACAGGAGGGCACACACAGCCCATACAAAGGACACTCCTGGAGCACCCAGAGCAGTGACCAGGGAGGTTGGTCCAGGGTCCCACAGGGCATCTACTACATAAGGCCACTTGGCCAAGACTGGGAGACATAGCAGATCTACCTAATACATAGAAACAAACACAGAGAGGCAGCCAAAATGGGAAGAAAAAGAAATGTATCCCAAATGAAAGAACAGGAGAAAACTCCAGAAAAAGAAAAAACTAAACGAAATGGAGGCAAGCAACCTTCTAAAGACAGAGTTCAAAACAATGGTTATAAGAATGCTCAAGGACTTAGTGAGAACTTCACCAGAGAGATGGAGACCATAATAAAGGACCAGTCAGAAGTGGAGAGAATACAATAACTGAAATGCAGAATGCACTAGAAGGAATCACCAGCAAACCAGATGAAGCAGACTAGATCGGATCAGCGATTTGGTAGACAAGGTAGCAGGAAACAATCAGAACAGCAAAAAGAAAAGAGAATCCAAAAAAAAAGGGGTAGTTTAAGATCACTTCGTTAGATATAAATGTTGAATAACTATGGTGTAAACCTGAAACTGATATAATATTGTATGTTAGCTATATTTTAATAAAAATCTTTATAAAAAGAAAAGAAAAACTTGCCCATAAAGAACCTCCAGGCACTGGTGAATTCTACCAAATATGTATGTACGAAATTATACCGATTTTCCACAAGCTGCTCCAGAAAAACTAAAGGAATAATTTCAATGGCAGGAAACTCGAGTTAGGAAGATGGCACACTGGAAAGACTGTGTTTTTAGAAGTGCAATACACCTAGTTTCCTCTCCCGTCCCCCCTACACTATACCTGCTGCTGTTTGCTTGTTTAAGCACTGAAGGAAGTGCTTCTTCCAGATTTCAGTTATTACAAACAAAGCTGCCTTTCCTGACTAGTCCATTGAAAATAAATGACATCCCCTCCCCTAGGACACCCTAAACCCCTTTCTTGCCCTACTTTTTCTACATGGTGTTTCTGACAGGCTTTAGATTCCAGGTGGGTTTGTCTTCTGCCTCCCACACTGAGTGACAGCCTCAGGCGGGTGGCAGTTTTCGCCTGGTTTGTTTGATGCTGTACCCCTAATGCCACTCGTCAAAACTCAATACGGCAGAAGGTGCAAAAGGTATTTCCAGCAGAGAGAATGGAATGGACAAAGGCACAGAGGTGAGTAAACGTGAACTCAAGAGACCTGGCCCTGGCCCAGACCTGCCACTGACACCTCTGTGATCCTTTTCCTCTCTAGAGTGTGTCATCCTTTAGAAAGCCGGGGTTGAACTCTGTGACCGTGAAGTCTCCTCCCGCACCAGCTTTCTCAGACGTGGATCCTTAGCTGGGGAGGGAGGTGATTCTGGAGTGAGGCTCCTGGAAGAAGCCCTGGGGGTTGGAGTCCAAGGGAGTCAGAGGGGTGAGGCTGGAGCTGAGCAAGCAAGAACTCACCGGTAAGAGCTTTGGGCTCGCCTTTCTCCCCCTGACCTCTCTCCCCTTCCTGCCTCCCTCCATCCTGCTCCAAGCAGGCTTTCTGGTAAAACTTGAGCAACAGGAAAACAACTTTTCAGCCATTCCAGCAGTTTCCAGCTTGCCTGTCTTCTGGTTTGCAGCAATCCATTCTTCCCCTGTGGCAACGCTAGACCCTTCCTGGGGACACAGAAGGACTCCGGTGTCCATCGCATTTGCTGAAGGTGACCTCTGCCTTCAGAGTTGAAGAGGTCGTCCTGGGAGCAGACACACCACACGTGACCCACTTGCTAGCTGTGAGACCACTGTCCGGTCAGTGTACTGCTCTGAGCTTCAGCCCCCCGTCTGTTAAGTGTGGAGGATGAAATGGAAAGTGGATGAGGCTCGTTGAGCACCACGTCTGGTAAACAGCAGGGTCTGAAGGTTTGTTTCCTTCCCTCTCTCCCTTTGGTTCTGCACCTGCCTCTTCTCTCTTCTCTGCGATGTCCCCCCACCCCATGTCCTCCACCCATGGCCCTGCCACTCCTCTGGGCCCCTCGCTTCACGGCCTTCCCCTCCCTGCACACATTCCTGCGGCGTCTCACCCGCGCGTTCCTCACCCAACAGCCGCAGTGCTGCGCCTCTGGCTCCGCGTGGCTGGCTGCGCTCTCCTCGCTTCTACTCCCCGGGTCCCTTTGTCCACAACAAAGTTGGACCCAGACGGCTGCCGCTCTTCTGTCCACACAGGCGCAGGCGCCTCCATGAAAACCCATTGCGATTCACCAGTGAACCCGCCTCGGGAACCCGCAGCGTGTACGGGGCTTTCTGAGCCACGTGACACGGGCTCGTGACTGAGCTACAGCGTCACCTGAGGCTTCGCAGACTGGAAGGAGGGGCAGAGGGAAGTCAGAAGACTGGCTTCTGTCCCCAATAAGCCAGTGTCCATCCGGAACAGTCTCTCTAGGTGGGATCCGGCTAAAATCAACTGAAACGCCAGCACCAGCAGGGACATAGAACTCTCTGTTCCCAAGGGTCATCCCCAGGGCACCTTGGCTGAATCTGAGCCAAGGAACACTGGCCTTTCCTCCACACAACCCAGAACTGACCACACGGGGGCCAGTCAGTAAATGGCTGGCTCAGAGCTGGATGATGTCTGAGGTCACCTCATGCCACCTGTCACATAGCCATCAGATGTTCAAGCACCTGCGAAGGCAGGCTGGTGCGAAGAGAGCCTGCAGGTCAGAGGTCAGGACACGTGGCTCCAGCCCAGCTCTCCTGCAGACCCACTGTAGGCCCTTGGGCTCCTCATGTCCTCGCTCCAGACTTCAATGCCCACCTGTCACAAGAGGGGACTGGCACCCGGCACTAAGCTGTGTTCAGCTCCTGTAATTTGGGCTCCGGGCAAAGCCTTCCCCGTGCGTCCTCCAGCTCAGACCCTCCAGCTCAGACCCACTGCCGCCTCCCAGTGCAGAGAATCAACTACAAAGAATGTGATTTCCCAAACAGTGAGCCCAAGGCAGGGGCATCCTGCCAGCTGGACGACGGGGCACCGAACACCTCCTTTTCACCAGTGCTGGTAGCCGCCCATGGGACTGTCCTTCCACGGTGTCCAGCTCCAAGAGCAAGAGCCAGCCCTGGGGACTCGGAGTGGAACCAGCCATCCACAGGCCAAGGAAGGGCAGCCAGAGGGAGACACAGGAGGGGCCAACGGGGCACATCAGGCGGACGGGCACCGAGGCCCAGAGAGGAAGAGTCAGGCCCTGGGCCCTTTCGTGGTCCTATGTCCCTTCCCTGCCTTGGTGCCTCCAGGAGGAGACGGGCACAGAAGGAGAAGGAGGAGTGAAGGTCGGGCACAGGCGGCCACGGAGGACTCAGCAGGGATTTGGGGAGGCACCTGGTGCAGGCTGCAGACTGAGATGATGGAGGTGACCTTGCCCTGGGCAGAGGAGGCCTGTGGGGGACAGACAGGAGCCTAGTGGCTGCAGAGTGTGGGGCACTGCCTCGCCCAGAAACAGCCTGGGCGTGTCTACCCAAGACGGGAGCACAGACCTTCCCAGGACCATCTGCCATCACCCTGCACAGCCAGCTTACCAGAGCTGTCCCCAGCATGCCAGGGCAGTGAACTGCTGTGACCAGGACCTTCTCCCCCCACAGCTAATAGACTGTGTCACTCAGACAGAAGAGAAACCAGCCAGTTTCTGCCTGTGCAAGGGACACAGCCAGGGCCTCCTTGGGCTGGGGAAAAGCTGGCTCACGGCCTCTCCAGGCATCACTCATTACGCTGGGTGGGGCCGGACAGTTACCCGCACTCATCATGAGGACCCCAGGCCTAGGAGGTCACTCACACAGACAGTGAGTCTCCCCCACATACATGCATGTCTGGCCCCCAAATGCGGCAACCTGAGGGCAGAGCATAAGGCCTCTGGGCCCCTAAAATACTGGGGCCCCTCCAACCTCTGCCCTGCACACACATCCACTCAGCTCCCCACTCCTCCCTCCTTCCGCTGGCTAAAGGCTCCCACACGCCATCTTCCCCCCAAAGCTCTTATTATGCTGTGAATCAGAGGGCAGGAGGCAGATCTGGCAGATACGGCCCCTGGAAACCCATAAGACCGGTGTGACTTCCTCCAGCAGGGTCTGCTGCCCTGGGACTGACGGTCACGGGCTGGGGAGAGGCAGATTCCTGCCGGCTGAGGTCAGCAGCCCAGCTCAAGTGTGCTCATGTGAGCATGCTGGGTGAGGTCTCCACGGGTGGGATGGAGGGGAGGGCTTTCCCTGCCCCAGAAAACAGCACAGTCCCTGCACTATGGCGGGGGGCAGAGTGAGGTCCTGGGGGGAGCAGAGGGCAAGAGGAGAGGGTAGTCTTCCAGAGGAAGGGGTGCCTCCATCTGTCTTTCCAGACTGAACCCCAGGAGCAAGGCAAGGTTAACACTAAAGAGATCAGCGTGGGGCTGGGAGGAAGGTGCCTTTTGGGAAATGCATGAGGAACCAAGACACTTCTCCAAGTTCGCCCCAGAGATGCGGGCTTGTCTTCAAACTGTTCTAATAGTTCTTTTTTGATTAGGTTGCAAAGAAGAGAGTTTAAATAAATAATGTCCGTAAAATAAGCTATAAAGCAATCATTAAAAAGAAAAAAGCACGTCACATTCAATTTTGTGTACACACACACACACACACACACGTGCTGCAGTAGTTATCTCCAGGTGGTAGGACTCACGGCTCATTCATTGCTTCACCTGATGTTTACAGAGCGCTGCTTCTACGTCTGTGGTGGTTATGACGGGTTCTGGGAGCACGGTGGAAAATACACCAGGCAAACCCCTGCCTCATAGAGTTTGTCTCCAGTGGGAGAGATAGGAAATCACCAAGTGACCCAATGCAAATAAAGGGGCCCTCGGTTGTCATTGGTGAAATGAAGCGAGTCAGCGGACAACCCTGCAGGTGGGGTGATCGGGGAAAGCGCTCAATCCTGGGAAGTGAGGACCCTCCGTGAGCCGCCTCTGAAACGGGGCAGGAGATTGGATTTTATTCCCAGGGCCCTGGGTCACCATCAGCCTCAGGGAGGGACAAGCTGTAATGCCCACTCTGAAAGACTGAGTAAGCTCTTGTTAGAGAACCGTTAGGAAAAAGCAGTGGATGGTTTGGTTTTATCTTTAGGCCTTCATGTATGTCCAGAAAAAAAATGACAGAAAGTGATTGCTTTGTCACCCTAAAGAACACTCTTTGTTGTTTGATATGTTGTATATTTAATGCCAGTTTCCTCACCTAGAGCCATCCCTGCTTTAGAGTTTCTGGGAGTTTTCACTTTTGTGAGCTTCTGTAACTGCAGCCTTGGGCACACAGCAGGGGACTCCCTCCTGTGCCTAAAGTCCTTTCCACCTGAGGACAGAGTTTATTTGCTCACAGGTGGAGTTACAGAGACGTGCTGAGAGAGGGTGGGCTATGGGATAGTGGTCAGGAGAAAACCTCCCAGGAACCCCATCCCTTCGTAAGAAGCCATTCTTCCCACCTTTCTATTCTGGCTTGGACATGACAGGACAGACACATAACTTTCCATTTCGTGCCCTTGGAAATGAATCTCTCAGCCTAATAATGGAGATAAGCCCATTTTATAGGTGGAAAAACTGAGATTCGGAGATGCTTGGCTGAGGTCACAAAACAATAGGAAAAGGGGCCCCGGTTCCCAAGCTGCAGCCCAGCTCCCACGAGTAAGACAGAAATGGCTGAGGCCCCAGAGCCCTCTGGCCAGGCAGGAGGGGTGTGTCTCTGTGAAAAGGGGCCCTGAGGGGTTTTCTGCTGCAGGGGCCTGTGATGAGTCAGGGAGGGGCTGGGGGAAGTTGGCCCACTTGGGTGGTGAAACCAGTCCATCTCCTTGGACCTGGGAAGGTGGCCAGGCTGGGGAACCGTATAAAGGGTGACCTGGGCCCTGCTCGGCTCAGCATTCCACTAGGAGCCTTTCCAGCCCTCCTTCCTCTGAGCCTGGTGAGTGGACGCTGGCAGAGGCGGGGGTGGGGGGGACCAGGGCCTCCAGCAGACCAGAGTGGGGTGGCCTGCCAGGGTGGTCGTGGGCTGGGTTCAGCTGGGGTCCCTGTTCTAGGAGGGTCACTGTGCTGAGGGCTTTGTGCCACGGTGTGGAAATACAGAGCAGGCAGCAAGACCTCCCCTCCCATCTCTTCTCAGGACCATATTCTAGAGTGTGTGTGTGTGTGTGTGAGAGAGAGAGAGAGAGAGAGAGAGAGAGAGAGAGAGAGAGAGAGAGATTGAGAGATTGAGTTAAGTAAGAGGGAGATGCAGGGGAAGGTGGCCGATTTCTTTCCCAAAGCTGTCTGATTTGGCTTGGCCATGATTTTGCCTTATTTTGGGGGCCAGGGTGGCTCAGGGAAATGTTTGTAACTCTTGGCTGTGTGCCCAGAGGGGGAACCTGCAAAATGGGGAGAACTTTCTGTTTAGAGAAACCCAGGCAGAACAGGCCCAGGGGAAGCCAGCGTGGATGTGGACACCTAAGAGAGCCAGCCCCACGCTCAGCCCCCATGCAGCCCGCACCCCAAGCACGGGGGCTGCCGCTGAAGCTCCAGGTCGTGAGAGAAAGAAGCTCTGGAGCTGAACAGGCCAATCTCATTTCAAGAGGAGATGGCTGGGGCCCAGAGGGGCTAAGTGCCTTGCCCAGAAGCACACAGCATTTCAGTGGGAAATTTAAGGCAAGAATGTAGCGTGACCCCGTCCCGGGCTCATGCCATGACCTCTCAGGTCCTGTCGGGCATGCTCTATTGGTTTCCAGGACTCACGAGTGCTCCAGGAGGCCTTTCCTTTCCTGGGACCTTACCTCTTTCTGCTGTAATCCCAGAACTCTGCTCTCCTCCTTGGTCAGCGGAAGTCAGGAGTGAGGGCAGAGACAAGGGAGAGACCGAACAGGAGGCGTAGACCTATTGCAGGGAAGGAGGCCCCCAGGAGGACCTCCCCGCCCCCCCATTCCTACACTCACTCCCTGCTCCTTCTGGGGAATGACAGCTGGAGTGGGGTGGGGAGTGCTCCACCCCAGGGAAAAAGCGGTGCCGAGAAACTGGCAGATTCATGGGGACTCAGCTACTTTCTCTCTTCAGCTACTTTCTCTCTTCAGCCACCCCTCTGACCCCTCCTGTTTTTCAGGTTGACCTAAAGCAGCTTCCAAGATGTCCCAACAACACACTCTGCCAGTCACCCTGCCCCCTGCCCTCAGTCAGGAGCCCCTCAAGCCTGTTTCTCCTCCTGCTGATACCCACCAGGAGGAGCAAGTGAAGCAGCCAACTCCAGTGCCTGTCCCATGCCAGAAGGTGCCCTCCGGGATCCCAGGGGAGGTCCCTTTGGTGCATGAGGAGAAACACACAACTCCTGTGAAGGGAGTGTCCAAGCAAGACTGTAAGCCACAGCAGCAGCCACAACAAGAGTCACAGAAACAGGAAGTGCACCTGGAACAGCATCTGGAACAGCAGCAGCCGCAACAAGAGTCACAGGAACAGGAAGTGCACCTGGAACAGCATCTGGAACAGCAGCAGCTGCAACAAGAGTCACAAGAACAGGAAGTACACCTGGAACAGCATGTGGAACAGCAGCAGCAGGAGCCACAGGAGCAGAAAGTGCAGCAGCAGCAAGGAGATGAGCATGAGGACCAACAGGAAGCAGAAAGCTTGGAGAAGCAGCTGGAGGAGGCAAAAACACAACAGGAGCTACAGGGACAGCTGGAAGAGAAGAAGAAGCTCTTGGATCAGCAGCTAGATGGAGAGCTGGCAAACGGAGGTAAGCAACTGGAGAAGAAGGAAAAGCAGCTGCTACAGCCCCTGGAGCAGCAGGAGGGGAAGTTGGATCCACCTACATTTGTTCCAGTTCCTGGCCAGGTCCAAGAGACCCACCTAGTCCAGACACTGAAAGGAGAAGTCTTGCCCCCCACAGAGCAGCAGCAGCAGAAGCAGGAGATGCAGTGGCCCCCCAAACATAAGTAACTACCCCCAGTGTCCCAGAGGCCCTCAGGCCCTCCCACAGAGTGAAGAGAGAGCCAGTGGCCTCGCTTAGCTCAGGTGCCCAGCCTGGGTGGCCCACTTCATCTGTGAACCTGCCTGACCTTGACCTTCTGCATGTCTTTGTGGTACAGCCAGGGGGTGGGGGAGGTATTGCCCAGCACCTACTCCTCATGAGCCCAATTCTAACCTCAAGTGGCCAGAGCCAGTACCTGAGGACAGCTGCTGCAGTACCTCTGACTTCGTCCCCAGTATTACGGCTGACCCTGTGAGTGTACACTCATAGAGAATAAACCCTCAAGTCCTGGGTTCTGTGTTCTGTGTCTTAGCACCTATCTCACCACACGAAAACCTGTCTGTGTGTCAGTGGTTGCAACTGGCTCTCGGCTAACTCCCAAAGGGGGACAGACATCTCCATCCCTCTTCAAGTCTGCTCCAAAAACCATCCAATACAGGCCACAGCTTCTAAAAACGAAGCCAAACCAACACCAAACACTTGCCAGTCATGAGGGGCGTGAGGCACTTTGGTCGGGGGAAGAGGATTTCTCCATCTCAGCCCAGCACTGCTTTCCACACACGCCAAGCCCAATCCTAGCCCACGGCCAAGGGGACAGAGAGGGTGTGGGGGCTCCCTCTGGGTCTGGTCCCTTCCTGGGTTTTCTCTGTGTAGAATGTCCTCGTGGCTTTCAAGAGTCTTATGGACTGCCTACCTGGGTAAGGGGGACTTTAGGAAAGAAGTAGAAGCAGAATTGGGCACGGTGGGGAGAGGGGAGACTCCTGGCACGGTCTCCGCTGGGGACAGTGACAGTGTCGCTAAAGGAAGTAAAGGTTGGGCCAGCTGGAATCATGGAAGCCAAACGCTGGACAGGCTGGAGAAATACAGACCCAAGGTCACTGCAGCCGGCACCCTCCCTGACACGTCTGTAGCCTTTCCTGCCATCATTCACTTCAGGACGTGGGGCTCTCTCTGTCCCAGGGATCACCTGCCTTCCACTATGTAACCACATCATCTCAGGCAGGTTGTCTCCAGTTCCCCAAAGCTATTTTGCCACATGTCAGAGACATTGCTATTGAGAATTCCAGCCACCCAAGGTCAGTAGGTCCGAGTGGCACTTAGCCTCCCTCCTGCCACCCACATCCAGCAACACTCCCATGTTCCCTCCTTAGGCATCCTGGGTCAGGATACCACCACCTGCCCCTTCCCCTAAGCCAGAGACACGCTCCCCATTCCTCATTCCTCTTCTCTTCTTCCCTACCCCCACCAGTGATCAGGGGTACCCCCACCCTGCTGCCCCTGCCCACCCCTCCCAAGCTTGGCCTGAGGTCATTTCTCACCCAAACTATTGCAATGGGCTTCCAGCTGGTTTCCTTTATCCGCTGTCAACGCACCCCCATCCGCCCATCCCACACAGGATGTCAGAAGCACCCCGTTTTCCTTGTGGTTTTTACTCACTTCCTTAATCGGCCCATTACAATAGGCTTGATTTCTTTCTTATGTGCCAGGCATTGCTCAAAGCATTTTACATTCTTGAACACTGCATCCTGAAACTATGAAACACAGTCAAGTACTATTTAAGCACAGGATAAGTACCAGGAAAGCCTGGCTGATTTTAATTAACCAATCAGCTAAAGCACACTGTCTGTTGAGAGTGAGGAAGCCTTCCCAAAAGGCTGCAATGACTGGCTCTTGGCTTAGGTGACTTGGGAATTTTCCTAGCAGGAAGGAATGAGAGTACAATTCCAGCAAGAAGGCTCTGCACTGGGTGGCGCCCCGCTGTCCGGGCTCGCCAGCAGGCGGAGCATCCCGGACCGCCTGTCCGTCTCCCAAAGGGGCTGTGGCCTCTTGCTGCCCTCTAGTGTCAGGATGCAGAAGTGCAGGACTGGGAGAGAGGCTCCACCCAAGGAATTTCCAAAAAGCCAAGCTTGGGCGGTGTCCCCCGGCTCCAAGAAAATGGTGATGAATCGAATAGTTTGTGCCCTGGACGATTCAGGGAGCAGAGGCGTGAGCCAACGCACAGATGACACTACCAACATTAGCCGTCGCCATTTATTGGGCATTGGCCATAGGTCAGTCGGCTTTCCACGCCTGATCTCATCTTGCCAGCACAATGATGCCATGATGTAAGTGCAGTTTTCCTCCTCACCTTAGACACAAGGAGCCTGAGGTTAAGAGCGGACAAATCATGTCCCCAAGGTCACTCAGCTAGTCATTCAAACCCAGATATGTCTGAATCTCGAAGTCATGTTCCAGCAAATGCTTTGGGGACTGAGCGGTGGGGAATCTCACAGGGGGTTAGTGGACTCTTCGAGCACCTTCCTGGAGGACACGGCATATGATCTGGGCTTTGAAGAATGAGTGCCAAGGGTGGATCCCTAAAGGGAATGGAGCAGAGTCCCCGTGGGGCAACCTGAGTGAAGGCATAGATAAGGAAACACCGTGGGTGTGAGTGGAGCGAGTGACTCAGTGTGGCTGCAGTGTGGGAAGCAGAGAGACAACATGGAAATACCAGCCGGCCCTGATACCGTGTTCTGTGTTCTTCTCACTGGGTTCTCCTTGAAGGCCCCTGTTATACGCATGAGGCGGCTGAGAATGAAATAGGTGTGATTTCCAACCCACATGGAAAGGCAGAACCCATCAGCCCCAGTGACTCTTCCTGAACGGCAGGGGTGGCCCAGAGCAGCCAGGACCTCGGAGAGACAGAGTGGGAGGCCTGGCCGAAGGCCAAATTCATAAGTGCAGTAGGGTTGGTCTGAGATGACACCTCTGCCTGGGAGAAGGAGAGAGAAGATTCCTTCCACAACAGGCCACTTGGTTTGTGAGCCTCTCCTCACGACCTCAAGAGGGAGTGTACGGTCAAACAAGGTCAAAGCTGCTCAGACAGGCAAAGAACTTACTTTCAGAATAGAGGCACTTTTCCAAAAAGCCATGATGTACCATACAAGGCAAAGAGACGTACACTTGGCATTGGAAGTGTACCACTGCTGCCTTACTAAAGGCTGGTTTCTTCTTGGCTAAATTTAAAATAAAATTTGAGAATAAAAATGTGCTTTCTGGGTTCTGATAAGGACCCAAGATAAGGGAGAGGACCGGAGCCTCACCAGCCTCACTCAGCCCTCCTTCTGGGAGCAGGCAGAGTGACCTTTCTCAAGCAAAATGGGTCAAGCCACTACCGGCTCGGACCCTTCCACAGCCCTGCACCCACTGGCCCCTGCCTGGCTCCCTGCACCCACCTGCTCCTCATCCTCCACGCTCAGTCATGATGCTGAGACGAGACCAGCCCCGTCTCAGGGCCTTTGCACTTGCTCTTGCTCTGCCTCTTGTCCACAGACCTTTGTGAGACCATCGTGCCATCATCTAGGCCCCGCTCCCATGCCCCCTAGTTATACATTACCATGTTGTAGATTCTCCAGAGCCCTCATGACTTACCTGAAATTATGTTTTTTACTTATGTGTTTCTTGGTTGTATCCTCTCTCTTCTCCGGCCAGGATGGAAGAGACTGCTTGGGCCTCGCTGTGCCCCATCTGCTCTGTGTCCAGAAAGTGGTCAGTGCATGGAAGGGACTCACTATTTGTTGCTGCAGACACACTGGATCTCTGGAAGCTGTTTTCCACGCATGAGGCATTCTACATGATTCCCGGCCTTCTCCACCAGATTCGGCCTCACACAGAGCCTTGGGGTGCAGCAAGAACAGGCTCCCACTCATGAGCCTAAAAATCAGTCAGTGCCTCCGGCCAATTTCTGCGCTCTCTCTCCTGATGCCCCATCCTCAGTCTCTTTTGGATTTTTGTTAGAATGATAGTTGTGGGACGCAAAGGTTTGGTAGAGTTCGGTAGGAGTGGAGGGGAGAGGAGGGAAGATGTCTCTGAACCAGACGGATGGGTAAAGTTATCTCCCAATCAGGAAACCTCTAGGAGAAAAGGGAGGGTGCCCTTGACCTCATCTCGCCAGGAGGAGACAATACTGAGCAGAGCTTACCTCCTCCAGGAAGCCTTCACATGCCTCCTGGCTGGTTTATGTCCTACTCAACCTGCTACAACAGACTCCAGATAACTCTCCTGAAGCACTGACCATCTTTGGAACATTTTACATTAACAATCATTCTGAGGACTTACAGGGTAAAAACTATCTCTCACTTATCTCTGAATCCTCAGTGCCTGGAACACAGTAGGTGCTCACTAAACATTGAGTGAATGTATGTTTAAAGTGTGCCTGCGTGAGTTCTCTACTTCCACGCCACCCCTTCCCTACAGTCCTGAGGTGATCTTACCATGCAAACAGCTACTCAATGCCATTGTCATCCAAGACCACATCCCTGCATAGACCACGCCCATGCACAGACCACACCCCTGTGTAGACCACGCCCAGGCACAGACCACGCCCCAGCATAGACCACACCCATGCATGGCTCATTGGCTGTGAGGAGAAATTCCCAAGCAGCCTTACAACAAAAGGAGGACCCCAGAGAGGCAAAGCTGGGAATCGCATCATGAGGATGCCATCTATATATACCCTTTCTTCAAGAGAAACAGACATATCTATAAACACAGAAGATCTTCACACACCTAAGTCTACAAGTATGCATGTGGGGGGTTAGGGTGTGTGTGTGTGTGTGTGTGTGTGTGTGTGTGTGTATGCACACGCCTCTTTTTGGACAGAGGGTGAAAAGCTTCACCCTACATGACCATCTCCCTCAGCTCAGCCTCTCATCACCTTCTGTTTGGACCACTCATTCAGCAAACATGTATCGCTCCGCATTCATTTGAGCTTGCTAATATGCAACCTTGGAAAGCTGATATTTGGCATGACTTCAGGGTTCCAGGCACAAAGTCTGATCTCTCTACCCTGAAGCAAACAAGACACCTGCCTGTCTGGGTTCCACACACCCACTCGCGAGGATTATCCCGGCTGAAGGGTGTGCATGGAAAAGGAGGAGGCAGGCAGGCGGGCCCAGCCTCACTGCCGCGAGCAGAAGGAAGTTAGCCAGAAGCCGGAGGCTTGAGGCTCCCAGGACCCACACTTGGGATCCCCTCGTCCATGCTTTGTGAGGTCGCCTTGTCTCATGTCCACAAGTGGTTAGGGGCCCGATTCTTTCCTACCTTAAATGGTACTATATTTCAACCTGCTTATTTAATGCATTTCTCTATAGGTTTGTTGAGAACCAAGGAGCGAGCCTGCATTTTAGCATTGTAAGGATGCATTTCACATAGCTACGCAGTCATAGATTGATAGATTTCCATGTATCTGTGGCCACAATGGGTTTGGCCGACTTTGGAACATTTTACATTACATTTGCAATGCAATCTTTCTGAAAGCTATATATAATTGGACAGTTCTGGGGCCTGGAGAGCCATCCCATCCAAGAAATACCTCAAAAAGCAATTAAATATTTTACTTCAGGTCAAAGAATGTCAAGGGAGGTTTCCATTAACACTCAGACCAAATTTTTTTTAAATCACATCTCTTACCACCATTTCTGGATATAATTAGATAGATAGACTAGATATCACACAGACAGAAATTGCGCCACGCAAAAAACAAACAGAACAACTCCCTTCCTTTCTCAAATTGCATAGAAACTCTACCGACACCCAGACACTCGGTGTGTGTATGCCCTTGTTTCTCTTCCCCTCCTCCATGGCTCGGTTATTTAATAAGGAGACCAACTTAGCCTTTCTGTTCTCTTCTGTTAATTTTAGTTTAGCTCACTTGCCCGTTTCCCCAATTCTGAACAACACAAAAAGACAAGGAGGAGCCCTCCTATTGGAGGGAGAAGATGGTTTGTAAGCACTTATCATATCTTCCCTTTAATCTTCACAAAATCTAAATCTTCAAGAGGCTGTGTGGCTGTCCGGAATCCTACTGTGGGAACAGAAATCTCCAGCTCAATTTGTCCCTCCCGGAGTCAGAGAATGTCCAAGCAGAGGTCACATCCTATGGACCCAGGTTTTCTGCAGGCAATGCCTTTCCCCCCGCAGTCACTGGAGCTTAGCAGAACGTCCTCTTGCCTGGGGAGTGGGATATCTCATAAATACTTTTTTAAAGACTTCTGGGAAGAGGAAATGTGTGTCTTATCTGCCTCGTACCCCACTGAGCCTCTGGCCTCCAGCTTAATTTACCTGATGCACTTAGAGGGAACTAGCTGGGGGGTTAGTTGTCTCCTCCAAGAGAATCAGGAGTGGAGCAGGGCCAGACTAGATGACAGCTGTCCTCTCCCTGAGTGACTAGAGATAAAGCACCAGGGCTCCCATTGGGAGACCTTGGTCTCACCAAAGACAATCCTCAATTTCTCTGCCCCTGTCTCTAACCCACTTAGACCACAGGCTGCTCCTCAGAAACTCCTGTGTCTGTACTCAGGGCCAGGGGACCCAACCATAAGCATCTAGAGGGAAAAGCTCACCGAGGAATGGGAAGGTCATCTAGCTCCTTCCACTATTTTGTGTTTAACTCCTTCCTCTGACTCATCTAGAAAGGGACAGGTGGGTATCGTGGATTCCTGTCAAAAAGACCATGAGAGCAAAGACTTGGGAATGACAAACAGTCGGTCATCTACCAGGAGCTATGAGCAAGTCCTTGTTGAGGGGGCAGCAACACAAACCAGGGAGTGGTGACACAAAGCCAGGAGGGGGTGGGGCCGCCATATCCGAATTTAGATTCTGTTCTGTAGGGAGCAGGAATGAGGGGCCTTCAAGGAATTCTATGTAGGAGAATGGCATGGGCTCATTTACATTTAAAGTATGTCTATGTAAAAATTGTTTATTTGGACATAATTTCAGACCTACAGAAAAGTGTCAAGAACGCACAAAGAATTCCTAGATACCCTTCCATGCATATTCATCCAAATCTCTCTCTCTCTCTCTGTTTTAACATATACAGATACACAGACATACAGAGGGTGCCAAAAAATGTATACACATTTTAAGAAAGGGAAACTGTATTAAAATTGCAATACACAATATATACCGATAACAAAAGATGAGTACAAGTCACGCTTGACTTCTGCAATTACAAGAGGTGCTCAAAGTGGTTCCCATCAGCATCCAGACACTTCTGATTATGGTGAACTACTGCTTGAGCAACGTTGACCAAAGTGTCCACTTGTATACATTGTTTTGGCACCCCCAGTATATGTATGTTCAGGGGAAAAAACATAGACAAATAGATACAACGATATAGATATATATATATATATATATATATATATATATATATATATATATATTTATTTATTTATTTATTTATATAAAACTGGGGTATATCTATATATACAGATTGTATGTATATACATAAGTATGTTTATGTACATTTGTATGGACATATATAAACATATTTCTATATATTTATATCTATGTGTGTATATATACATATCTGTTTATATGTCTGTATCTGTTTATTATGTTTTATTTTCTTTTTCCTGAACATTTTGAGAGCAAATTGTGGACGTGATGCTCTTACGTCGGACTTTCAAAATGATCCTTTGGCTTCTGTCTAAAAGATGGTTTGCAGCCAGAGAGACTGCAGATGGGAAAATGGGTGAGAGCTCCTCGGCCGTCAAGGTGAGAGCTGATGAAGGCCAGACCAAGCTGGGGCTTCCTAAAGTCCCATCCATCATGTGTGGTGTGTGTCACGCAGCTCGGTGAGAGATGGTGGGACATGGCACATGGTGGCAGGCAGTTTGAGGTGGTGCCGGGTTTCTGGTGGGATCTGCTGTCTCTGCCTGTGGCGGTGGTGGTGCTGTTCACTGAAATGGGGTGTGAGCTGCGGGAGGCATGGGAAGTTCGGTGCTGGGCATGTTAAGACCAACATGCCTTTGAGACATCTGGATGGAGATACTGAGGGGGCAACTGCCTGCTTCAGGGAGCCAAAGCACCAGGGAGAGGCCTGGCTGGAAAGACAGGTTTGCAAGCCGTCCGTGTGACGGTGGTCGTGGGGAGCCCAGGGCTAAGATCACCGACGGAGACCAGGAGCCTGGAGGCAGATCACTGTAGAACCTCGACCTTTTAGGGACCTCATTCCACATCTTGGGGCCATGCAGGACAGAGTTAAGCCTTTGTCCCCTAGGATGGCAAGTATCCCAGGACGTCCCTTTCATGGTGGTGAAACCACTGACTCTGCCATGGAAAAGCCAGGTGGCTGAGGAGTCAGCTGTGGGGGCCTGGAGGGTGACTTACTGCTCACAGCTAGGGCTTCCTAGGAGTCGGGAAGGGGACAGATAGTAGGCATTAATCCTCTCTGATCTGAGAGGCTGGCTAAGGGCAAGAGAGAATGGGTTCCGTCTCAGTGAGGTCATAGTGCAGGCCGCAGCACGTCTCCCCAGGAGAGGACAGGCCAGGGCCTTGCCCAGTGTCCTGGAGAGTCTGGGAGAAGAAGGGGTGGGTGTGGGTGCCACCACCCCTGGTCCTGCCATCACTGCAAAGGCATGGCTTTGCGTGCGTGTGTGTGTGTGTGTGTGTGTGTGTGTGTGTGTGTGTGTGGTGGGGTGGGGTGAGGGGCACGGGAGGGAGGGGAGGAGACTTTCCTGCTGAGATTTTAACATCAGCCAAATTCCTGTTTCATCTGTTTTTGTTTGTTTGTCTGGATTGGGTTTAGTTTTGGGTCAGGTATCCAGAGTTCAAGCCCTCCCTCTAACATTTTATAAAATGTGAGCTCACGGAAGTCACTTCCCTTTTCCACCTCACCTTTTCCATATTGGCTAGTGAGAAACCCAGACACAACACATTAATGGCACCCAAGGTTGGGGATTCCACTGAAATGAAAATCTCAAAAGAAAAAAGAAAAAAAAAACCAATGCGATCAGTAAAGAGGGCCAACTTTTTATTTTGACAAGTAAAGGCAAAGACGTTTTATCATTACTATCCCTTTCAATAACGAAAGAGCATTTTAAAACCAACAGCTCTGGAAAGTGTGTAGTCTCAAAAAACAAACAAAAGCGTAAGAACTTCCAAAAAATAAAAGTCAGCAACCTTATACCAACTAAATATGGTCACGTTCCCATCTCTCAGGGGCTTGTTGAGAATGTCACCGACTGTTGACAGTCTTTGGACCAGGAACTGGGAATGTTCTTTCTGAGTACTGGGCTCCTTCCGGCTCTGGCACCTGTTAGTCCAGATGCTTGCTGTGCCCTGACGAAGCTCTGCTACTGAGAAGGAGGGCTGGCCCTCGGGGACCTGGAGTTTGGCTGCTGTGCTCCTTTCCCAGTGCTCAGCACACACTTGGCCCCCACAGAAGAGATCTCCCTCCTTCCATCTCCTCATCACTCCCTGCTCTACTGCTGCCCACTGCCCAGTGCAGCTCCCTGGGCATTCTGCTGTGCCAGGTCCACATATAAGTGAGATCGTATGGTATTTGTCTTTCTCTGTCTGACTTATTTCACTGGGCATAATACCCTCTAGGTCCATCCATATTGTTGCAAATGGTAAGGTTTCATTCATTTTATGGCCAAGTAATATCCCACTGTATAGATGTCCCCCCTCTTCTTTATCCAGTCGTCTATTGATAGACACCTCAGTTGCTTCCACATCTTGGCTCCTGTGACTAACGCAGCAATGAATCAAGATCATTCTCAAACCTACCCCTCCCTTTCCACCTCTATCGCTGCTACCTTAGGCCGGGGCTTTACCATTTCTTCTCTCCCAACTGATCACCCTGCCTCCACCTTACCCACCTCACGCCCCCTCCCACCTCCCTGTGCGAGGTGCTGCCAAACTAGTCTCCAAAAACACTCTTTCAGTCGTGTCCCTCCTTTGGCTCCCCTTCCCTATAGAAAAATCATACTGTGTTTACACCTGGAAAGGGCCTTAGGGATTATCATGTTTTACAAAGTAGAAAATCTGAGCCCCCAAGGAGGAGAAGCCAGTGGTCCAAAAGCACACAGATAACTGTTGTCAGAGCCAGGAGTATCCCCGGGCCTTCTAAGCATAAGCCAAAGCCTTGCTGCCTCCCTGTGTTAGCCCATCACATTGTTAAAAATAGACAGTGTGCCACGAAGGGTTACCTGGGCACGGATTAGGGCCAATGCCACAGCTCCTTGCACACTTCAGTTTCACCCCCAGAACCGTCCCCGGGTCCTGACCCTGCTTCCACAGCCCTCTGCCTCTTACCACCGACCATCAGACGGTCAGGTTGGTCTTTTTTTCCCCTCAAAACACACACAGTGTTTCCCTACTTCAAATGTTTTCTCAGCCCACATGCCCTTGCCTGGAACGTTCTCATTCATTTATTGAGCTCTGAATGTGAGCCAGACGTGTGCTTGGTGCCAGGACGCAGAGGACACGGCTGAGCCCCAGTCTCAGCGCTGTTCCTGTCCCCTCTGTTGCTTAGCTGTCAACACCAGCCTGGCCCAGCGGTGAGCACTCCTCAGAGCTCCTGTGTCACCCTGCCCCCTGCCACTCCTCAGGTCCTGAGTCACGGTGTCTGCCTCCCAGCTCCACTTCCTCTGCCACATCGCATCGGCCTGGCTTTATCTCCCTCAGAAGATCACACGCTCCTTGAGCTCTGGGCCTGTGTGTCACTCAGGTCCCCTGTCCCCAGCGTCCCCGCCGTGGTGTCTGCTTCCTGTACACTGGATGACTGCCTAGCTCCCTGCCAAGCTCAGCCCGTGCACGTCTACCTGGCTCAGTCCTGCCTTCGCAGGCCAGATGTGCCAACAGGTGCCTAGAACTAGAAACCAAGCAAGCAGGTGTGTGTTTGCAAGCCAGAGGCATGCTGGGGGGTAAGGCCCCCTCCCACCTCCTTCTGCCAATGCACACACCTCGTCCCCCTACCTCACTGTCATGTTCATGTTCATGCCAGTGAAATGAGGATGAGATGAACACCAAGGAAAACCTGAAGAGGAAAAAAATGTCCTCGGGAGCCCAAAGGAACCTTGGGCATAGGAACCATGCAAAGGAAGTGGGGACCATACGCCTGGCAGATAGGGACCCATGGGAGGTGGGTAGTATGTGCATATGTTTTGGAAGTTGGTAGAAAATACCACCGTCCATCCCAGCAGCTTTACTGAGAACTGGCCTTATGGTCCCATAAACACTTGGGGCTCTGTGTGCATATGTGAATGTGAGTGTGTGTGTGTGTGTGTGTGTGTGTGTGTACAAGAGAGACAGAGGGTTGGAGAAAGAGAAAGAGAGAGGGAGATGCGAATGAAAGCCAGGGAATGGTATCACCCAAATGCCCAGGGTGAGCGTGTGGTCTTCTTGGCGGCTTCTAGATCACCCATTTCTTTTCTGTTCTCTGGTGGTAGAAGCCGTGTGTTCCTCAGGCAGCTGACTCAAGAACCACAGAAAGCCTGCTCTGGGGGTCTGGGGCTCGTGTGAGAAAAGATGACAGATTTCACACCCAAACCCCGGGAGTTAGCTCATGTCTCATACTGTCTCGAGCCAGGCCATACAGGCCACACGCCAGGGTCGTGCGGGTTTGATGTTTTCCAGCTAACCCATGTCAGAGAATTGAAAAATATCTGTAAGTATTGGACATAGGAGGATAAGAGGACATGACCACTTTTCTCCCCCGTCCCACTCGCAGGCCCAACTCACGGAGGCAGACTTGCCACACTGGAGCCCCTCTGCCATGTGGCCTTGAGAATGGTGAAGGTCTGTCTGCCGTGCTCACCACTGTCCCCAGCTCCTTCTGAGGAATCATTCATTGGTCCCCGCAGCATAACTACCCCCACACAGCCTTTCTTCTCTGCCATCAGCAACCCCTTTCCGCAGCCCTCTGGGGTGCCTTTTGTCAGAGGGACACCAGGTCCGAGGGACTCTCCTCCTGGGAGACCTCCACGCCTCTGCCTCTCCCTGTTCCTTGCCCACGTCCAGCCTGTGATCCCGGCAAGTCAGGACCACGGTGTAAGTATGAGACCACTGACTTCCAAGCCCGTGTCTTCTAGTGTTTGCAGCATGACATCCAAGGTCACGGGAAACTGTAAGGCTTTCAGTAGAGCAATGGCAAAACTCCATGTCTGAAATTTTAAACGTGCCATCCTCAGCACCAGCTTGCCTGTTTCATTTCTGTCAGCCAACATCTCAGGCAAGGTCTCATGACACTGGATGGCAAGCAAGTGACTCTACTTGCCTTCAAATTTTGCAGCTACCTCCCTATTGCATATTTCTAAGAGTGCGTCTTGCCCGAGTATCAGAGCCAGGCCCCGTGGGTCCCCCAACAGTGGCTGAGTACTTACGCTCTGTGCCAAACACTATTCACATACTTCACACGTGCTGTCCATTTTAACCTTACACGCTGTCAGTAACCCCTTTAGCAGATGAGGCAACCGAGGGTTAAAGGC
This sequence comes from Rhinolophus sinicus, assembly GCF_036562045.2. Lineage (NCBI taxonomy): Eukaryota > Metazoa > Chordata > Mammalia > Chiroptera > Rhinolophidae > Rhinolophus > Rhinolophus sinicus. The sequence continues at coordinate 52,293,289 of NC_133763.1, forward strand.
ACCAAGTGCCCAAGGCCACCCAGCTAGGGAAGTTCAGAGAGCCCCGCCCCCGCACACCACTTGCAGATTTTTTTAGAGCCACGTTTCATCCTTTGTCAGTTATGGAGAGCATCTAAGCGGGGACCATCCCTCTTTGTCCTGGAATCTCTGACAGGAATGGAGGGACCGAATCAGGACGAGGTATGGCAGCGCTCAGAACCCGGGACCCAGCCCAGGTGACTCCTTCAGGCTTCGTAGTTCCTCCACCCCCTCCGCTTATGCTAATCATTTCTCCAGAAACGTTGGAGTCCAGGTGACCTATACATATGCAAAGAGAGAGATAAGTGCCGTCTACTGTAACCACCCAGCGTCTTTTCATGGCACCTAATGGTTTTCTCAAGAGCAGGCAGGACAGAGGGTTGCAGACGCCATTTATTGGTTACATACCATGTTTCCCCGAAAATAAGACCCGGCCGGACCATCAGCTCTAATGCGTCTTTTGGAGCAAAAATTAATATAAGACCTGGTATTATATTATATATTATATTATATTATATTATATTATATTATATTATATTATATTATATTATATTATATTAGACCCGGTCTTATATTATAGTAAAATAAGACTGGGTCTTACATTAATTTTTGCTCCAAAGGATGCATTAGAGCTGATGGTCCAGCTAGGTCTTATTTTCGGGGAAACGGTAATAATAGGCAGAAAAACCAAAGCTACTTCCCACCAGAACAGGCTGCGTGGCTCTGGGCCTCGGTTAAGGCCAGGTCATAGCTGTTGAGTTGAACGGGCTTCTCTGAGAGCCCTTCGCCGCCTCGGGGGTTAGGTTTCCCTTCCAGCCATGCCCTATGAGTACCCACCCAGCCCACTCACTCCTGTGTGCCACCCAGGACATCCCAGGACACTGCCCTCACACCCCCCACACCCAGCACTGCCCTGAATGCTCACTTGGGACCATCCCAGATGCCAAGGTTCTAAGTCAAAAGTCACGAGTGGGTTTGGAAATCCAAAGCAGTCAGACCTCGTAAAATGACGGGAGGAGGGGCCAGGGCCGGGCCCGCCATGCCAACGGAGTGGCTGCCAGCCCTGGGGGGGTGACTAAAACCTAAAATTTGAGGAAGGACAGGTGGATACTACTGTGACTAGGGACTAATTAGGACACCCCAACCCTAGGCCAGCTCATGGCCTCGGGCGACAGTGAGGTGTATAAAAGGGGGGCAGTCTTAGGGCATCCCAAACCCCTTGAGCGCCTCACTTCAGTCTTCAGTCGCCGGTGAACTCGGGTAAGTGTGACAACGTAGCATCTCTCCTGGCGGCCTTGCCCCACATGGCTGGGAGCTGAGGCTGGAGCTCCAGGTGGTTTGGGTGGCTCTCTCTTCCGTGTCATTTGGGACCAAGCTTTCTTAGTCTGCAAGTCCAAGGAGGGGTGTGGGGAGGTGGGCTGAGATGGGGAGTGGGTCTGCTAAGAGGCCAGTGTCCTGAGGCTCCAGCCGGCCTGCTGTGGGTGCTGAGTCTCGCCCGGTGCTGGGAAGGACACTGTGGAAGGAGAGGGTGGCACTAGCTATGGGGCAGAGAGAGCTGCAGCACTGCCCTTTCAGGGGAAGACAGAGAGGAGAGCAGGCTGCCTCAGGGAGCGGGAAGCAGCAGAGACAAGACCAAGTGGCACGGTGGCAAGGGCCTGCTCTGGGAATCAGGGACCACTGCTTCCACCGACCTGCACCAAGTGGCTGGAGAACAGTCGCTTCCCTCTCTGAGCTGTGCTTTTCTCAACTGTCATTAAGAATTGAACCAAGAGGTCCATTTCATCTCCAGATGCCTCTTTTCTATAAATTCTCTTAGAGCGCGGCTAAGATGCTCCTTGCATCCTTTTACAATTCTCAGAAATGTATTTAGTACATTGAAACAGTGCCCATGGCGTGCTAGGCACTCTGTGTGTGTACACACACTCACATGCATACATTCGGGACGCAGACATATTCGGAGATCTGTACTTTGATACGCTCATTGAATCCTTACAACAACCCTAAGGGAAGTGACGGCAGAAAGTCAAGTACGTCGCCCAGAGTCAGCGGCTGGCTAATGGCTTGGCCACAGCTCAATCCCAGGTGCTCCTGTTCCAGATTCCACGGGCTTTGTCTCGACGGTGTATGACTTTGGTTCCTTTCTCCCTGCCTTTCCTTCTTACCCTCTGCCCCCTCCCTCTCGCTTATGTTTTTCTTTTCTTCCACCCTCTCTCTGTTCTCCGTCTCCCCTCCCTCCCTCCCTCCCTGTGTCAGCTAATTGGCAAGACAGGCCGGGGGAAACAAGGAGTGATTCTGCTGTAGTCTGTGTCTCGGGAAGAAGGAACAGCAAACCCACTGGCCAAGGGCTAAGTCCCATCTCTCTTTGACTATGTGAGGCAAATATTCCTTCCTTTCTTCCTTTTCTATTTCTTTGTCTCGGGAAGAGTTAAAATGGCTTACAAACGTTTAGCTACACTTTATACTCAGGTACACACATTTACACATGCACACACGCACACGTGGACACCCACCTGAAATTAGCAGAGTGATCAGGGGACAAGGTGAAAACAGAGCGGGACGTGAGCGTGGCCAAGGTTCGCCTAGTCCCAGAGTCGCCCCATGATTTCGGGGCTCCTCACTTCTGTGTCTTTCTGCTTCCAGTTGCATATCCCGCTCAGAATGTCTCAGCAGAAGATGAAGCAATGCTGCCCCCCACCCCAGCCGTGCTGCCCCCCACCTCAGCAGTGCTGCCCCCCACCTCAGCCGTGCTGCCCCCCACCCCAGCCATGCTGCCCCCCACCCCAGCAGTGCTGCCCCCCACCTCAGCAGTGCTGCCCCCCACCTCAGCAGTGCTGCCCCCCACCCCAGCAGTGCTGCCCCCCACCTCAGCAGTGCTGTCCCCCACCCCAGCAGTGCTGCCCCCACCTCAGCAGTGCTGCCCCCACCCCAGCAGTGCTGCCCCCACCCAAGCAGTGCTGCCCCCCACCCAAGCAGTGCTGCCCCCCACCCCAGCAGACCAAGCAGGTTTGCCAGCCTCCACCCGCATGCAAGAAGTCCAAGTAGAAATAAGCCTGGACATGTGACCAGAGGCCAAGCCCCCAGGAAAACAGAGCAGGAAGCCCACCCCCTCCCTCAGACAGTCAGCTGTCAGCGGCACTCGCAGCTCATCCGGCTTCTGGATGCAGACACACTCCTTGGGACAAGACAGCCCCAAGACGGCAGCTTCCATCATCTCTCCCTGCCACTAATTAGCAGCTGCAGTTTCCACCTCAGACAAGGATCTGCTTCTAAACTGTCTAATCATCTTGCCGACATGTACCTACATCACCTGTCGGCTTTGTGGAAACTTGGGAGCATGTCTGGACACCCTCTCCTATCACCCTTCACTTCCACGCCTGTTTCCTAAACAATTAAACCTAATTCCTCTGGCACCAATGTCTCAGTCTGATTATCTTGCTGTTTGACAATTTTCCATCCCTGCAGATTTTGTGTTTCGCTCCTGAACCCAGAGCCTCAGGAGAGCGGGGCACCTGGGTGCAAGGACAGGAGAAGGCAGGGACAGACTCCCCTCTGAGCTGGGGACACTGACCATGGTCCTGCCCGGGGAAGGAGAGGCGGGCGCTTCTGCAGCACAGAGACTGTCCCAAACCCACGGAGAGGGTGAACGCCGCCGGAAAGCAGGGGAAGAGGGTGCCCAGCTCGAGAATGTCTGCAAGGAAAAGACAGCCGCCCTATAGGCGTGGAAAGAGTGAGGAAACCCCCAGCCGAGAGCCATACGGTAGAGGAAAAGGGCTGAGGCAAATATTGTAATTCAGAGAACACCCCAAGGGCTTATGGGTCAAAAGAAGTTGCAGATAGGGTCTTAAAAAAAAAAAAAAAAAAAAGAGCAAAGTTGCTCCAACCTAGCCAAATGCGTAATTTAGGAGATAGCTTAAGCAAACAATGTACACCCAACACACAGCTATCCACTGTCAATATTGCAGCAAAATCACAGCCCCCACTTTTCTCCAGTTGGGGATTCTCCTGGGCTAGTTTTCCCCCACCACCCTCTCATTTTCAATTCCTGACATCCCTTGGGGGAATGGAGGTAACCAGATAATTCCAACACATAGGTAATCCAAACAGCTTGTCTCTGTAGCTACCCTCCACCCACCCACCCCCATCCCTCTCCACCAAACCCTTGTCGTATAAAATAATCTACAAATTGTGGTATTTGAACCTCTCCTACCCCCGCCTCCCCTGTCATGCCTCTGGGCTCCAGGGGAGTCCCTGAAAGCCAGCAGGAGCCAGAGGGGAAAAGAACACAAACTGAAAGTCTAGATTATCCCCAACATATATTCCATTCCCGGGGGAATGCAGAGTTGGCAAAAGACTGAAGTTTTGAAGGTGGCATCCCTGGCTGTCTGGGCTCTCCCTCCTCCATCAGACCTTCTTCAATACCTCTGAGCTATGCTCCAGCCAGCCGCCATCTATCCATGGCCAATCCATCTATCCCACCCATCCATCCATCAGTGCACCCTCAGGAAGCTCCTCCCTACCCCACTTGCTCCAAATGTGACGGGTGCTGTGAAATACTCAGAACCACAGCACGGGGCTCTGGACCTCGTGGTCTAACCGCCCCCAAAGAAGACTGAGCTGACACCCCAGACATGACACAGAACCATTAGGCAAGGTGGCATCTGTCTGAGCGCAGGACCTCAGAGTCCAGAGGAGACAGAGCAAGGTCACGGAGGGCTGCTGAGGGAGGAAGGAAGAAGACCTTGGCCACCTCTGTCGTCACAGGGCTCCCAGAAATGTCTGTCCAGTGAGCAATGCCTGGAGAAGGTGGGATTTAGAGTGGAAGGGCAGTGGGATTTGGCCAGGCAGGGAGGAGCACATTCCAGAGTTGGGTACAGCAAGAGCCACTGCCATGAGTGCCAGGCGTGCCCCCACCCATGGCGGTTAGACAGCATGGCCTGTGCAGCCACCCACACCAGCGCAACACCACAGAACGCTGGAAGATGGCGCCAGTCTCGTGACCTCTGTCAAGCAAACCTTTCCCCGGAAAGTTGCATTCCACAGTCCTAAGTGTGACGTATAAAAAGCACTGCAAGTTACATACACCTTAACTGAACTCCCTGCAAATGCTGAGCAGTTTTAAGCTTTCCCAACACTCAGATATCTCACTCAGCACAGTCTCCAAACGTCTCCACTCTTACCCCACCCCCTACATTGTCTTCCCCCAAATCTCTCTCCTGTGGGTTCTCATCCCCTTTCCTCACCCTCCCGCACTCAGCAGCTTAACACCAGGTTTACTTTTGCACCTCTGGGCTTCATTCAGTTTTCTCCTTCACTAATTACCATAATTAGCATGTGTGCTCCGGGGCTGTGTGTGGACCACCCTGCTGATTTTTCTTTCGTGCCTGTCATGCTGGGCTTAGATCCCAGAACTGCCCCTCTTTTGCTGTGTGACCTGCAGCGAATGACATACGAGTAACTTTTCTAAGTCTCACTTTTGTCATCTGTACCGTGGGAAGAATGATACTTGCCTCTGGGGGGCTAAAGGGGACAAGACAAATAAATCGTAAGGATAGCATGACCCATGATAAGTGTTCGGTAAGTGCTAGCTACTATCTTTATTATTATTCTCCAGTTCTGACAAAGCAGCAAGCTTGCGGGTGGCAACCTCTGCTTATTCCCACCAGCTTGAGGACACGGGCTCCAGATGCTTAGTGACACAATGGGGTGAGGGCCAGGGTCCACTTGGGGGTCAAGGACCAATAAAGGAGAACAAAGGGTCTGAGTGGCTGTTCAGGGAGAAACAAGCTTTCGTCCAGGGTATAATTACCCCATTTGGTGGTTGCCCTTTGCTTCTAGAACTTTCCCTTCCATAACACCTGCCCACAATGGATCCTGCTCTTGAGGCCGGCCTGGGCGACTTTGGCCCACGGTCGTTCTCAAGCCTGTGGGTTTCCACAGTCGGCTGTGTCTTCCTGAGGCAGCGCTTTCTCCCTGGAGGCAAGAACTGAGGGTGACCAGCTGAGGAAGCACTCACAGGGCAGGGACCTGACTGGCACACACGGACACCGCCCTGTTGAAGCAGGCGCTGCTGGTCCCATTGGAGTTGGGGGCTGGGGGTCTGAGGCCTTCGTTACTTGCTCACGGTAATAACAGCTTGTAGGTGGCAGAGCTGAGATGCAGAGCCGGGACGCTCTGGTTCTCTGGGCTGCACAGTCTTTGCCACTCAGCAAGTGCTCTGAGCGTGGCGGTGGCTGGAAGATGCACAAAGCCTGGGTCCTGTCTTTCTAGAATTTACAATCCCCCAGTGCATGGGGAAGGCAAAGCCAGTCACACACTCACACAGAGGACACACACAGGGTTGTTATTCCAAGTCGATTCTACAGCTCTGGAGACGCATTGAGAGCGGAAGGTGAGGCAGTGTCCCAGAGGTCCCTGCTGTAACAGGCTCTGGCCTCCTAGTTCCCGACGGTGTGGAGGACGGAGCTGGGCAGCCAGTGCAGTGGCAGAGACACTGGTGGGCAGGGGACTTGGTGCGGTGGCCATTTGGCCCGTTACAGAAGCCGTTTTCACACTTTAAGCAGATTCAGCAACCCCTGCGCGTAGCGGTATATACCTGCTGAATATCGGCTCTGCCACACTCACACGTGCGGTCACGACTCACCACACACCACACGCCACACAGAATCACATGCTGTCGCTCACACTCAAATACGTGTCCATGGACACTCAGACACCTGGACACGTAAACACAGACGCCGACATTGCCATCGTGCTCATGTGCGTGGGCCCAGAGCACAGCGTCCAGCCTCTGTCCTCATGTCCCAGTGGCCTGTGCTGTCACCTGTCTCGGGGCCTCTGCCACATCCCAGCAAGGATGTCTGACCACCATCAGCTATGAGTGCGTGTCCACAGGACAGGGTCCCAGGATGAAGGGTGTGGCTTTGAGGGCTTGCAAGGAGTTCCTTCCTCGGGAAGAACATGGATTCCGAAGAAAGAACGTCCCTGGACGGGCTGTGGTGTGGGACACAGAACTGCCACCCATCCTGGTGCCTGACAGACCTGGGTTCAAATCGCCTCTGCCCGACTTTCTCATGGAGTAACCGTGGCCGACTTAACTTTTCTCAGCTGTAAAATGAGACTAGCTCAGATTTCAAGGTGTGCATCAGAAACTCAAGCAGACAGGTCGTGGCGGCCTGCCTTCCCCACCTCCCCTCCTCCACAAGCCCCAGGGCTGCTGGCACACACCCTCCTGGCCTGAGGGCGATCCCCAGTGGGGGATGGCTTCCAGCAGGGAGCACCCACTGCCGCCATGAGGAATCCTCTGCGGGAACCCTGCCTGTGGGTGCGGCCGGTTTGGTGGGCGCTGCCTTCTCCTGCGTGTTTGTTCATGTGGCCCAGCTGCCTGGCATTTCTGGGAAATCATAGACGCCTGGCCCTGAAGACACAGGGTTTCGGCCTGTGCCCAGGTCTGCAAAACTCCTTCTGGGACACTGGTACATGTGTCAGTGCAGCTAGCTGTTGTCTGGGGGCTCCGTCCACGGGCTCTGTCACACACATGCCAGAACAGCCGTTGTTGACACTGGCTCCTGGCACTGACTGCCCTGCCTTCTGGAACTTTCACACCCACTACCAGGTATTAGACTGTGGCTGCTTCCGTCTGACCTTCAGTAAAATAGAAAGGAAACCATTCTCTGTCCTCGGCTCTCCAGGCCGCCCTGCAGCTTGAGTCCCTTCTGTCCCCAAGGGCTGAGGGAACAAAGAAGCCCACTTTCAGTGGGGTTTTAGGAGGCACCATAGCTCCAAAGCCTGAACACTGGACCGCGGGGCCCGAGGCCCGAGTTCTTGTCTTGTTTCAGCCCTGACTGCAGAATGTGCGACCCTGACCCAGTCACTGCTTTCCCCAGACCTGTTTCCTCATGTGTACACGACAAGGTCGGGCTTGCTGGGCTCTTTCGCAGCTTTCTTCCCATTCTGACTCAGTATAAAGTGACGCACTCTAATCTTTATTTAATCTCTTCTTCTCCTAACTAGCCACAGTCATGGAAAATCCTTAAAGAGGTAAGAAGGGATGGCGCCAGCAGGCCCTAGACGTTTTCTGTGGCTTCCTTGAGGAGGCACAGAGCAAACTGGGCTAACATCCACGTCTAGATGCTAACATCGCTCCCTCCACGGACCCAATACGCCCACCTGGTCTGGAGCTGGTTTAGATGTATTTATATACACACGTATGTACATATACATATACATACATATTTACACACATACACATGTCTGAAAGTAGAGTTACTACTATAAGCAAGGCACTATACCAGGATTTTAACACTCTTATAATATTCATTACTACCACAAAAGATAAAAATTCTTATTTTGTACATGAGGCTAATGAGACCCGCGGAGGTAACAAGTTTTGCCCAAGACCACAGGGCACTGAAGTGCTGGGATTCAAATATAGGTCTGTCTCTCACACAAGCCCGTCCTCTAGACACTTCCACTCTCCCCCATGCCAGGCTGAAAAGCTCCAGGGCCAGCAGTGGCCAAGCTGCTCCCATCTGCATTTCACGTGATACTTGGGAGAGAGGGAATCTGGGCATCGTCTCGTGGGATGCTTAGATGCTGCTTCTGGCCTACGTGGAACTGGCCAGGCACCCTTTTTCTTGTTCATAATGGCTGTAAGGAAATAAAGACTAAATGGTAAGACGAAGGTACATGGAGCTGGCGCGTCTCTGTTGGGGACGGGTAAGAGGTTGGCTTGTGATGTTTAAGCCTGACGACAGCCGTCAGCCACATTCCACTCAAGTCTTCATGGACCGGCCTGATTCCGTTCTCTGCATGAGACTGGGTCAGGACGGTGGGCTGTGCCTGGCTCCCTGCAGACTGTGTGTGTGCGTGCGTGTGTACACGTGTGTACACGTGACATTCTCTTTGTGGACTGTCAGGAAAGTGCCACCAGCTACCATACTCTTAATCAAGTTTCCTGCTGGTCTCCAGTCATGGCTTGTATTACGACTGGGCCCCCAAATGTGGATACAGTTGTAAAGTCAGAATCTTGGTCTAAAGATGCCCACTCTGACACTTTTTAGGACAGACCAGGGATAGTGAGGAGGATAGCGTTGGCTTTGCTATCCCAGGGGGCTGGCGATCTGTGGGTGCAGGGCAAGTGGTGTGAAAAGAGGAAAGTCGAAGGGACAGGACCAGACAGCAGGGACCCTGAGGCATGCGCTCAGGACACCTGCACGCGGCTCACACTGGGGCTGATTACAAGCTCCTTCTACCTCCAGGTTGGACCACGAAGCCCTGTCTGCCCCAGGGCCGGGGGCCAGGAGTTTCTGTGAGAAGAAGCGAGGGGGCTGAGTGGTAAATCAAGCCGCCTCTGTGAGACACTGCACCAGCTGAAATTAGAGAGAGTCCTCTGAGGCCAGCAGTGGAAACAAGCTCCGAGACAGCTCACATGGGCCTTCAGCCCAACTCTTCCTCGTCACAAGGCACTTTCCGTTGGGAGAGCTCTTGCTGCTGTGGCTTCCTCTTTTTTAAGCCGTTGCACCAGAACTAAAATGATGCCAGAGCAGACTTTCAACAGGACTGTGCTAAAGGCTGTTCCAGCCACAGGGGAAGGGACACAGAGACAGCCTGTCACCAGATCCTCTGGGTCCCTCAGTTCGGCATGGGCTCCATGACAAGGGTGCCCCGTCCTGCCTTCCTGCAGCACAGGTCCCTGTGCCCTCACACTCCAGCCCCTGCAGGCTTTCCCCCAGCTCCACCTGGGCTCCATGACTCCCCCCTGCTCTTTCAATAACAGGAGTTTATGAGAGTAGCAATTCTTAAAGGGAAAAGATGGTGAGGGTCTATGCTTAGATACCACCTTGTCCGGAAGGCTCTGTAAAGCCCCAGGGGACATTTAAGTGTCCTACAGCTTGCTCCGTGTGCTGCACTCAGCCGGCCTGGAGGTTATCACCGGTCACCTGTCTTCCTGCCCCACTCGCTGCCTGTGATAAACACAGGGCTTGGCGCTGCTGGGTCCTCCACAAATATATGCTGGATGGACCTGCACCTTGGAACCACCGTGAGGCTCTGCGGAAGCATTTCCACAGCCGAGAGCGGCTCCCTGCAGACCCAGCAAGCCCTCACTCACCCTGCAGTGTGCTGACTCCCCGAAAGGACCACACGGCGCGGCCCGTGTGTCCTGAGCCCTGCCCGCCCACACACCTGTGCCCTAAGGGTGCTCAACAGGCCCCGAGAGCCGGTGGCCTGAGGGGAGGCAGCGGGCTGCCCAGCAGCATTCAGTCTTAGGACCACACTGACACGGGCCCAACCACTGACCCGCTGCACGACGTTGGGCAAGTTACAGAACTTACAGAACCTCCTTGGGGTTCAGTTTCCTCATTTGCTAAATGGAGGGGGTGCTTCTCCTCCTGCAAGGGTGGGGCAACCACGGAGAGGGCCTTGCCTCTTCCATAGCAGGTGCTCAGTGAATGGAAGCCATCGCAGCGAGAGCTGCTCTCACCCGCTGTGCAGGTCGGCTCTCCTGCATTCATCGTGTGCTCGCCTACCCCCACCCCATGCACTGACTCAAACCCATCGTCTCTGCGGATCCCTATTGCCACCTACAACCCACGAGGGAACCTTAGAAAGGCACTGGCTCCAATGGAGAGCGGCCGGTCCTTCCGTCTGGGGTCGTGTGGTCCAGCGTGAGAGGCCGTTGGGATAAGAAAAGTACTGGCTGAGGTCCTTCATGTCTCTACCTGTAAAGTGAGGTGAAGCGGTCACTAGGGTCTCCTCTGGGCCCAGGCCTCCTGGCCTGTGGGTGGGTACCAGCCTTCTGCCGTAGGCACTGGGCTGCAACTGGAAACAGTTGCACTGGCTTGGCAGGCCCAGCAGGTGGCACTGTGCCCTAACTACCTAGGGGCTGATGTGCGATGTGGTTTGGCACCAAGTCCTATGGCCTGAGTGAGGAAAGAGATGGTTTATTTAGCTTTGCAACCGCAGACAGAAAGTCCTTTGTAGGAAAACATCAGTTGGCTGCACGCAGATGGTCCTCGTGTACGGTGCAAACCCAGGCTGCCTTCTCCACTCCCCTTCCCCTCTCCGCTCCCCCTACAGCTCAGCCCTGGGTCCAGGGACACACACACACACACACACACACACACACGGGCACCGACACACACACCTGAGTCACTGTCTTGGCTACCAGTCAGTACACACTGAATTTCAGCATCTCTTTTCCCCTTGGCCAGAGTCCAGCGGACCTCTGCAATCTCCTTGGGATAAAGACGTCAGCCCTTGTACATCTAGTACATCAGTCGAGAGTCATGCTTCAGTAACCAATAGCCCCAACTCTCAGTGGTGTAAGACAGCAAAGGCTCATGGCCTGCTCACCTGACGTGTCCACTGAGGGTCAGCCCTCCTGCCCATCGACTTAACTTCAGGCCGCAGGCTGACGGTGCAGCCCCAGCCTGGAACACGGCCGGTCCCCAAGGCAGAGAGGAAATAGCATGCTGACTGCGGCTCTTCGAGTTTACATTATGTGCAAAACAAGTCACAGGCCAGGGCTGCCATCATCCACAGGGTAGGGAAGGGTCCTCCCTGGGGGAGAGGGGCACCGGCGGCAAAGTATTCATGAGGGTGGCACAGTCTACCTCAGCCACGTGAGACAGTCTTGGATATCTACCCTTTGGAATAACCGATCCCAGGGTGGACTTCTTTTGAACTGTGCATCTCATGCTAGAAATCCCACCCGACCCTTGTTAAGTTCTCCGGTGCACAAAGGACGCCTGAGGCCGCGAGGAGGAGGAGGAAACACAGTCAGCACGGAGGAAGAGCACAGGCTGACAACAGAGCACACAGCAGGCCTGTTTGACACGGGCTGAAACGCTCCAGGGAGGGGAGCCTGGCTCTGCTATGGCACACAAAGCGTGTGTGTGTCCCCCACGGCCACACACTGGGACAGCCACGTGTACGTATGCCCTGCATGAACCACGTCCTTGCTGTGTTTGAACACGCGGTCATTGCCTGTCTCTGACAGACGACGTATGCTGTCCTGCTACACATAGGAGTCAAAGGACAGTTGGGACAGTCCTGCCCCCAAGGAGCTCCCAGCTAACAGAGGGACAGCCCAGGGGGCACTCTATCCCAAATCAGCAGAACCGGTGCTAGGACAGGAGTTTCCTGGACAAACATGGACACTGAGTGCTGCCTGGGTAACACAGAATGCGGGGTGTTTGGGGAAGAAATGAAGTCGTTTCTGAAGTTGTAAGACTAGTCAAGCACAGACACGGGACAGATACTCCAGGCAGGCAGAGTGGCTTGTTGGCAGGAGGAGAATGAGAAAAATAGCACATCATTTAAAAGAAAAAAAAAAAGGAAAAACTGGAAATAGTTCATGATGGCTTACAGCTGGAGCAGAAGGGCATGTGTGCGAAGGGAAAGAGGAGGGTGGGATGGCAGCACAGAGAGACTAGAAGCTTCTCAGAGAAGGCCAGAGTGTGGGGGGCCTTTTAAACGCTGGCAGCAGCCGTGGACTTGGTCCTGTGGGGTATGGAGTGGCTTGCTTCATGGACACGAGGTGCTGTCCTGCACCCCGCCCCCTTCTTATCCAGCTCAGGCGGGATGGTGTGTTTGTGTATCAGTCTGGTGACAAGGCCAGTCACAGCATGGGATGGCGACTCAGAGCTCTGTGAGCCCTGCGGTGACCCGAGGGTCTCAGTCATCACTGGGCACTGTCTGGGGCTGGCAGCCTTTGCTTGCTGCCTTCTGCAGCCACTTCCCCAGGGAAAGTCTCTGGGTCAGAGAGCAGGGTATCAAGTGGACATACTGGCCCAGCTTGTGGTATCTGCTGATCCGTCTGTTTGGTTTGGTTCCCTGTCTTGGCCACCATCCCAGAGGTCCCTTTCTCTGACCCGAAGGACGATCTCTAACCATCGGCCCACCCCCAGGGCCCAAGGCCCAGGAAACAACCAGGCTCCCCAGTAGGCGGTGCCATAAATGGAAATGTCCTCTTTCCCCAACCATCTTCGTCCAGGAAGAGAGCTACTGTTCAACCATGGCAGCCTCTGACTGGTCTTGGCTTGAGGTTACATTTGCTGAGCCCTGTTGACCAAAAATGAAGATCACAGACAACTTCTAAGAGAAGGAAAGAAAGTTAAGAAATGGCTGTCCATCCCATAGGATATACTTCTTAGGAGCTCCTATACAGAGCATTTTCTTTGTTTTATACCATGAAACCCAGGTCCCCAAAGAGGCTTTCTTTGCTATATTATACTACAATCTACTTTTCAAAATTAGCCACCAGCCAGCCAGCTAACCAGTCAGCCAAACAGTCAATAAATCAGTTGGTCAACCACTTAACCAGTCAGTCAGCTGCTCAGTGAACTAGCCGGTCAGTCAGCTCCCTCGTCAACTCATTTATCATTTACATAGTCACTCACTCACTCCATCTTTCTTTCACTCACTCACCGTCTGACTCACTCACTCAACAGCATCTTTTAGTAATTGGACCACCTACTCACTGACTAGCGAGGCTATCAGCTAGCCAAACACCAATTTTTACCAGGATGTGAGTTCTGCCCTGAACATTCTTTCTGCCCTTAGGAAGCTAGCAGTTTGGCTGGGTATAAAAATACCCATGTGTCGCACGCACATGCACACACACACACCACACACACACACACACACACACACACAAGCATCCAGGCACCCCGGCCTCTTACGGGTGATTTCAGCATAGATCTTCAAGTTTGAGATATATAAAGATAATGGGTATGGTTGGGATCAACAGGGAGAGCTACTTAGAGAGGGCAACCATCACCCTGAACTTGAAAAGATGGATGAGTCCAAAAAGCATTGTGGGACTCCATTGGCTCTGATTATAAAGTCAAAACATCTAAAAGTGATGTTAACAATTCAATTTGTTAATTTATAAACCATTCACCCATTCATTTTTGCATTCGTTTGTTCCTGTTTATTGAGTGGATGTTATCTGTGTTTGGCCACAGTGGGGGCGTAGATAATAAGCACATGATTGTATGATGAGGGTGAAACAGCGCCTACCATCGAGGAACTTACATTCGATGCTCAGGAAAATAAACAAAAAATAAATAAATATTTTATCATTTATATCTGTATCAAGTTAAAACATTATGTGAAAAGTGCTCCAAGTAGGTATAAATAAATAGCTGTGGGTGTTCAGCAGAAAAAGAAATATTTTGGGAAAAGACTAAGAAAAGAGGTCATGCGTGGAGAAAGTATTTAAGATGGTACCTGAAGATTACCTTGAACTTCAGGGGGAAATTTGGGCGTCGAAGGCCATCACTGATGGAATGATGTGAGGCAGGAAAGCATGAGGCGAGTTTTGGAAACAGGAATTACCTTTAACAGCTGTGTTAAGGAAAGGTGGGCACTGAAATGTGAGTTACAGGTGATGGTGGATTGTACAGGATTTTTAAACAGTTCATGCCCTCTCTCCTTCCAGTGTTTCAATTACTCTAACTCGTAAATCCTAGCGTAAATCCCTGGGCCATAAATCCCTGCCTTAGGCTAAACCGGGGAGGGTCACTAGCTACACCCTGGGCCACTCACCCATCCAATAGCGGACGCCTCTCGTCAATTACTGCCAGGTTCTTCCGGGTTGAACCTGAGCTCAATCTCAGGGCTCTCGATTCACTATTAATCCCAGGCGGATGAAACACGGTTGCCTTCCCAGACCTTATCATCCATGTACAGAATGTTCAGCACTCACTGGGACCTGAGGCAATATTTTAGCCAATCTCCTCATATTGGAGAACAGGAAAACTGAGGCCCAGAAAAGTGAAGGGAAGTGCCCAAGATCTGACAGCCCGTGAGCAGCGAGTATCAGTAGAGTTATTTCTTTGCTCCCCTGGCTCCTTCCCTACGTCTCTAACTATACTTGTCATGTTGGCGGAGAGGGGGACTTGACTTCCAAGAGGCCAACCTTGGCCATCTTCCTGGGGAGGGACGCTCTGCCCACTCACCCCCCTCCATGTTCCATGGCCAACCTTCAACTTCCCCAGGTGACAGCCTATGGGTGTTCTGTTGGAACTCAGCTCTCCCAGATCCACAACTTTCTTTCCCCCTTTATAAAACTCCTAGGACTATCGCAGGTCTTCTAGGAACGTATCACAGGGGACACGAGGTGGAGGGAGGAGATAAATTAATCACATGTTTCTGGAGAATCATCCTCTTACCCATCCCTCTCCACGGGACAGCTTTTAATACCATTATACAGAATACCTGATATTAGTATCTGAGCATCTTGCTTGCAAATGAGATAAACTAGAGGGTGAAATGATTCATGTTACAAATGGATTTCCCACTTTAAAAAAAAGGGGGGGCTGCCCAACGTCTCTTTTAAGTAGCACCTTCTAAAGTGTTTGTAAACAGAGTAAGTAATTGGTGATGGGAGAAACCTGAAACTAAACGGCTCTAAGCCACCACTGCTGGTTAAAGATCAACCAGAAATTAAGATAAAGCCAATTTGACACAATTGTGATTTTTTTAAATGAGATGCAATTTGCTCAGATGTAAATTTTCATTTTACTAGATAAGCAGCTAACATGCAGAAATGTGGGCGGCCTCACACCTCCTCTGTCACCTCTAAAAAGGCCTCCCATCCTAACAACCTTTCGTGAGTAACCCAGAGCTCTCCTTTTTGTCTTTTCGGGTTTCGTTCTCTGAAATGACATAATAAATATGTCCCATGTGTCTCCAGATGAAGCCTTCCACAACCCTTCATTCTCCAAAGTCCAGAGACAAAAGTGCCCTGGTGGGGATGTGTTTAGAGAGTCAGGCGATTTGCATCGTCTCAGGGCAGGGTCCCCTCCCAGTGTCAGGTGTCTGTTGCCCGGCCACCCCATTGTTTGTGTGTGGGGTGCGGCTGGGATTGCTCAAGCTTTGATTCACCTCCCTGATGGAGTCACAGGCACACACCTGCTCTCAGGTGTCTGCTTCCTAGAGATGGGAGATGCAGAGCCTGGCCTTCCGGTTTCAATACAGCATGATCCTTAGAGGATGAGAGGAGAGACACAGAATCAGCCAGGGGACATACCCACAATCCCAGGCCAGCCTGGGGGAGGGGAAGGTGGTGGATGGGAGGGGGCCCACATAGCTTCTCAGGGCCTGCCTCACCTGCAGGAGTTGTTTACATGTGGTGACTGATTCAAGGGGTGCGAGGTAGTCTCCCCTCCTCCTTCGAAAAAACAATCCACTCCCCCAGCCAGCCCAGGTGCCTGGAAATCAGCCATCGCAGATTTAAGAGACTCCCTCCTGGATTCTGGATCCAGCCATCATCAGAGCCAGTTTCCTCATTGATAAAATTTATAATACAATTTAGCTTTCTTCATAGAGTATTATGAAAACTGTATATGGAGGCGCTTTATAAGGTTTAATGACTACTAAAAATGCACCTGTGCCTGGCACAGGGCTTTTCTGGTTTCGTTCCCTGTCAGGGAACAGGGATGAGTTCAGGTCTCTCAGAAGAAGAGAGGGAAGACCAGTTTGGAGAGCAAGAGAGCCCCTGAGTGCCAGGAGGAAGGAAGGCAGATGGATGCAAGAGATGGAGACCACCACAACCAGCTCCCTAATTTTGTCATTACAGTCGCCTCTGCTAAGGAGCTGCCCCGTGCCATAGTCACTTCAGCTAACCGAAAATAGCTGTGAAGTCAGGAGACCTGTGAGCCAACCCTGGCTTTGACATTAACCCTGTGTGACCTTGAGCAAAGCATGTCCCTGTTCCAAGACTCAGTTTTCCCCCTCTTTAAAATGGGGATAATGTGGTCAAAGGAAAGTTGAGTGCCAGGGTTTTGAAAAGTTTGACTTGTTGGATGCATATGAGCCTGAAGCGTCTTAGATATTTATGACCTAGAGGACAGCCATGTACACTCTGAGATGACAGTTGTGTTATAAGCCAAGTTTTGTCACTAGCTAGAATTCGCCAAACTACGCAGGAGATGTTTACCGAGGAAGTAAGAAGCCAGGGGGCAGACTGGGAAAAATAAGGACTGGGGTGTATTCCAGAGGAGCAGGCGGGTGACCGGGACGCAAGGGACAGTGCTATCTGTCCATTCAGACGCAGCACATTTACACTGGTGGTTTCTGGGGGCAGACATGCGAGCCAAATCCGTCTTGCTGAAGACTGTTTCCCTTTTGGAGCACTTGCATCAGGGTGAACACAGAGGTGTGGGAGTGAGGGAGTGAAGGGTGCAGGTGGAGAGGGTTTCATCTTGAAGAGGGAATGCAGGACCCGGAATCTGGAACCCAGAATGTTACATTCTTGAAGGTGATAGGCTCAGGAGGAGGTGGAGTAGGACACCTGGCCTGGGGGGTAAAATTTAGAGGAGGCTTAACTTTTAAGTGAGGCCGACCCTGAAAAATGAACACTATCTGGTCCACGTAAGACAGCGAGCTCGGGAAAGGTCATTCGTCATGGCCCCCACCCAGTGACCGTCACTTGTCCACGAGGAGACGTAGTGGAAAGGAGTCTGGGCCAGCACCCCAGCTGCACCCCTATTAGCTGCACGTGTTCTGCAGGTCATTTAACTTGCCCGGATCTACTTTTATAAACTGGAAAATCAGATGGAAACTACCCAACAGAACTGCCATAATGATTAAACAAGGCAAGGTGTTTGAAAATGCTTTGAACAGTCCTTTTAGGTATTTCTATCTTTTCTCAGGCAGCTTTACACTTTGCTCGACGATGACACAAACGGGCACACTGGCCTCTAGTGGGACAGGACGCTGAGGTTCAGGGCACTGGCCCAAGGGTGGGCGGGCCTCCCAGAGCGGTCCTGCCTTTCTCCATCCCGGGGGCTTCGAGGCCAACTGGGGGACGAGGGCTCCTTCCTCCCGTCTGACTAGGTCCTTGAGTACGGTTGCCAGATTTAGCAGATAAAAATACAACCTGCGCAGTTACAGTTGAATGTCGGATAAACAACAAGTAATTCTGTAGTATATCGCACGCAATATCTGGGACATACTTATACTTTTTAAAAAAATCTGTTGTTTACCTGAAATTCAAGTTTAACTGGGTGCTTTGTGTTCTATCTGATGCCAAATTCTATGCCACCCTCTTTGACCACCACTAATACCCCGGAGTGCGCCTGACTCCTGGTGGAAGGTGGGGGGACACAGCACCGCTCCAGTTAAGCTTGGGGGCACCATTCACACCCTTCTGCTTGCGCTCAAGGGGAAACACTTAGAAGCTGACAGGATAGGTTCCGACTGGACTGGAAACTCGGAGTCCTGTGTAGCGGGCCAGGCTGGGGGCCGGAGAGCCTGTGTTTACACTCTCGCCTCTCCCTCTGTAAGGCTGGGTTCTCTGAGTCCTCTAGACCTGGGTTCCAATCCCATCTCTGCCGTGTACTAGCTACGTGACCTTTCCCAGCCTCACTTTTCTCATCTGCAAAATGGTGACAATGACATTTGCCTTGCAGGGGCTACAAAGATAAATGAAACAGTGGCGTGGGGGTAATCTCAGCACTGGGCAGCCGTGAGTGCTCAATACATGCCAGCAAAGGTGATATCCAGATTTTTGTTGGAAGTCCCCCAAGCTCACATGCCCCCCCACCCCCCACTTTCTCCTCCTTCCTTAACGGTCCTTATAAATCCTCAGATTTGTTCTATTTTTAAAAGCTCTTGAGTTGGAGCAAAGACCTTAGGTGAGCGAAGTCAGCTCAGGTAGATGGGGACCCGGAAAACTGGAATATGTGGTGGGTGTTTCCGTCAAAACAGGCAAGTAAAGCAAGTCCTTAGAGGAAGTGCAGGTGGGAGAAGTGGGTGAGGAATTCTTTGGGAGGTGGTGAGCAGGGCCACGCCAAGTGCCCGGGGCAGGTTGGGGGCCTTATAAGGCCGCCCGGAGCGGCTGGCTGTGGATCGCACTCAGCCTCCTCTCCTGGGGTCCAGCTCGCACCTCCGGTAAGTGGGAACGCACCCGTCCTCCTGGGATGTGGGGGCCCTCTCCTCCTTGATCTGTCTCGAGCCGCTAGGCTAAGCTCCTCTACTTTCTCGGGTAATGAGAGCAGTCACATAAGCCTGGTGACAATTAAGGAAATGTCACACTAAGCGTCCCTCAGGAAATTCAGTCTCTATTCCACACCGTTGCTGGGTGTGGCTGAGTTCCTGACTGGGTTGGACGCCCTGGCCAAAGGATTTTTCTCGTTGAGGGGAGAGATGCAGAGCTGTGGCATTTCGTAGCAATTCGGGGCCTCCTCCCAAGCGCGTGCATGCCCCTTTGGCACTACCAACACATTTTCAAGGTTGCTCTTCAGGTTTCCAGAAACAAGTGCGTTACGTATTGTATTTTATACTATACAGCTCCCATGTCTATCATGATTGCCCCCTGGGACCTATACCTCCCATTTATAACCACAAATTTAGAAATTGAGGAATGCTACCCTACAAAGGAAAACAGAGACACGTGGCAGAGTGGGGAAGGCTTCAGAGACTTCAGATCAGCATCCTCCAAACAAGAGCACAGGGTACAGAGGCCTTGCCCAGCGCTGTGGCTACCCAGTGAGGGGCCCAGGCTCCTTCCTCGGAACCAGGCTGCCTTTGATCAAACACCTTCCTGTAATAGTCTCTTACCTCCAGTGATCTATTAGGCCTTCAATTCCCCAGCTCTCCATGGCGCTCCAAGCACTGCCCCTCAGCCAAGGGAAATGAGTCTCCTTAGCATCATCCCCTGGTGAGTCAGGGTGGAGCTGGGATTAGAACTCAGGCTTTAGAGTTCCTGGAACAGGCTTTGTCGGGCCCCATCACTCACACACGACACCTCCATCCAGGACAGCGATGGCCCCTGCCCTCCCCCTCATGCCCATCCGTTCTGGCCCATCAGCTAAGACCTCATGCTTTGATCTTGTAAGATGTCTGGGCTGCCTTTGAATCATCAGCTCAGCACCCCCGTCATAGTTCCTGGTAAGACTTAGAAACAGACTATGTACTCGGTTCAGCCAGGCGTCCACGGGAGGATGGAGGAAGACAGGAGAGCAGAAGAGCATAGGAGGAAGAGAGAGAGGGGCGAGATCAAAACGGGTGCGTGTGAATCACACCATTAACCAGGTTGGGTTCTCCTATCCTTGGCTGGTGGAGAGAATACTCTTCCAGGAGTCAGAAGGGAGAAGTGATGGAGGGAGCCCTTCTCATGGCGTCCCCTGCCCGGGGTTCTTTCAGGCTCACCTGTTCCTCCAGCAATGTCTTACCAGCAGCAGCAGCAGCAGCAGCAGCTGCCCCTGCCCCAGAAGGCCCAGCAGCACCAGGTGAAGCAGCCCTGTCAACCACCACCCAGCAAATGCCAGGAGACGTGTGCACCCCAAACCAAGGATCCATGTGCTCCCCACGCCAAGAAGCAAAGCCCACCCAAGGGCTCAGCTGTCCCGGCCCAGCAGAAGTGCCCCTTGGCCCAACAAGCCCCACAGAGTAAACAGAAGTGAGGTCACCTGGAATGCCACCTGCTCGCCCTCCTGCGCCTCTGCCCCCACCTCCCCTCCCGCCCCCGCCTACCCAGGGCCCGTGAAGCACTGTCAGGAATGCTTCCCACTGAGACCCTCATCACACTTCTCGTGCTGCCTCCACGTCTGCGTCTACCCCCCAGCCTGACGCTCTCCCTGGTGGACATGAGAAGTCTCACTCTCTCCAACCTCCAGTTTGACCACAGCTATGGTGCAACCACGTCCCAATGCAAGGAATGTATCTGGGCTCCTTCTAGGGTTTCACCCTGACTAGTGGGGACACCAGGAGCCGGTCACCGCTTCTGCCTCATTCCCTTCCCCAGCTCCCCCTCCCTCAGTTTCTCTTCTGTTTCCTCCCCTAATAAATCTGTGCCACATGTCACTGTCTGTGTCCTGGCAGCCATCTGTGATCGTCCGTTGGTTCCGAGGGGACACTTGGGGAAGTGAGTGTGTGAGCACACACAGGCCCACAGCCTCATGGGCACAGTTGCTCTCTGGTAACTACCGACAGGGAAGCCCACATCCTGAAACGTCTCAGGTAAAGGAAGGGGAAAGCCAGGGAGCCGCTGACGGGAGCCTGGGAGAGTCTCGCTAACTAACTGTATCGAGGGAAATACAAAGGACCGAGAAGGGCAGCTCCCAGCGTTAGAAGCACCCAGCCTACCCAGCCAAAGTGGTTTTTGCCTCTTGGAAGCTATCATTCTTAGAAAGCAGACAAAACAAACCTAAGTGACGTTAAGAGCCCTACAAAGCACTTCTACAAACGCGTGCCAATGGATTCTTCACGTGTTTGTTTACTTATTGTCCATTCATTTACTCCTGCCCTCACTTACTCCCCGCCCATCTAACATTCAGCAAGCGCTCCTGTGACTTTCGCTTCCACTTTGCCATGCTGGTTCTCCAGGGCTCTCCCGAGACGGTCTACCCGAGTCTCGGTTTCCTCTGCGGAAGTCACAGTTATTTTCCAACACAGGAAAAGGTCATTCCCGGGATCGCCGCATACAGAGTGCGTGCAATTCTACAGTTGGGTTGTCAGGTAGTCCACCTTTATTTGGCTTGTGAAAGAAGCTCTATTTGTACAGCTGGTTTCCTAACCCTGGTCGCCGCTGGGTGCCCATAGAAGAAAGCAGCAGCAAACCTTCCAGATATAAACAGACATGAGTCTTTGAAGGAGAGCTCCTGCGTGGGCAGGGGGAGCCAAACACATAGCCCGGTTTTCTCCCCTGGAGCTTTATTTTCCCCTCGAATTTGCTCACTGAACTCTAGTTGGGCAACAGCAATGATAAATCGCGTCTTCATTTAACACTCTGGCCTGAAAAGGCATCAATACCACCTTCTCCACTTCCCCTTAAAATCACCATCCGTGGCTGATATTTCCAAGTAATAATTGCTTAAAACTCAGTGAGCAGAGGCAATAACCAGGAGTGTCCCAGTGTCCCAAATACAGTTAAAGTTCCGGAGTGAATGCTTGTCATTGAAGAACTTGGACGGCCCTTCTGAGCCCCGGTCCTCGCATCCCAAAATAACTCCTCTGCCAGGTAGAAAGCTCGTGCACCTAGCACACCCCTGGCGTGGCTCCCTCCATCTAAGCCCAGCCAGACTCCTGGTCACATGGTTATGAATGCCCTGTCCGTGTCTCCCAGGAAGGCCCTGGCAAGTCCTCTAACACAGACAACGCAGGGCTGACAGTTCTGCGTTGGCTTCAGCTAATTGGCAAGACAGGTGCGACTGAAAGCAATGAGTGATTCTGCAATGAGTGATTCTGCTGTCGTCTGCGTCTCAGGTTCTTAGCTCGAGGGGAAGGAGGAACATCAAACCCTTCCACACCAATGACCAAGGGCAAAGTCCCATCTCTCTTTGACTCTGTGAGGTCCCATTCCCTTCATAAGAAAATGGTGGGTTTTTGTTTTTTTTAATTTAACTCCACTCATCAGAGGTTCACAAAGTAATAATGTCTTATATATGAAAATCTCATATACATGGCGCGAGAAGTAAGAAAGATTCGTTCGTACCTGGTTCCCCTTCACCTAAAGGAATACAATGTCACAACACAAAGGGACACGTGCATCATTTGGCTCAACGTCACGGCCCAAAGAGAAAACTGAAGGGTTCTCCCAGAATTCCTACACACCCTAAAGTATAAACGCTCCCAGGATACCCCAGAAGACCCAAAATATGCCACAGTCATACAGCACCAGATAATAACTTTTTCCCACATACATTATTCAATTTTGCTACCTCCGTTCTTTGTAAATACTGCTCCTTCTGCCTAAAGTATCAATTCTCCACTTGGCTCCGTAGGAGATCCTCTTAGTTTTAAAGGTCTGGTTCAAATATTTCCATGGGCCCTCACTTAACATTTTAGAAAGAAATGACACCTCCCATCAGCCCTCGTGACACTATGTACAAATTTCTATTATTAAGCAATATAACTATCATATTGTTTTATGAACTCTGCATGTCAGTTTTTGCAATAGCTCACCTTTATGTGTTTAATCCCCTATTAAATTATGAGCCCGTTAAGATTGGGAGTCTTACTGCTCTTAAGAGTCCCGAACTGTACAACAACAGGCTTTTCCAAAATACTGAAGAAAGAACCTGTTTCTGAGTGGAATGGGGTAGCGTCTGGTAAAACAGGAGACTAGTATAAATCCGGAATCAATTTATAAATTATCTGAACTCAGCTGGGAACCTTAAAACTCCAGAGAGGAGAACTTCAGAGGTGAGCTGAAATGTTGTGGGTGGTGTTTTCATGGGTGCACATGCATATAAAAAGTTCATTGAGCTGTCCTGAAGATTTGTGCTTTTTGTTAGTTTAACCTCAATCAAAATAGAAACATTTCACAATATATAAGTGGATCAAATCCTCACATTGCACACCTTAAACTTACACAATGTTATATATCAATTGTATCTCAATAAAGCTAGGGGGAAAGAAACCTCCCCCCAGCAAAAAAAAAAAAAAAAAAAAATGTCATCAATTACCTTAACTAAATTTCATGAAAGATTTATGATACCTTCATACTAAAACTATAAAACAATATTGAGAGAAACTAAAGAACTAACAAACGAAGAGCTGTACCTTGCATTAGAAGATTACTACACTCTAAAGGAGTCATACACACACAATTGTCTGACTCATTACCAAAAAAATGGCATTGTGAACAAGTGAGAAAAGAAGAATACTTTTTCAGTAAACGGTAATGAGTCAAATGGACATTCATACAGAACAGATCCACCTGAACCCGCACCTTACACACCCCCAAAAATAATTCCTGGTAAACTATAGATCTGAATGTGAGCGTTAAAACAATATTTGATTTTAGAAGAAAACACAGAAGAATGTCTTACTGATCTTGGAGGAGGCAATGAGTTCCTAAATAGCACAAAAGGGCCACTATAAAAAATAATTAATAAATTTGGCTACATTAAAACTAAGAGCTCTGTTCAACAAAAGATACTATGTAAAGACACAGACTGGGAGAATTTTACACCCACCACACACACACAGAGACTCACACATACATATATTCAAATGTATAAATGTATGTGTATGCATATTTGACTATATACATAAACATATATATGTGTATATACAAGTATATTATAGATAAAGCATTATATTCAGGATATATAAAGAACTCCTAAAATCAATAAAAACTGCAGAACACCTACTGGAAAAATGGCCAAACACCTGAACAGGTACCTCACGAAAGAGAATGTACAGGGTGGCCAGATGGCTCAGTTGGTTAGAGAGCGAGCTCTGAACAACAGGGTTGCTGGTTCGATTCCCCCAGGGGCCAGTGAGCTGTGCCCCCCACCCGCCCCACAACTAAAGATTGAAAATGGCAACTGGACTTGGAGCTGAGCTGCACCCTCCACAACTAGATTGAAGGACAACAACTTGGAGCTGATGGGCCGTGGAGAAACACACTGCTCCCCAATATTCCCCAATAAATTTCTTTTTTAAAAAAAGAGAGAGAGAATGTCCAAATGACCAATAAACATAGAAAAAGATGCTGAACACTGGTGCTGTATTCACACAGTGAGATGCCACACAACAGAGGTTAGATACACTAGACTACATCCCATGGGTACATCTCACAAATATAACCTTGCTGGGAAGAAAGCAGACATTGAGAGGACATATAGAACGACCCCATTTATATAGGGTCAGAGTGACCGGCAGGTGAGCTGAGGGAGCTGGTCAAGTTCAGTGTCTTTATCCGGATGCTACGTAGACAGATGCAGCCCTTTGTGAAAATGCACCGAGCTGTGTGCATTTTCCTGTATAATATTATACTTCCAAGTTTTTTTAATGTTGTATGAATTTAGAAAGTACTTAGGCAATATTTCCACCCTGACTGACTTGACAACTGGCCGTTTTTCTCACTGTTCCTGTGCAAACTTCACCGATTTCCCATGCACCCTGTCTTCAAACACCATCCACCACACATCAGTGAGGTGAAAACGATATTTCTGTTTTCAGAGGAAAAGAAAGGCTACTGTACTAACAAACCCTCTAAATGCCAGAGGGGGAGCTTCCCGCCAGCCTTCCTTCTCATCTTTCCACTTGCCCTGAAAATTCTCTCCACCCCAGGGACACAACACCTGATCGCCATCTGACCCAGCGGCCCACCTGGGCAGCCACAAACCTGGCTGGCATGCACCCTGCCACCTCCTCTGGCCAGGAGCTCCTTGAGGCAAAGTGCCCCGACCTTGGCATCTGCATGCGAGCTGTTCTGACACTCAGTCCCTTCCAGAAAGGAGCAGGGTCCTTTCTGCAGTCAGACGGCTGCAGGGTGGCTTCTCAGCCTCTCGTCTCCTCGCTGTGCCATTGCGTCCAATCACGTCAATCCCAAGCCATAGTTTTTGCACGCCTGGCAAGCTTGAAGGGTTTAATTACCATTATTTGCAGAACTTTTGTGAAGACTGGTATTAACATCTATGAATCGGCTGGATACAGCATACGCTCAGTAAATGACGGATCTTGTCACCACTTACAGCTGGGGAAGGTCACTGCCAAAGCATTAGCCTAAGGACACTCCTAGAGAGTGGCCCCATGGGAGCTTTTCACTGGCCCAGGAACCGATGCTAATATCTAACTGTGGTCTCTTTCCCAGCCTGGGGAACAAGAACACTATGACCTGGGACAGAAGAGACGTGCGTTCTGGTTCTGGCTCTGTACTAAATATTAGGTTGGTGCAAACGTAATCGCGATTTAAAAGGCTAAAAATCATTGCAAAAGCCTCAGTTACTTTTGCACCAACCTAGTAGCTCTGTGAGCTTGCAAGCCCCTTCACCTCAGCCCTTTGTCCATTAAGTGAGAAGTTGAGTTGGGCGCCTCCCCCCACCTTGAAATCATGTGGACCTATGCATTTCCTCGGGCCTTTGCATCACTGCGGGTCCTGTTCTCTACTGCAGACATGCCAGCCCCGTGAGAGTGGATCTGCCAGTCTCCTAATAAGCAGACGATATGTGTTTGGGGCATGGGCAGAACCCAGAAAATGAGAGAGTGAATAAATGAATGAGCACATAAAAGTCAGATCCCGTGAACAATGCCAGACTGCGGTAACCAGAAAACCTAAAAAGAAGCAAAGACTGTGTTTTAGGTGGTTTTGAAAACTAAAGATTTCTTTTGAATGGGCAGGGTGGGGAAGGGCAGAAAGTGATACTTTTTAGTACTTTGGGATTCCCAAGGTCATACTGTGGCCCTACCAGAAGCTCCTTGGAAAGTTGGAAACGTGGACGCTTAATCCACCGAAGGAATTCGAAATATGTCAGCCCAACATATGCCTCTTTGACATAAAAATTATTTTGAGCTGAAGGCAATTAAGAAACAGCTAACACAAAAGGACCCCTGCCCCTTTTCTGCTAGGAGCAGGCTATAAATTCTCCTTTTCCTGGAGACAGACTCTTATCAGCCCAGAAATGGCACCACAGTAATCTACAAGCAAACCTTCCTACTACATTAGTTCCCACCCATGTATTTACCTTCCCACAGTTTGCTGCCCTTGGAAGCCTAAAACTGCTCTCCTTTGTCCTGTCACGTCTCTACAAACGTGTTGTTTGTTGAAGATGCTATATAATCCATAGTCCTGGGTCACAGCTTTGTTTTAGGTTTCTTCCTCAAGTGTGCCCTGCACACATTAATAAACTGTTTTTCTCTTGTTCTTGTTCATCTGTCTTTTCTTTTAAAGAGTTTCAGCTAGAAAGCTAAGATCAAGCTTTTGCCTCCCTGACACCTACACAAGGAGTCTTCTCCATACTATTCACGCGATGGTGCCCAGGCAGGTGACCCAGGACCTCCTCCTGGCTCCAGGCCACTGGCTCAGCACCTGCCCAGCCTGAGCTTGTCTTTTGATGATTCCTTGGAGGGGAGGTGGGGTTCAAGGGTGTGTGGAAGTCCTTGGCCTTCCTTGGATGGGACGTAATTTCTTCCCAAGTCTCCCAGTACCCTCAGGCCAAACACCTGTATCCCTCAGCATCTAGTCACACCGACATCAATAGGTGCCCAGACACCTCAGCACCCACCTGCACCTCTTCCCACCCACCTGCACCTCCTTCCAGCTGTCTGTCTACATCCAGGGACCAGGAGTGAATATATTCTCTCAGAGCAATGATCTTCAAGCCTGATCACATCTGAGGACTTTTTAAAAATCAACTGATGAAATAAAACAAAAGCGGAGCCCAGATATGGATATTTTTTAAAAAGATGCTAGATAACGTTGACCTCAGTCAAGGTAGAAAAGCCACATGGTTTAGCATCTGGTGTTTTCCTACTTGTTTGATCATAAAAACCACCTGGTGAACACTTTAGAAATTCAGGTTCTGTGGCCTCCCCTGGCTACTTCTAGGTCATTAGGATGGAGAGGTCGCAGCTGTATTTTTAGCAAGCATCCCAAGAGAGTCTCATGCGTAGGTCACTCGGGGAAACACCCCTCCCTGGTGGGTCCTGGGTCCTGGAAGCCCACCGTGTGCTGCATAAAGGCTGGCACTTCACGCCAGGCATTTGGCTGTCACTCAGCAAATATATGTTAAACAAACGACTGACTGTCTACGTCACAAACCAAGACGATCATGGAATGTTCTGAGTCGCTGGAGGTGAGTCTCTAATAACAGATGGACCCTCAGGAGGAGAAAGGCATTGATGTCAGGTGTCCACTGTGGTAATGTTGCCTATGGAATCGCATCTAGCAACAGCTCGGGAGCCGATATTCTCAGTCCTAACATACAGGTAAGAATAACCATCTTACCTTGCTTGCATCTTGGACCTGCCACTTATTGGCCATGTAAACGTGGGCAGGTAACTTCTTTGTGCCTCAACTTCCACATCTGTAGAATGGGGTTTGGCCACCTGTTCCCAGCACTGCTATTGTGAGGATTGGTGTCAAGCACCCAGAATAAAGTCTAAGACTTTGCAGGTGCCAAGCAAATGGGAGCTATCATTAGTAAGATACTTTTCTAATATCACGCACACGCAGACAGTAAAGGAACAGAGCCAGAGTGTGAAGCCAGGACTTGGCTTCCAAACGGGTGATTTACAGAGGTCACTTTGCACTCCGGTGGCACTTGCTTTCGGAGGTGGGTCAGGGACGAAGCAGACACAGCTGAACAAGCAGGAGAGGAGACAAACCACTATGAACAGCCACCTCTGATGGAGTTTTGGAGTCTCCGTAGGAAATGTCTAGCTCACCCTTAAGACCCAGGTGTGTGGATAGTTCCTCTTCCTCATTCCTCACCCCTGCCCCCAAACACACACCTAAAGGTTTGGGGAGCGCCTGCTGGCTCCACAGCTGGGTCACCTCTTGTGAACTTGAGTCGAGGCTCAGCCTCCCATCGCGTCCCCATGGTCACTGGGGACACTGAAAATATATGTCTACCTGTGTCTTTGCTAGCCATGCTCAGGGAACCTCTATCGCAAATGGACATAAATAGGCAATGGATCGGATCGGCTGTGACATCAGGACCCAGTTAGTGTCCCTTCTCAGAGTAACCCTCCAGCTTACAAAATGCCCACACTCCACTAGTCCTGAGGACCACTGTGGCAGAGCTGTCAAGGGACCGTATCCTGCCACATCTGACCTTTGTGACCTCTTGGGAGAGTCACTTGACATTACTCTGCCTCAGTTTCCCCATCTAGGGCATGCCCGGGTCATGGCATGATCACCAACAACTTTAGCCACACCCTGTGCCCCACCTCATACAAAGCATGGACTCTGCGGTCATTGGCACCATCCAATCACTGACGGTATTTTCTGGCCAGCACGGACCCCTGAAAGTTTAGTGGGAAAAGAGAGGGGGGTAAAGCCATCACAAAGCCCAAGCTCGCGGCTCCGCTGGGAAGGTCGCTGCCCTTGGGTACACACGTGTACACACACACACACACACACACACACACCAGAAAAAGGGAACCGCACAGGCAACAGGAAGACGTTTCATCTGATTTCAAGGGGAAGGAGAGGAAAGAACGAGGCAAATCAGCCAGAATCATTATGCACAACATTTTCAGCCTGTTCACCCTAAAAATGCTTGAAGCATCATTTCATTTCATCTTTATAACCATCCTGTAAAGTACAATGTACAGTTCCCACTTTAAAGATGAGGACCTCAGAGGGCAGAAAGGTGAGGGGACGTGCTCAAGGTCACCCAGCCAACGAGGACATAGCAAGACTTTGAAGCCAGTGGGCCACTCAGCCTAGGTTCTTCCTTTTCTACCTGTCCTAAGCAAAGAAGCCAGATTTAAATGTTTATCCATCTTCAGGGACTGGGAAAAGAGAAGGGGGGAGGGGGCCAAGGCCTATTCTCAGGGAGACAGTGGCCTGGAGAGGGAATCATGTTCCCGCCTGGGCTGAATTTCTTCTGTGGGCACAGGAGGGCGGAGAGGTTAACACAAAGGAGAACACGGTTTCTGTGGAGAAAGCCTTTGCTCATGGGGTTTGCTGACTGACCTGGGGTGAGTTATTTCACCTCTCTTGGCCTCAAACTTCCCAGTCCTCACTTGAAGAATACAGACTGGGGTTCTCTGAGGCCCATTACACTCGTGGCTGTGTCTAGGCTGTGTCTCTCGTCCCAGGGAGTTGCCGGTCTAATGAGGGAAAGTGGCTCCCAGGCTCGGAGAGTTCCTAGAATGAGATGTGACGGGCAAATACTAAGGACTTTGTTAATCTTTCTTGCATACGTGAGGAAACAAGTATCGCCATGGGAATACAGTCGTTTTTAACAGGCACAGCTCTGGCATGCAGAAAGCCCCCAGGAGATACAGAGCCAGGAAGAGGGGGAAACATTGCAGCCAGCAAGGGCCGTGGGTATTGGGACTGGAGTTGGAGGGGTCATCACGGAGGGCTCCCTGGGTGGACTTGGGGTGAAGAAAAGACTCCAGGTTTTCAGGTGGGGCTGGTCTACAGTTGGGTTGGGAAGGAGGAAAGGGCCATGGCCAGGAGGCTGGGTGGAGTGGACAGAAAGGTTATCCCAGAAGATGAATTAGCCCTTGAAAATCTCTTAAGTAGGAGAGGGGTGAAGGTGTGGCTGGTGAAAGCAGAGCAGGTTTACCCAGATTCGCAACCAGTCAGGGAGGGGTGGGGTGGGGGGTGATAATTAAGTAATTCTGGATGTGTGCAGTTCAGCGGAATTCGGGAAAAGATGGCGGAAATGGACCTACGGGTCTTGGACTCCCAGTCAAGGAGCCTACATTCAGCTAATTGCATGATTCTAGCTTCTACCTTAGGAAGGCAGACACCTCGTGCCCACCTCAGCTCCTCTGCTCCCCTTCCCTTTCCTACCTGTTCATGTGCCCGAATGTGTTCTATCCCCCAGAACATGAGGAATAACTATGTCCAGGAGAAAGAGAGCAGGGAGGTGGCAAGGCAACCAAAGGACTCCGCTCTGCCTCCAGGGTTAACTCATTAAATCCTCCAGAAAGGCTGTGGCTCGCCCCTCCCCCAACACAAGCCCTACACTTGGGTCTGAGGGGGATGGTGGCAGCAGGAATTAAGCCCAGGTGACATCACTGTCAGGCAGCCAGTGCCAAAAATATCAAGTGGGTGGTTTTCCTCGCAAAAGCTGAGCCAACTGGTAATTGAGGGGAGTGGGGGTGACTCATGTTTGACAAGTAAGGAATGACAACAGAGGGCCATTTCCTTAAGGTAGGGCTCAGGTATCCTATAAAAAGCCAGCTGCCCGTTGACTCTACACCATACCAGGACGACCCGAAACCCGTCCTTCTCTGCAAACCAGGTAAGGCTCTGATGAGAACCCATGTGAAACTTGTTTATTTTTCATGATTAGAAACGGGACAGAGGCCGCCATGTGTAAGAGGGCTGATGCAGGGTATTAGTTGGAGAGAGAGACTATGGGGTGCCTCTGTTTTCATGTGAAGCACAGTTTGGGTTTGAAGAGAACTTAGGAGGTGGTTACATTTCCGCTGCCTCAGTGGCCAGACATAGGATAGGGGTCAAGTACGAGGACAGATTTGTGCAAGTTCCCCCAGTATGTTCAAAGCAGGGTTACAACTAGAACTCACTTCCGAGCACTCTCAGAAGTGCCACTGTCCTCTCTGGTTATGTTACTTATTATAAAAATTTTAATTCATGCGATGGACCTCTCCTGAGACCTTATTGTAGTTAAGGCACTATGCTAGGAACGTTAGGAAGTTCCTCCATAAACTCACAACCCAGCAGGGAAGGTATTGCATGTACATAGATGAAACCCAAAGTAGCGGGTGATGGGTGTGGGGAGAGGGGGCAGGGCAGGGCTGTGGCACCGTGGGAGTGCCACACTCAGGGAGAGCTCCCAGTGACGGCACATGACGTCTGTGACGTGAGTGACGATGGAGGAGCATTTGGGCAAGCAGAGCTGGGAAGGAAAGCATTGCAGGGGGGCCGTGTGAGCAGCGGCTGTGAGTGAAGAAGTGGGCGCTTAGATTCACACACGAGACTGATCCTAGAAGTGACGGCGTGCTGTGTGGTACGAGGCCTGGGTAGCCTGCAGTCGTTTCTGATATATCACTTCCCCAAAGACCGAATAGGTGGTCTTGGGTACTTGCCAATGAGGGATAGCACACGTCTGGGGAAGAAAGGGAGCCAAGGAGCGAATCCTACTGAAATGGACCGAACAACTTGCCTTGAAGCTCCTCCTTTTGAAAGGGCCCAGAAATTATCGAAGCATATTTTGCTCTCAAGTGTAAGGAGACAGGGACAGAGGAGGGTCACTCTTCTAAAGGGGCCTGAAAGAAAACCAATTTGGCATTGAACGTGGCTTTCTCCTTAGTTAATCCTGGTTTAAACCATCTGCTCTGTCTCTAGGCCCGTCCTCCTCTGAAACATGAGTTCCCATCAGCAGAAGCAGCCCTTCGTCCCACCCCCCCAGCTTCAGCAGCAGCAGGTGAAACAGCCCTCCCAGCCTCCTCCCCAGGAACCATGTGTCCCCCAAACCAAGGAGCCATGTCACACCAAGGTGCCAGAGCCATGCCACCCCAAGGTTCCAGAGCCGTGTCCCACCAAGGTTCCGGAGCCGTGTCCCACCAAGGTTCCGGAGCCGTGTCCCACCAAGGTTCCAGAGCCGTGTCACACCAAGGTTCCAGAGCCGTGTCACACCAAGGTTCCAGAGCCGTGTCACACCAAGGTTCCGGAGCCCAGCCACCCCAAGGTCCCTGAGCCGTGTCCCTCAACGGTCATCCCAGCGCCAATTCAGCAGACCAAGCAGAAGTAATGGTGTCCACAGCGAAACCCTGGAGGAGCCGACCACTGGATGCTGAAGCCCCTTTCCCACTCCGTTTATTCGTCCCACTTATGCTGTCACCCTGAGTCGTAACCCCTCCCTCTTTGTAACCTCAAAAAAGATGGTCCTCACTCTCAGTCTGAAAGGCTCTGAGCCCCTGCCTAAGGCTGAAGGTCTCAGTGGCTGAGCTGGTCTTCTAGCTGCTGAGGGCTCATCGGGACAGTGAGTGGGGGGTCAAGGGACTGTTCCCGGCTCTGCTTCCATTAAATCCTTTGTAATGCCATAGCTGGCTCTGTGTGTCATTGACCACCTCGGCTTTCCTCGCTCTTCCCTCAACATGAAGAAGGCGCTGCACACAGAGGGCTGGTTGTGAGGGCTGCAGTCAGAAAGCGCCTAATCCAGGCGCTGAGAACACGCGTGCGTGTGTGTGTGTGTGTGTGTGTGTGTGTGTGTGTTGTACTTACAGCACAGTCCTGGGCTGCCGATGGGAGGGCCATCAAAGCCGCCTGGAGCCTGTTACTTGGGGCAGCCTCAGCCAGAGCAGGGCTTTCTTCCCTCCCGCCCGAGTGAGTCAGGCCTGTACGTACACGGTATCTGCTTCAAGCCTTCCCTGACTGAGCCCTGGCCCCCAAATAGCCCTTATTCTTTTTAGTTTATTCTACTGTTATTATTATTATTATTATGAAATAGGGCTTCTACATATTCCAACATAAGTATCTGTTCTTCACTCATCCTCCCATCCTGATGTCCCAACACACAGAAGCCAAACACTTAAACACTCACACTCAGATACAAACACACACACATTCACAAACACATACATACCCACACTCACCACAGAGCTACACACAGAGTGCAACACACACACGCACACGGTACCTCTCAGAGAAGAACATAAAAGCAGATGCTTCAAAGAAGAAAAAAGTTCAGGCAGGTTTCAGAAGAAAGAGGGGTTAATACAGATGAGACGAAAAGTCAGTGTAAAGATCACTGAGATATAAACTGTTAGGCTGAAAGGAGACTCAAAGAGCACCTCCCGAAAGGGGAGGGTAATTCATTAAGGTCCCCTGGAAGTCACGTTTCTGAATCACACCCAGAGCCCACTTTTCAGTTTTCCACCCTCTGGCTCTGTCCAATGAAGCCCCATCTTCTTGTGTTTGCTGGTGACCAGTGGGTTTGAAAGGCTCTGTTGAGCGGGGCTGGGATACCAGGGAGCTATCGCTAGAGGCTGAATGACCAACAGAATTTTCAGAAGGGCTGCAGTGGTCATTGGGGAATGAACCCCATTTGTTGACAAGACAGATGGTCCTTAACATCAAGCAGGTGGGAGGCAGGCAACAGGTAGCACCTGTATGATACACAAGCACTTGAACAAGTTTGGGAGGAACTCCAGAGCCATCTGGAGACTGTAAGATAAAAATTGTCCCGCAAAGTGTGCAGGTTGATGAGTAATTATCAGACTGACAGGAGAGAATGATGTCACTTGGGTCTGTAAGGTTTGCACGAGTTGAAGTGATTTCCGATGGCTGCTCATTGGCATGATGGGAAATGTCAGTGACATCCACAGGAGCAGTCACTGGGGACCTTGACTCGTGCTATGTGGCTGGAAGGAACCATCTTAAAGGGGAGCTGTGCAAAATGAGTCAAAATCCTTTAACATCCACATGCCCTCTGCATTCCACTGGGAAATGTGCATTCATAGGCACAAAGATTTATTTATCAGAATGATCACTTCAACATTATATATTATAAGAGATCCAAGATGGCGGCAGAATA
The DNA here is from genome assembly GCF_036562045.2 of Rhinolophus sinicus. Lineage (NCBI taxonomy): Eukaryota > Metazoa > Chordata > Mammalia > Chiroptera > Rhinolophidae > Rhinolophus > Rhinolophus sinicus. Next base: position 52,327,233 of record NC_133763.1, read on the forward strand.
GATAAACACTCTGCCTGCTTCCTTCCATGAACACATTACAATTACAACTAAATTATAGAACAATCATCCTGGAGAACCATCTGAAGTCTAGCTGAACAGAAGTTTTATAACTAAGGATATAAAAAAGAAGCCATATTGAGACTGGTAGGAGGGGTGGAGACGGGGAATGCGCCCCAAACCTCCCTGTGGGGGCTGAGAATCAGCAGGGATATCTCAGCCATGGAGGTTCCAGCCTAGAGGAGTGAGGGACCCCAGCCCCCCACATCAGGCTCCCCAGCCCGGAGCACTGGTGTCAGGAAGAGGAGCCCCCACAACATCTGGGTGTGAAAAACAGTGGGGATTCCGACCATCCAGGTGGGACAGAAGGCGGCAGGAAAACCAGCCGTCCTCTTAAGCACAGACTCATTCGCAGGCCCTCACGTTGAATTCCCACAGAAGGACGGTGACTTGGATGGCATGGGAGCCATACTGGGGACAGACTGAAGTGTGTGGCTTTGAGGCAAGGGCTGGAGGATAGTCGCCATTTATCCTCTGTGAGGTCTTCCTCCCCAGCCGCCAGCAGGTGGGCGCCATCTTTCCTGTGTTGAGCCCACCCCCATGTGGCCAAATCTGAATCTGATTGGCCTGGAGCTCCCCGGGGACCCCTCCGCACTCAATTACCCCAACACCGGAAGCACTGTCTCTGTTAGCAGCCAGCCCTGCCCACATTGTACTTTTTCTCGGAAAACTATGGGAGGCTGACAGGCTCCGTGGGTGGTAACTGGCCTCAGGTGTGTTCTGAGACTTTTGCTGAGTAGCTCCAGGCTCAGCACTGGCACTAAACCAGAATTTACATTAACCTGGTGACCACAGCTCCTCCCTCCCCTCAGCTCCTTTCCTCTCCAGTAAGTAGGCTTTTCACACAGGCAAGAGTAGAGGGTAGGACACTGCTGCTGTGTGAGGGATTCAGGGACAAACTACACACAGGCTGGTAAACTGCAGCTCTCACCTGTGCAGGTAAAGAAATGCACGTTTGGTTCTCTTCATATCTTGGTTTCCTGACCCTCACACTCCTCTGTCCTAGCAGAGCCCTGAGTCTCCATGTGCGCTGGAGAAAAAAACGAAGATAGTATCTGGTTTAGGTGAGAACTGCTCACTCAATAAGGGAGTTCCCACTGGGCTGCGGGCTGTTTCCTCCCATTTCTGACTCAGAAGAGTCTCTTTCCTGGGGCTCTATGCCAACCGCTTTCCTAGTCGGCTTCCTGCATCTCCCCACGTAATGTGCTTGCTTCTCGGCCATATTGCTCCCCCGCACCCCCTCTGCCATCTGTCTTGTTTCTGCTGTATGTCCAACGCCCCCACATACACACCCCTGCCACCTCCACACCCCTGCAGAAGCAGTGCCTGCCCAATGGGAGGAGCTTATTGGATACCTGCTGAGATGTTGAGTGGTCTATTCACCAGGTGATGCTGGGAATTGGAGGGGAACATGCTAAGCCTCACTCTTTGAACACAAAATTATAATTTTTGCTTAAAAGTTTACATTTTACCATTAGCAATAAGTACTGTTTCGTTTTCTATAAATCACCACAAACCTAGTATCTGAAAACAACATATAGTATTTATTATTTCATAGTTTCCGTGGGTTTAGGAGTCTGAGGTGCTGACATTTAAATCTAAAAAGCCACATATGCTAGTGGTGACACTATCGAACAGCCTAGTTCCAGAATCCCCCAAAAAGGGCGTTAGGTCAATCCCAAGCTTCTTACACTGTTCCACCACAGGGATTCTCTGACCTTGGCCTAGGCACTGATATTCATCATTGAGTAATTGTGTTTCTTTTTCTGCAGCTCAAATAAAGCTCAAATAAAGCTTTATTGTTTCATGACGGGTCCTAGCCTGGATTCACCCAAAACAGAGCCTCATATGCAACTAATTCCTTCGAGAACATAATCCCTGGGAGGAGGAACACGAGCTTAAAGGAGGGAGTGAAACGAAGCAAAAGGAAACACCAATGTGTTACAAAGTAGGTAACCACCAACGGCCTTTCCCTGATAATTTTTTGATGTGCATTTTCCTGCTAATTAATGATGCCGAGCGTCTTTTCAGACACCCACTGGCCATTTGTACGTCTTCTTGGAAGAAATGTCTGTTGAAGCCCTTGGCTCCTTTTTTAATCAAGGTATTTTCTTTTCTGCTATTGAATTGCAGGAGTTTCTCATATATTTTGGAAACTAACCCCTTATAAAATATATGGCGTGCAAATATTTCCTCCCATTCTGTGGGTTGCCAATCAATCTGCTGATAATTTCCTGTGCCGTGCAGAGCTTTTTAGTTTGGTGTAATCTCACTCGACCACTTTTACTTTGTTGCCTGTGCTTTTGGTTTCATGTCCATGAAATCCTCGTCAAGCTCAATGTTACAGAGATTTTCCCCATGTTTTCTTCTATGAGTTTTACAGTTTCAGGTCTTACACTTAAATCTTTAACTCGTTTTGAGTTGGGTTTTGTGGATGGAGCATGGTAGGGGTCCAATATCCTCTCTCTCTCTCTCTCTCTCTCTCTCTCTCTCTCTCTCTCGTCTGTTTTTGCATGTGGATATCCACTTTTCCCAACATTTGTTGAAGAAACTACTCCCTCATTGTGTCCTTAGCACTCTTGCCAAAGATCAGGTGGCCATCTATGTATGTATGTATATATTCATAGGCTTTCTATTCGGTTCCATTGGTCTATAGGTCTGTCTTTATGCCAATACCATACTGTTTTAATTATTATAGCTTTGTAATATAATTTGAAATCAGGATGTAATGCCTCCAGATTTGTTCTTCTTTCTCAAGGCTGTTTGGGCTAATCTGGCTCTTTTATGATTCTATGTGTCAATTATGTTAAAAACAAAAGGTAAGTATTGATAAGATTATGGAGAAATCGGAACCCTTGTACACAGTCGGTGAGAACGTAAAATGGTGCAGCAGCTGTGGAAAATGTATGGAGAGTCCTCAAAAAATTAAAAATAGAACTACCATGTGATCCAGCATTGCCACTTCTGGGTGTATATCCAAAAGAATTAAGATCAGCCTCTCTAAGAGATATCGGCACTCACTCCCGTGTTCCTGGCAGCATCATTCACAATAGCAAGACATGGAAACAACACAAGTGTCCATCAACAGGTGAATGGATACAGAAAATATGATTTATACACACAGCAGAATTCTGTCTGATCTTAAAAAAAAGGAAACCCTGCTATTTGTGACAACATACATGAACCTGGAGAACATTATGCTAAGTGAAATCAGCCAGACACACAAGGACAAATATTATATGATTCCAATTACATAAGATATCTAAAATAGTCAACTCACAGAAGCAGAGAATACAATAGTGGTTTTCTGTAAAGGGGTGGGAAAACAGGGTGTGGTTGGTTATTCCATGGCATAAAGTTTCAGTTCTACTAGATAAATAAGTATCAGAGCTCGGCTCTATATAACAATGCCTATAGTTACAAATGTGTAGTGCTCTTAAACTTTAAGAGGGTGGCTTTCATGATAAGTTCTCACCCCCCACACACACACACACACACCAAGAAAAAGACACAAGGAAACATTGGGAGGTACTGGATTTCTTTGATTGTGGTGCTGGTATCAGGGTGTTTGCATATGTCCAAAGTCATCTAATTGTACTTATTAAATATGGAAAAAAAATGTGTCTCAAAGGGTTTTCCCTAGGGCAGCATTATCTCTCAGTTCATGTACTCCATTGGTGAAGTGTGACTGCCAAGCATTAATAATTCAAGCCTGCACTTCCACAAATGCCTTAAAAAATCACACAGACACGTCACACTGTAGCATCCTGGAACCTAGGGTCAAGAAAATACAGCACAAGGAAATATGTGGGAATAGTCATGACTGACAAAAGAGCAAGACCCAGAAAATCTGGAGAGTGTTTAAAGGTAGGCAATATCATCCACAATGGCCCGGGCCATTGATACGGGAAAAGTAGCGGCCTTCCGACACCAGGAAAGGAGGGCAGTGGGAAAGACGAGGCACCTCTGGACGTGGGACTCACCATCAGAAGCGATGGCATGCCTGCTCTGTACTGGGGATCAGTGCATGTACAATGGTGGGGAAAAAAACAAGCTTCTCTGAAGGGCAGAAAGAGCCTCAACACCCAGCCACCGAGCATGTTTGTCCAAACAGAAAGGAACAGAGTTGGGTAAAGTAATAAGTTGTAGAGGCTGATGACAGAGAGGCTTTCATAAAAGTGAACAGTGTGTCAGGACAGGGCAAGAGAGAGCCCACCCGGGAAAGAAAGACAGGAAATAAGAAAGGAATTGCTTCTAGAATCACAGTCCAGAATCAAATAGGACACGAGACAGCCCCAGCTTCATACAGAGGAGCAGGAAGCAGATTCCTCTGGAGATGAGAATCCCAGGTGGAAAAGCAGTGTCTGCTCAAAGCTCCCTGTGTCAGGGGCTCCTGAGAGACGGGTTTGGAGAGGAGAGCTAATGAGACTGGAGCACAGAGTGAGGGTGGCCCTGGCACCATGCCAGAGGGAGGTGGCTAGTCAGACACTAGCAGGGAGGGAAGAAAATGGGTGGGGAAGGAAGCAGAGAGAGAGGATGGCGAATCCTCACCCTCTTCTCAGCTCCTATCATGAGTCCATCCTAAGAAAGTGAATCATTTTCAAATAGTTGCTTTATTATTGTCAAACAATTCATAGACATGCCTCTAAATAATGCTTTTCTCTGTCTCTCTCCCCTCCCTCCCCTCCTTCCTTCCTTCTTTTCTCTCTCTCTCCCTTCCATGAACCTACACATCTATCAGGGAAAACAACTGCCCACTAACTGAGCCTCTGCCAGACAGATGTGAGAATGAAGTACAAGTAGGGCCCTGGGAAACTGATGGCAGGAGCCCATGGCAGTGACTGCACCTAAGGGCTCAGGTTCACGGGAGGTAACGCAGGGGTGAAGCAGTGGGAAGGGAGGAGCCATCCACATACCTGAGTTTTAAGGATGTTTAGATTTCCCCTGGGTCACGCCTGCTAAGGGACTGTGTGCTGAGGTCAACTCTGAGTGAGAGACCTCTGTTTTCTCTGACCATGATCAGAGGATATGGCTGACATAGGAATTCAGGGAATCAAAGCCCCCTTGTTCTTGTGTCACCCCCGGGGAAAAAAAGAGATGGATGAGAGGCAAGATCTTCAGGGCGGTGACATCGTGTTGAACGGATGCAACACTGTCCATCCCCAACCCGGCGACTGTCCCTGGTCAGCATGGTGTGTGTCTGCTGGCTCTCGCCAGAGTGTGAACAATTCATTTCCAATGCAGGCATTCTGGCCCTTCCTGTCCCCTCCCAGGCCTGGATCCATTCAGAAATGGAACAGTATACGGTTCACTTATTGTCCTTATTGAATAGTCACTTCAGTGAGGAGCAGGTGACTCACTCCCTGTTTTCAGGGGCTTCCCAGAAGAACCAGTAGTGCCTATTGCTCATCTCCACATCCACTGAGAAAACTGAAATGCTCACCAGAATTAAGAAGAGCTAAGGATTATGGTCCTGTTCAGGAAACATAGTTGTTCCTGGTGCCAGAAGCCCAGAAACTCCCTCCTGGTTTAATTCATCACCACCCAAGAATCCGGTTGCCCATAGCAGTTGGGTGGACAGTGGGAACCAGCCCAGGTGACTTCTTTGTCAACGTGTAAGTATCCAAAAATGTTAAGCCAGAGATTTTCATGACAAAAGCCTGAACAAAGGTAGAGTAGCCTCCCTCAAAAAACCCACTTCCTTCAGGCAAGGCCCATGGTCTGTATAAAACGCCAGCTGGCCAGAGACACCCCACCAGACCCGAGAGGCCCGACAACGTGAACTTCTCTCTGTGCCAGGTGAGTCTTGCCACTTGCAATGTCTTCATATTTGCCTAATTGGATTTTATTTGATTGGGGTCTGTGTCATGCTAAGGATCTATTTATTTTACACGCAATGGTAATGTGTGTTTAAGGTGACGTTACAGATCTTTTTGACTTCCCACTCAGATGACAGCTATGGAACTTGGGGTCAGAAAAGGGCGATAGTTTCTGTAAGGATCGTCTGGTCAGTTACAGGATGAGGACGACAGCCCACGTCCAGGGTACTTTTAGGGACTTTTAACCCTCCCTCCAATCATTATTGAGAATTCGCAATCTTGATACGTTTTTCTTTACTCCATGGACCTACAATCCATCCGGGAACATGAAACATGGGTGTGATTTGCAAACATATTGCATCGAAAGTGATTAAGAAAGAGGGCAAGGCAGGTATTGCGCTATGGCAAACCGAGGATTTGGCAGAGAATGCCTGGGACGAGAGCCATGACGGGTATGCCTGTGCAGACAAGCAGCAGTGGAATGAAAAGCCTTCCAGAAAGCATGCACGGAAAGGACAGTGTGGACAGAGGGCCCCTAGGTGGGATTCTGTGGGCTCAGGGCAGGGTGCTATGGAGTTTCCCTAGGAGAGCGACGTGGGGGACATGAGAGGGTGGACCCCAGAATTTTCATGCTATCATGTTTCCACATTATTCAAAACCTGGGGCCTCAATCAATCCTGGGAACCAGCTATTGTGTGGTGTTGCCGACGCAGGTTTTCAGAATCACCAGGGAGAAAGGAAGCACGGCTCAGGGCTCCACCATGTGGAGCAGAAGAAAGCACCTCTGAGCTTCTCTGCTTGAAATCACCCAAGTTCCCCGTGATCTCAAATTCAGGGCAACAGAGAGAAAGGGCAGAGAGCCTGTCACATCTGAAAGGGCATGAAATACCATAGCATGGCATTTATCATACCGTGTGTCTTCTTCCTTGTTTCACCAAACCACTGAGTCGGTTTTACTGTTTCTAGGCCCATCCTCCTCTGAAGCATGAGTTCCTACCAGCAGAAGCAGCCCTTCGTCCCACCCCCCCAGCTTCAGCAGCAGCAGGTGAAACAGCCCTCCCAGCCTCCTCCCCAGGAACCATGTGTCCCCCAAACCAAGGAGGCATCCCACACCAAGGTGTCACAACCTGGCCACACCACGGTGCCACAACCTGGCCACACCAAGGTGCCACAACCTGGCCACACCACGGTGCCACAACCTGGCCACACCACGGTGCCACAACCTGGCCACACCAAGGTTCCGGAGCCATACCACCCCAAGCAGCCCGAACCAAGCAAGCCTACGTTTCCCGAGCAGGGTCACACCAAAGTCCCTGAGCCGGTCCTCCCTAAATTCCCTGAGCCTGGCCAGTCGAAGATTCCTGAGCCATCTCCCTCAGTGGTCATCCCAGGCCCAGCCCAGCAGAAGACCAAACAGAAGTAAAGTGGGCCACAGCCACACGCCTGAGGAGCCGACCCCGGGCACTGAATGCCTCCGCTTCTGCTTCTGTGTCCTAATTGCCTACAGTCCTTGTATCTGCATGTTCTCACTCGGTCTTTCCTATTTGCATCTAAAACTATGTGCTAGGAAGCTGTTCCTTACACAAACTTTGGAGGGCCCCTGAGCCTCTAAATTACACAGGGGTCTTAGGGGTTTTAGTCTAAATTAGTCTAAATCACTGCTCAGGGTTCATCCAAAGAGGGAATCTGGATGGGAAGAAATGCACGTTTCCTGCTCTGCCTCCATTAAATCACCTTTGAGTCCACTCCCGGCTGCGTGTGTCATTGGGTGACTCAGCCCCATTCGCTGCTCTCCCATCACGAGTGGGACCTGTAATCAGAGGGACTTGGGGTGACATCACCTGTCCCGACTGGTCCTGCATCCTTCTGTACATGTGACATCCCTATTGTGTCACAGAACTTTGGTCAGAGCCTGTCACCTGGGCGCCACACCTGCAGCAGGGCTGCCCTCCGGCCCTAGACTCAGTCATGCTCAGTTCCACGGTGCCTGCCCCATGCCCCCTCTGATCCTGAGGACCTTGTCCCCAAGACTGCTGCTTAGTCCCCAAAACATCCCTCCTACAGGCTTGAACCTGACTGTTCTGGTTTTCACCGCTCAACCCACCCCAAAAGATTTATCCAGCGCCTCGAAGCTGGTGGCGAGTTTTAGGCAGGGACGCGGTGTACGTGGTCCAGGCGAGGTGTAACCATCCACGGTATTGGGACAGTGTCATTCAGCCATAGAATGTCAGGCGTGACAGGAGAGCGTCTAGTACAGCCATTCCATTCTTCAAGTAAAGAAACCGATACCCCAAACATCCATTGCAGGAACCCAGAAATGATGTTTTTGCATCCCACCCAGAGCCCAGTTCGCCAGACCCCCAGCCCTCACTCTCTTCTGCAACCCGGTCTTGTTGATTTCAGCAGCGACCAGCAGGGTTGGAGGCCTGGGTGGAGTGGGTTGGAATAGTTCTCCAAGGGCACAGAACACACCATACAATTTCAGAAGGGCTACCCATAGTCATCGGGGAGCAAACCCCATTTTTGATAGGATGCATCCTTGTCGGGAGGAGAGCCCATGTGCCTCTCCTCCCCACACCCCCCATCCCAATTCTTGATGCTGGATACCCCAACACTCCACTCACAGCAGGACTCAAATCCTGCCCGCTGATTGACAGCTGACGTCATGTAACGGCTCAGCTCCTCTTCCCTCAGCAAACTAGAAAACACAAAGATGGGTCCTTCCCAACCCTGCTACAGCCCAATTTGCAACCGTGGAGCCGGGACTGGATCCCTTCAGTAAACTTCCATAGGGGGACAGGAGAAGCAAAGGAGCTGGCCCATATCTGACCCCCAGGAATTCCAACTTTTCTCAGAGCAGACGTGAAGAAATCCTTTGATACGACATCCCCCCCCCCCCCCCCCCCGCTCTGCAAGGCATTCTTAGCCTGTGAGGGTCCTTCCTTCATATTAGCCTCCAACGTGGGTTTTCTCGTATGCCCTCCTCTGGCTCAGTGCTCTTGCTACCTCAATCTTGTTGTAAGACCCCAAAACACAGGTTTTTGTAGTCTGGGCCCACGGTTCTCAGGCAAGACAACTCCATCGAAAATTTTGCAGGCTTCTGGTTTTTTCCCATCAGCCCCCTTGGCAGCAACTCTACTCAAAGCTCTTTTCCTGCCCTCATTATTCTCAACCACGTGCATTTCCCTGTGTGCTTGCTCCCCTTTTTCTTTTTTTTTTCATGCACTGCTACTGCCCTAATGCTCTCTGGGACGTGGGTAGGAAGACTCCACCTGTAATCTCATCGGTGCTGCAAAAATTTGTCTTAAGACCTTTGTTGTTTTGCGCTTATCTCTGTGCTGAGATTTAGAAGGAGTCGGCTTTTTCTACCAATTTTCGATACCCTTAAGAATTCCTGTTTCTTCTATCTGCAAATTGGCCCATTTCTTTCACGAAGTCATTCATATTTTGCCGACAGGACTCAGTAGCAGCCAATAGTCACCAAATTTCCGCATCTGTCTAGTCACTTTATATATATATAACTATAAGCTTATTGGGCAAACAGTCTGCCTTTCAAGTACCAGGCGGCAATTTTACTGCCTGATGTTTTAACGCAGTGCGGCCTTTAGGGAAGTGCCAGGGCAAGGGGAGCAGAAGGAATCCTGTCCAGTAACACGGGGAGCCCTCCACTCTGAACACATATAAAGCCAATATTCCCGATACATCAACCAAGAAAAATCCCCAGTGTGGGGGTCCAGAGGGGCCAGGTAGGGGCACAGTTGTCCCATTGGCTGAGACACCAAAGAAAGGGGATGTGGTGAGTCCTGAGCCAGTATTTAAGGCAGGAAACCACAGAGGGCTTTCATTGGACCCCATGTAACCAGCAAGATAAGACAGGTGCCATTGAGCTGGTAGTAAACAGTATTTAAGGGGGTTTTCCCCAATATTCAGTTACTCGCACACCAGCATCCGTTTTACCACAACTTCATGTGCTTGTACTTAATATTTGCTTCATATTATTTTATAACAGAGGATTTTCTTTCAAAAATCACAAGTATATATTTACCAACTTAGAGTCACTCAGTGGTATTCTCACGACACGTGACAAAGCAAAGCCTGCTAGGAGAGCATTTCCTGGGTAAGTACACTTCCTGCCCTCAAAAGGCTTTCCGCTGTGACTTTCATCCCCTTATACAGGTAACTCTTCCGCTGTAGAGTGGAAATTCTCAGACACAAGAAAGCCCAAGAACGTGAGAGACATTTGGGCTCCTGAATAAAAACATTCCTTCGCGCATCTTACTCTGAGTGAATTGCCGAGGATGAACTCTTTCCCCTCTGGGCCTTGCCTCTCCTCCACTTCCTCTTTCCCGCCACAGAGACCCTGGAACATGGCAGGCAGGCTCTGACCTTGGAGTATTTGCATCGGAATCTCCTGACCCAGAACACTTTCCACAGCCATCCTAACATCTAACCTTTCACCTGCTTCAAGGTGAACAAAGCATCACCTTCTCAGAGAGGACCCACCAGCCCCACCTCCTTGGGGCTCCCAAGCGCAGACACAGCTATTGCTTTTTCCACAGCATTTGCATAATTAGAGTCATCCTGTTTCTTTGTCCTTTATTTCCACCGTCCCTATAGCGTATGAACTCCCCAGGGTCAGAGATTTTTGTTATTGTTCACTGACGCACCCCAACTGTCTAGAAGCCCGCCTGACTTGTTGCAGGCACTCAGGAATCAGTTGAAAGCATGACCTGGAATTCCTCCGACCTATAACGTTGGTGAATCCTCAAGATGTTCCCTTGTCACCAGCAATTTGTTGAAACTGCAGGGTTAGACAAAGCCTCCAGCGCGGAGCACGTATTCTGGGGGGAGGTTTGGGGCTTGTCATCACCACATACTCCCTGACTTACCCTTCCAAGTGCCTTGGATTTCACTTGAGAAGTAACTGAACGCACTTGGTCTTGGAAAGCTCCACTGCCCTCCGGTGAGGCGGCAATCTCCCCCCGGGCTCGGCCTGAGTTCTTGAGATTCATGTCTGCTTGGGAGCAATCAGATGGTGCTTCGCATCTGAATAAAAAGAAGGTTTGATGCTTGTGGGCTTTTTCTCATGTGCTGAGAAGATGGAGAACTCTTTGTCTGGAGATGAAGGCCGATGTAGTTATCCACAGCCTCCTGCCACCCCCTTCACCACCGCCACTGGGCCAGTCCGGCTCCATGTGCGTTAACTCTCCCCCACTCTTGGATTGCACACACAGGGTGCATTGCTCCGTGGGTGCCCTGCACCGTAGTGCCAAAGGGGCCTGGGTCAGGAAAGAAGAGAAGGCTCTTACACGAAGCCCATCCAAACCTACATGGAAAGGGCCCCGTGACAGTGTGTGCATCAGAGGCAGAGCGGAGGGGATGTGTAAGGACGCCCAAAAGCTACGTAATGCCATTCGTTCACCAATACAACCAAGAAGGGCCAGGCTTTGGTATAAGAAAACCAGCAGCGCCCTATCATCCTGACAAGGATATCGGTGTGAAAGTCAGAGGCAGGTGGGAAGATGCCAGTGGCACTCACAAGCCATATGGCTTCCAGAAAATTCATTGGCTAATCCAGAAATTCAGCTTTCCTGTATAGGAGAAAAAAGGCTGAATACCCGACTATTCACCGCCCGTTGGACAAAACAGCAGAAGGAGAAAGGAGAAATTGAGACGGTAGAAAGGGAAAAGCGTTGGCTGGGGGAAAGGAGACACAAGTCAGGAAGACACATGAGGTCTAAGCTGAGAGAGTGGGTCCAGGGCAGACATGAGAGGCAGGGCCCAGCCGCAGAGCCGAGGATCAGGTCAGCCAGGTCCACGGCTGTGCCACAGAGGACCAAGGGGCAGAAGGCTGGCTGCCCTGGGTCCGAGAAGCCCACCAGACCAACAGCAAGGGATGCCTGGAATTCCCTTTGCAGGGTCCTTAGAGATGGCGTCTGGGTGAGAAGAGCTGAACTGATAAAACAAGCCGTGAACTCAGGCATGGTGGTGACCGTGGCCAGCCCAAAGGGAAGCAGCAACGTCAACTCTAGGGAAGGAAACAGATGGGTGGGGGGTAGCAGAAACAGCTATCTATTGGTGAGCCCTTACGAGGCCGCCTCTTCTGAGATCATGCCATTCGCCTTGTCACAGGGAATGCTTCTCTTATCAGAAATGTCCTAGTTGTTCTCAAAGCCACCTCTGTGTCTCATCCCAAATAATTCCATCCATTCTGTAATTGTCCAAACACAATGCAGAGTGGGGGGGTGATGAGTATAATAATCGTTAGGGGGGGCCGTGGGAGGAGGTCCTGGTGGTGGCTGGCTGGCCCTGGGCTCGAATTCAGGGGAGGTGACACCGCTGTGGAGCCAGCAGCTACGCCACAAGCTGTAGGTGAGCGAAGTTCAAGAGGGAGGGACCACATAACACTTGGATTTGAAGAATGACTTGAATTTTCCAAAGAGCCCAGCTTGTGACAGATTATGTGTGAAAGGCAGGTCTGGATTGGTGATCCCAGTTTCATTTCATCTGGAGCGGAGTGAACTCTGCTATCAAGGGTCAAGGACCCCCAGGTCCCAGGTCCCTGTGCTGCCCCCAGGAAGGGATTTCCCAAGAGAGGCAGGGTCTTCAGGGTCCACAACAAGTGGACAGGTGGCAGGGCTAGTGCCCTGGGCTGCTGCACCGGACAGTCTCCCCGGTTTTCACGGACAGGCGTTCCCATCACTGAAAGTGGTTCCCATTCTCTGTCTTCCATTGACTCTGAGTGAGACCTTTCTTGGAGTGAAGGCTTTTTGGGGCCAAAAGGATCACTTGAGGCCTTTCCTCTCCCAGGACTGGTACACAGAGTGATGGAGAAGCAAATGATTACTTGTTTCCTTCTGGGGAAATCATGTCACCATACCCTGGCCTCCCAGAAGAACCAGAAACACCTTGTTCATTTCCACAGCCACTTCCTATACCACGCAATTCAACAGGCCTGGTTCATGCTGAAGCTCAGGGTCCCCCAGGAACCAGGGGTGTTTCTGGTTCCAGCAGCCCTAAGACTTCTTTCTTCTCTCCTGCCAGCCCACCCCACCCCACCCCACCCTCACCATAAACACTACACTTGGATGCAAAGGACGCTCCGTGGGGAGAAAGCCCAGGTGACATCATTGTGAGACAGCAAGTGCCTAAAAAATGTCAAGTGGGTGGTTTCATCACTAAAACTGACCCAACAGGTTGATGAGGGGCCTGGGGTGAATCACCCCAGCAGGCAAAGAATGAAGACACGGAAGCCCAAAAAGTCCCATTACCACGAAATAGGTCTCACTCACACTGTATAAAAAGCCAGCTGGCTGGGGACACCACACCAGATCTGAGTGACTGACCACACAGCCTGCTCTTCTCCGCGCACCAGGTAAGTGTCTTTCCATGGATATTTTTATCGTTTGCTCAAGGTATTTGATTTTTACTGGCATTTCCTTGGTGTTCTTGCTATGTTTCCCTCGTTATTGAAGTTCAGTCATCAGAGTTCTAGCCTCTAGAGATATCTTTGCTCTAAGGAGAATCATTATTTGGGCTTGAAAGGACTTAAGATGTTATGAGTTCTGCCCCAGCAGTTCTCACTGTGCCAGCGGGGAGAGGCGTGGCTTGTGTAAGACCCGCAGTTAGCAGCATGTACGTAGAGGGACACTGTACTTCTTTCATTATTCATAATCTTAATACAGAGAATTTCAGTCTGTCAACAAATTGCTGTGTGATAATTTGTTGTGTTGGCATTTTGCTAAAAGATAATTTAGACAATGGGGAATTTATTCCATGAAACTATGATGTTTCAGGAAAATTAGACACGGGCATGAAGAGGAAAAATACAATGCAGAAAGTCACCTGCCTAAGGCGACAAGGACAAGAAAAGAACTGTGGCAGTTTGGGGACATGGCTGATTTCTGGAAGGTTTCTTCTAGAAATTCCTCCCCAAAGCATCATATGAGGTGATATGTGATGGTGCTGGTTGGGTAGTTATTATACTTGAACAAATAGCAATGAGGAAAACATCTGAGGCAGAGGAGGGTGTGTGCGAGACTAGGGGGGATCCTGTGGGGGTTTAGAGAAGCCAGTAGTTATCTCATAGGTGATAAGCCATCCTATTATCAGAAATGTGTGGGTGGGTTGAAGTCACTGGGATTTTTTTCAAATAATATCACATTTCCACGTGATCTACTATTGTGCTCTCACATTCCTGCCAGGAGCCTGCGGTTGTGTTGTGTTGCTTAGTTGGGTTTTCAGATGTGCCAGGAAAAAGGAGAACACTGGGGAGGCCCTGAGCAGGTGGGGCAGAACAAATTGCCCTTCCGTTCCTCCTCTCCCAAGGCTCAGAAATCATCCAGGTGTTCTTAGAGGTAAAGAGAAAGAGGAGAACATGTGCTTCTTAGGAGACCTGAAAGTGGCATTGAACCTGGCTTCCTCCCTAGTTAATCTTGGTTTAAACCATCTGCTCCATCTCTAGTTCCAGCCTCCTCTGAAGCATGAGTTCCCATCAGCAGAAGCAGCCCTGTGTCCTACCCCCCCAGCTTCAGCAGCAGCAGGTGAAACAGCCCTGCCAGCCTCCTCCCCAGGAACCATGTGTCCCCCAAACCAAGGAGCCGTGCCACACCAAGGTGCCAGAGCCATGTCAGACCAAGTTTCCCGAGCCATGTCACACCAAGGTTCCTGAGCCGTGTCACACCAAGGTGCCAGAGCCATGCCAGACCAAGTTTCCTGAGCCGTGTCCCACCAAGGTTCCTGAGCCATGTCACACCAAGATTCCAGAGCCATGTCAGACCAAGGTTCCTGAGCCGTGTCACACCAAGGTTCCAGAGCCGTGTCACACCAAGGTGCCAGAGCCGTGTCACACCAAGGTTCCGGAGCCGTGTCCCACCAAGATTCCAGAGCCATGTCACACCAAGGTTCCGGAGCCGTGTCCCACCAAGATTCCAGAGCCATGTCACACCAAGGTTCCTGAGCTGTGTCAGACCAAGTTTCCCGAGCCATGTCACACCAAGGTTCCGGAGCCGTGTCAGACCAAGTTTCCTGAGCCATGTCACACCAAGATTCCTGAGCCGTGTCAGACCAAGTTTCCTGAGCCATGTCACACCAAGATTCCAGAGCCGTGTCAGACCAAGTTTCCTGAGCCATGTCACACCAAGATTCCAGAGCCATGTCACACCAAGGTTCCGGAGCCGTGTCACACCAAGGTTCCGGAGCCGTGTCACACCAAGGTTCCGGAGCCGTGTCACACCAAGGTTCCGGAGCCCAGCCACTCCAAGGTCCCTGAGCCGTGTCCCTCAACAGTCATCCCAGCGCCAGTTCAGCAGACCAAGCAGAAGTAATGGTGTCCACAGCAAAGCCCTGGAGGAGCCGACCACTGGATGCTGAACCCCCTCTCCCACGCTGCCTGAGTCCCATTTGCCTTGCAATTAGCATGCTGTCACCCTGACTCACAATCCTTCCTCATTTGCACCCTGAAAACATGAGCTATGAAGCTTTCCTTCCCAAACATTCCGGGCCTCTGAGTCTCAGAATTAAGCTGAGGGTCTTGGTACCTTCGAACCTCAGATTTCAGCTCCTCGGGATTCATCTGATGTGAGACTTAAGGTGAAAACAAGTGAATCAGCTGTGTGCTATTCCCAATAAATTCACTTTCAGTTCCACCCCTGTGTGTTGTGGTCCAACTCAATGTCTCCACTCCTTTCCCTGGGGAGGTAGGACCTGTTGGCAGACAGGTTGGGGAGGAAGGGCTTCATTTCAGAGATGGCAGGTCCTGCTTTGTCCCCACTGAGTTTCCTGGGCTGGCCACGGGAAGCTGTACAATGCTACCAAGTGGCTGCTGCTTGGGCATCCAGGGCTGGCCCACGGCTGCCCTCTTGCAACTCAGTGAGTCACGCTGGAGTCTAGTTAGTGCCTGTCCCTGCTGACTCGGACGGACTCGACCCCTCAGTGTCCTGACCCTAACCCTGCCTCCCGGACCGCTGACTTAGCCTCTTCCAGTTCATTTCAAGGGCTGTTGTTCCACATACGTGAATCTGCTCCTCCTCACTCATTGCTTTCTGGTTGCCGTGACTCAGCTTCTCAGACATACCTGAAGACTCACAGCCTCCACTTTGCTGTCTCAGGAAATCCTCTTGCGTTCACTGAGTGCCCAGTCTGCCAGAAAGAGGACAAGGGGACTCCCAGTGCTTGTCTTGGGGGACTTACAGTCACCTACAGGGATGAACCTCACTTTCCACCCCACCCCTCCTACGAACAAACATACACACCCACACGTGCTGGACCAGGACTCTCCCAGACTAACCCAAAAGTATGCTGCTTCTTTATGCTACGTGGTACTAAAAGGGACATATTTAACTTAGATTGTAAAATGAAATAATGAAAACACCATGAGCATTTGGTATAACTCAAGCAATTGTGATACTTTGGATCATAATTTTTACCTGACTGCAGTCTTTAAAATTATGAAGTCTATTTGAAAAATGTTTACCCTAAAAGTTTTATCATCCTAAATGCTTTCATCGGTATCCAAGTAAACAGCGCCCCCTAGCGCCAAAATCAACTAATCAAACCAACAAAGAGAACCAAACGTGTCCTAACCATGATGTGTATTAGTCAGCATAGGCTAGCGGCTATAACAAAACCCCTAAACAACCACGCCACCCCACCCAGAGTCCTTTACGTCTAGCTTTATGAGTGGAGGATGTAGGAAGAGGAAGATCCTGAACTTACATTATGTTTAGATATAATATGATTTGATATGAAGAATTTGTTGCTATTAAAAACAATGCTATATCAGGATGCAAAATTAATATTCAGAAATCAGTTGCATTTTTATACACCAATAATGAACTACCAGAAAGAGAAATTTTTAAAAGTCCCATTTACAATTATATCCAATAAAATAAAATAAAATAAAATACTTCGGAATAAATTTAACCAAGGAAGTAAAAGACCTGTTCTCAGAAAATTATAAGACATGGAAGAGAGAAATTAAAGAAGATACAAATAAATGGCAGGATGTACTGTGCTCATGGATAGGAAGAATTAACATTGTTAAATGTCCAAACTACCCAAAGGAATCTATAGATTCAATGCAATCCCTATCAAAATACCAATGACATTTTTCACAGAACTAGAGCAAATAATCCTAAAATTTATTAGGAATAGATGTGGCAATCCTGAGAAACAAAAAGCTAGAGGTATCACGCTACCTGATGTCAAATTATACTACAAGTCTATAGCAATCAAAACAGCATAGACTGGCATAAAAATAGACACATCGATCAATGGAACAGATTAAAAAGTCCAGAAATAAATCCATGCTTATATGGCCATTTAATCTATGACAAAGGAAGCAAGAATCTACATTGGGGTAAAGACAGTCCATTTCAGAAACAGTGCTGGGAAAACTGGACAGACACGCGCAAAACAATGAAACTGGACCACCTTCTTATGCCGTATATGAGAATAAACTCAAAATGGATTAAAGACTTAAATGTAAGTCCCAAAACCATAAAACTTGTAGAAGAAAATATAGGAAGCAAACTCTTAGACATTATCCTTAGTAATATTTTTACTGATATATCCCCTCGGGCAAGGGAAACAAAAGAAAATATAAACACATGGGACTACATCAAACTAAAAAGTGTTTTCACAGCAAAGGAAACCATTGACAAAACAAAAAGACATCCTACTGAAAGGGAGAAGATATTTGCCAATAATACATCTGATAAGGGGTTAATATCCAAAATTTATAAAATGCTCATACAACTCAACACCAAAAAAAAAAAAAACAATTCAATTAAAAATGGGCAGAGGACCTGAATAGACATTTCTCCAAGGAGGACATACAGATGGCCAATAGACATGCAAAGATGCTCAACATCACTAATCATCAGAGAAATGCAAATAAAAACCACAATGAGATATCACCTCATACCTGTCAGAATGACCATCATCAATAAATCAACAAACAACAAGTGTCAGCAAGGATGTGGAGAAAAGGGAACCCTTGTGCACTGTGGGTAGGATTGCAAATTGGTGCAGCTACTATGGAAAATAGGATGGAGGTTCCTCAGAAAATTAAAAATACAACTACTTTATGACCCAGGACTTCCATTCCTGGGTATTTATCCAAAGAAATCCAAAACACTAATTCAAAAAAATATATATGCACACCTATGTTTACTGCAGCACTATTCACAATAGCCAAGATATGGAAACAACAGAAATGCCCATCAACAGACGATTGGATAAAGAAACTGTGTTACATATATACAATGGAGTATTACTCTGCATTAAAAAGAACGAAAGCTTACCATTTGCAACACCATGGATGGACTTAGAAGATATTATGCTAAGCGAAATAAGTCAGACTGAGAAAGACAAATACCATATGATCTCACTTTTATGTGGAATCTAAAGAACAGAATAAATGAGCAAACAAAACAGAAATAGACTCATAGATACAGAGAAAAAACTGATGGTTCCTAGATGGGAAGGGAGCTGGGGAATGAGGGAGAAGGTGAAGGGATTAGAAAGTACAAATTTATTGTCACAAAATAGTCACAGGGATGTGAAATACAGCATGGGGAATATAATCAATGATGTAAAGATTATGCAGGGTGTCAGATGGGTACTGGACTTATGGGGGGGTCACTTCATAGATTATATCAATGCCTAATCACTGCACTGTACACCTGAAACTAACATAAAATAATATTGAATGTACAGCACAGGGAATATAGTCAATAGTCAATGGTATTGTAATAGCTAAGTGCAATGTCAGAGGGGTAGTAGACTTGGGGGGGTTATCACTTTGTGAGGGGTGTAAATGTCTAATCCTTACGTTGTTTTGCACACCTGAAACTAATAAAAATAAAGCAAAATAATAAATACATAAAATAAAAACGATGCTATATTTATCAGTGTGTGTGTGCATGCGTGTGCTATGGTGGATACCTAGGACCACAAGAAAGAAGGTACTTAAAGGACATATCCCTCTTTTTGCAGCTTACTTGACTAAGTGGCTGAGCCCTGAGAAAACAAGCTGCAAAGCAAGAGTAACTTTGCAAATCTACATAAACATATAAACCCCAAATATTTTCAAAGCTGAGGTCAGAACACTCAAGAAAGTAACTTCAGAAGTGAAGAAAATTGCTAGGTCCATGGTCCTCGGTGGGTTGTAGGAGTAAGAGCAGATGATACACATGGAGACGGGGCAGCACTTTGCCGTGTAGGGACCCTTATTACTTCCCTTTCCTCTGTACTCCCCATGTTTTAGGAATGACTACAAGTTTATGCAGAATAATCCACCAGTCCCCAAAAGCTATTGATATGCAATATCACATAAAAATAGAGTGAATTAGGAAAGAAAAGCACAGAATATGAAAGTGTAATAAAAAATAAAGTTTCAGAATCTTCTTGTTTCCTATACTAGTTATGTCTGAGCCACTTTCCCGCTGGAGAAACATGGTGGTAGTAGTGATTAGTGGTGGTGATGTGGTGGTGATGTGGCGGTGGTGGTGGTGATGGTGGTGGTGGTGGTGGTGATGATGGTGGTAGTGATAGTGGTGATGTGGCGGTGATGGTGGTGATGGTGGTGGTGGTGGTGATGGTGGTGGTGATGGTGGTGATGATGGTGATGGTGGTGGTAGTGATAGTGGTGGTGGTGATGGTGGTGGTGGCGGTGGTGGTGGTGATGATGGTGGTGATGGTGGTGATGGTGGTGGTGATGGTGATGGTGGTGGTGATGGTGGTGGTAGTGATAGTGGTGGTGATGATGGTGATGGTGATGGTGGTGGTGGTGATGGTGGTGGTGATGGTGGTGATGATGGTGGTGTTGGTGGTGATGGTGGTAGTGATAGTGGTGGTGATGGTGGTGATGGTGGTGGTGATGGTGATGGTGGTGGTGATGGTGATGGTGGTGGTGGTGGTAGTGATGATGATGGTGATGGTGGTGGTGATGGTGATGGTGGTGGTGATGGTGATGGTGATGGTGATGGTGGTGATGATGGTGATGATGGTGATGGTAGTGGTGGTGGTAGTGATGGTGATGGTGATGGTGATGGTGGTGGTAGTGATAGTGGTGGTGATGGTGGTGATGATAAAGATGATGATGGAGACAATGATGACCAAGTGCTAATTAAGGGTCAGGCATTGTGTCAACTAAATTACCAGATTCATTCAATTTTATGCCTGAGGCAAGTTTATAAGGTAAATATCATTTTTCTCACTTTGCAGTAGAGAAAATGAAATCCTCAGGAGCTCCATAATTTGTTCCTCGAATTTTTTAAAATAACATAATTTTTTTAAATGACATATATATGAAATGATAGAGAAGTAATCTTTGGTATGACCCAAACTTCAGGTAACACTAATTATGAGATCCTGAGCCTTATGATCAAAGGATACAAACAAACCAAAATGATATGATATCTCTAAGAAGCAGGTTTCAAACAAAAGAAAATATTTATCCCATCACAAGCAAAAGTGTACTTTATTCAGGAAATGGAAGAAAAGCTACATTTGCCCAGGTGGTCAAAACCCCTGCCCAGATGACAGACACAGAAGCCATCGATAGAACCCTCTGCTGCCACCCGGAAGAGAGCTGCTACCCCTCCTTCCGACACTCTGGGATGCTGGCACAGCTGAGGACTGCCCTGTCAGCTTCCTCCTGGACAGTAGCAGTGTAACAGCCTCAGGAAGGAAACCTTTGCTGTCAGCAATCATCACGGGCATATGAGAGGCTGAAGGGTGGAGAAGCTTCTTCTGTATCGAGGACGGGCTTTGAAGAGAAGATGAAGGAGGTGCTGGGGAACAAGGTGAGCCAATTCTTATTCTTCCCTGATCCTGACGATAAGCTGTTAGTTGCTGTTGGGCAGACACTCCTGCTGGCACGAAGGAGGTGGCTGCACAGGGCATTTCACCTGGCACAGCTGAGGTTGGCATGGCTCAACGCACATGGGTGGTGGGCAAGGCTCAAGGCACGTTGGGGGTGGACATGGCTCAGCGCACACGGGTGGTGGGCATAGCTCAACGCACATGGGTGGTGGGCAAGGCTCAAGGCACGTTGGGGGTGGACATGGCTCAGCGCACACGGGTGGTGGGCATAGCTCAACGCACATGGGTGGTGGGCAAGGCTCAGGGCACATAGGGAGGCACACGGGAGGAGGCTGGCAGGGCTGCTTGCACTGCTGCTGTTGATAAGACATCTTTCTCAAGTCTTAGAATCTGAAAGAAATTATATGACAGTGTTCACAGGAAGGGACTCCTAGAGAGAGAGAACCCAAAGCTTAGGTAATACCATGAAACATTATCCCCCAATCTCCAGGAATGTGCTTTCATCTCTGAAGGCCCTTCTTCAGACTTTCTGGCTTCTCCCAAACTCTTTCGCCATTGCGTCATCAGCACTGCAAAAACCCTCTCTTTTCTCTTCCCATTTTTCCAAAGAAAATATCTGTTTGGAAGAACCAAGTCATGTGTTTTGGGCAACCTCACGAGCAATTCCTATTGTCATTATCTCTTGTGAGGTCCCGACAGGCTGACTTCGGTACAGAGCAAAAATACAAGGGCCTCACACCTTCCGAGTCATAGCTGTTGAAGTCACAGCAGAAGGGGAAAGACACCAAAAATACAGAAAACAAAATAATACCTACATCTTTCCTTCCTATCAAAGTGTTCCTACTAATTTCTTTTTCCTCATAGGATGTCAAAATAACTACAAAAAAAAAAAAGTGAAAATAGTATCTCATTGTTCCCCACTTCTAAGGTTCTATCAATGAAGTAGCCTCAAACCCACGATCGTGACATTGGACCCACCAAACTTGCTGTCTCCAATTACATTCAACATTTGAGAGCACCAAGAAACAACTGAACACAACAAATCAGACTCACCAGCTTCTCCAACGTAGATCGGGACTGAGTACCCAGGAGAATGGTAATCGTAGAGCAGAGGGCCTCTTTATAGGGCTTGCTGCTCCACCCAGGAAGTGGAGTTCCTAAAACTGACCTGGCCCAGTAAATTTCCAACCCAAATGCAATTCCATCCATAACTGGCTTGACAGGAATTCTGAAAATAGACGGAATCCTGCTCCGGGGACTCGGTACGGGGTTATGTGCTCATGACTCATGGAGGCCCTGCTTTAGCTCTCAGTCAGTGACATATGGTCCTGAGAGAACTTGGGGGATTCTCAAACTGGTGGTCGAAGGCTCTCTTCATTGCAGAAGATGACCCTTTCCTATCTTCCACCTTCCCCGAGTCGTAAACTGCCTGCCCTGTTCCCTTTCAACTGGTTGCCATTTTGTTCTACATGCTGGGCGGAAAAGAGCCTGGCTCCCGGTGACACCTTTCTCCTTACCCAAGTCCTCCTTATGGTGCCTTCCCTCAGGATCTGAGAAGACTAAATCCCCTCTTACTCTTCTAAAAAGGAGATCATCTCACTAGCCTTCCCGTAAAGATACTTAGGAACACGCAGTAAAAAGGTGACCTCCAGAGTCCTATTTTCGCTGCATTGGTCCTTCAAATAGAGGACATAAAGCTGATTCCTGTGACCTTTATAAATCTGTACCACCTCGGCCCCATGGAATCCACTAGGACCACACATCAGCTATTGTAATTCAGATGTCCTAGCAGCTCAGTCCCTAGACCTACAACAGAGAGCAAGCTTTTTGCTCATAACTCCCCAACGTGACACATGACCTACATAATGTCTCCCAACTGACCTCTTTCCACTTCTTCAACTTTTGAAGAGAACTCAGAGAGTTGTGAAAATTTCTGGCTTCCTAGCCCTCTGAAATCATTGGAAGACCAAATCTCATAAGTAATATCACTCACATAACCCATTTTATATGGATTTTATATTCATTAATTATTTAACACATTTTGTTTGATAGTGTTATTGGAAAATTCAAGACAAAGTTCAAATCACATTATTAATAACTCAGTCATTGAAGTTAATTTTCCATTCATTTATAATTTCTTAATCATTAAGAATAATTTCATTATAACTTTTACTCAATTTTAGAATTTTTTCATAATAATCACAGTGGAGTATATATCAAATAAACCTATTTCCATCTCTACTTTCCTCATACAGTTTTTCAGTGTGCTTGAAGAAGGTGTGAATGTTAATTTATGTGTCAACTTGACAGGCCATGGGGTACCCAGATATTTGGTCAAACATTGTTCTTGGTGTTTCTATGAGGATGCTTTATGAGCCAATTGTTATAATCTCTCTCTCTCTCTCTCTCCCCCCCTCCTTCCCCCGCCGTCTCTCCTGCCTCTTCTCCTATATCCTATATATTCTCGGTCTTTTCTCTGGAGAACCCTGGCTAATAAAGAAAGAGAGACCTAAGAAAATTCAGAGGCGGTCTAGTCCAAGTTCTCTTTGACAAGCCATGTGACCACAAGCAGGTCATTTCCCCTTCCTGGGTTTGAGTCTTTCTGCAGTAACCGGGAAGAATAATACCTGCCTCTGGGAGTGGGTGCTGAGGGCATGTGCCATCTCTTGAGCCTGTTCAAGCCTAAAATCCTCTCTTTCTTGCTTCCCTTAGAACCACAGACTTGACCTCTGTTCCCTGACTCAGGGAAGTTTCTTCTCCTTCCCATTGTTAGAGGTGCTTCTGTCTCAGGACAGATTCCAGAGTGGAATCCAGTGTCTTCAGCACTTTTCCTCCTTGCTTCCCTCAAGGATGTTCACTGGAGCCCTTTTATTTTAAAAAAATGTATTCTGAATCACCACTGTAAAGAAATGGAGACAAGGGAACAAAAATCACAAGCATTCATTCAAAATCTCCTGACAGCTGTGTGGTCCCTCTGATTTCCTATAACAGAACAAATGAAGTTCTGCCTTCTTCACAGGTTAATAGGGATACAGACAGACACACCAGCCACTGGGGTACGTGTCCTGGTGCCCACCCAGAGGTGGCAGTCGACTCTCCTGAGAAACGTGCCCTCTGCTGTTACCCTTCCATCGGTTCCACCTGGAGCTCTCCTGGATCCTGGCCCTCACTTCCGCCTCCAAGCCTGCAGGTGCTCTCAGGGCCAAACTCGAGGTACCAGCTAATGTCTTTTTAGGGGCTCACACTCTCAGTCGTGATGCGTCCTGTGCCACACATGAGAGGTGGCCCATGAGGGGACCTTAAAGTAGTATATGGAAAGCCTTTTGAAAATGTTTCACCTGCCTATAAGGGCCAAGTTCTAGAACATTCACCAGTTTCTAACAGTATCTCTGAAAGCAAGAATACTGCTTCTGATACAGGAGGTGACCTCGGTGGGGAAT
Source organism: Rhinolophus sinicus (assembly GCF_036562045.2). NCBI lineage: Eukaryota > Metazoa > Chordata > Mammalia > Chiroptera > Rhinolophidae > Rhinolophus > Rhinolophus sinicus. Next base: position 52,351,378 of record NC_133763.1, read on the forward strand.
GGAATAACTCAACTGTCAGCTGTATGTTCATGTAAATTCTGCATTATAAAAAGATAAAATTTGAATATTTCATCTGCCATTTCATGGACATGATTGCCTATGGCCAATGAAATTAGAAAATCAAAAACTTGGCATAAAGTGATTGTAAATATAAAAATATTAAGAATATTATGTGATAGGTATGATGTGTAATTATGACAAATATAGTGGGCATTATGAGAGCAACTAAAGTTTGGGAAACAATGTCCAAATGTGTTGTTCTCTAATTCTGGAGAGAGGTATGATTTCTGCCCTTTCAGAGACAGATCTCAAAAGTTCTTCCAGTTTCTCTGTTCAGTCCTGGATCTCAACTATCCTCTTTTCTTTTCTATCCCGAGTCATTGAATCATTTATTTGTGGGCCACGGCTAGTGAAGGGAGCACATCTCATTTAGGAATGAACTTACAACACTGGCCTTACATTACTGTAGAATGTGGAGACACATTTGTTAATGGGATCAGTATGTCTCCATCTCATCTGTCCCCACATGCCCCGAGATGGCTGGTAGGTGCCTGTCATTCCTTTACCGGGAAATAAATCCTTTTCATTTCATAAATAAATACCAGTTTTTAAATTGCTTAATACCAAAACTAAATAAAGGTACCACTTAAGACACACACCAGTACACATCATCGAGAGTAGGTCTGAGGAAGAGAATAAAGGTCAGAACACTGAAAGTCTGAAATCCGGGGGGGAATTAGGCTAATCATATGTATTTTTTTTTCTTTCTCCCACTCTCCTTACAAACAGGTTTTAGGTCTTTAACAGACAGTAATTTATTTTTTTTATTTTTATTTTTTTATTAGTTTCAGGTGTACAAAACAATGTAACAGACGTTTACCATTTATACCCCTCACACAGTGATAACCCCCTCCCCCACCTACTACCCTCTGACATCGCACACGGCCATTACATTGCCGCTGTCTCTGTTCCTAACAGACAGTAATTTTTTAACGTTTCCCTGTCTATTGTCTATCTTCTCCTTGAGCCCTCCGGACACCTCAACCTGCTACAGACCCCTCACTCTCCCATGTGTACCTCTTATCTGTCCAGGTTGGCATATACCAGTCACTCAAAACATGACGCCAAAGCATTTTGGGATCAGTCCTTTCATATCTCTTTACAATCTAGGGGCAGTCAGTAGGGTGAACTAACTGTTGCATATTAAAAATGCTAAGAGCTTCGTTGTCTTGCCCAATAATCAGAAAGACTTCCAGAAATGTGGTTTCATCACTGCAAAAGGAGGGAGAAGAGAATGAGGAGGAACTAGAAACTCCAGAAACAGTCGCCGGGTACGCACTGGAAGATCAGGATTATGGAATTAACCAAGCATTACATCCCCTCAGAAAACAGAGCAGGTTCCCAGAACTGTGATTGCCCTGCCGGTAACGCAGGGCTTTGGGCCAAGGCTCCCCATCGACCATGAGCATCCATCACTTCAGCGCCTTAAGGCCAGGTGTCTACAAACAGTGTCATCAGCTCCTGGTTCATATAGACTGTGTCAGAGGCCCAAGGGAAGGGACGGGACTTAACTGGTCACTCACTCACTACTCACCCTAGCCTTGCATCACATATAAACATAGATCCTTAGAGAAATCTCTGATTTCTGCCATTTAAAATGGGAGAATTTCCTGCCTAAATGAGAATGCAGTGCCAGATAACCCAGTGTGGTCACACCTTAAGACACTCTGAGGACACCCTTCTCGAAAGGTGTGCGGATCATGATGGTGAGGACCCTCAATTCTTGGTAGCCCTTGTGTCCCCAAAACGTCAGGCAAGAGTCGCTTTATAGGTGCAGTGGTGAACTTGAATGCTCAAGTTCCTCAAGTTCAGCCACATGAAGATCCGACAAAGATGAAGACCGGCATCTAACAAAGTGCCTCCAACTTTGAACAGTTGAGACCTGAGACACAGAACACAGATACTTCTCTCTCTCTCTCTCTCTCTCTCACACACACACACACACACACACACACACACACACACACCACACGACACCTTATCTACCTACTTATCTATCATCTATCCATATCTCTAAAAAGTTTGCCTTTATGATCTTTAAAATTCAACCCCACCCTACTATCTCCATTTCCTAACCATTTCTATACAAAAATGACACGAAAGAACAAAATTTTTTTATTTTGTCCAACTCTTGATGCAACATTTTATATTTCACTTTGTTACTATATGTTCTATACATCGAACAAAGTAATCCTTGCAAATCAAGATTCTACAATAAAATAGGGAAGAAATAAGCATAAGGAAACAGGAATTATGATTATATGTTCCTGATATTCTTAGAGAAATGGAAACTGCAAGTCACCTTGAATTTTTGTCTTCTGCTTTTATTTCTGAATGTAAGACTCACTCTGCATCATGCCTCCAGATTCTTGCTAAATGGATGTATTATAGTACATCCATATGGTGGAATTTTTTTCTTAAAAAATTTTTTTATTAAAATATAGCTAACACAATACTATATCAGTTTCAGGTGTACGCCATAGTTATTCAACATTTATACACCTAAAGAAGTGACCACCATGAGTCCAGCAACCGTCTGACACTGTACAACATTATTACAATATTATTAACTATATTCCCTATGTTACACATTACATCCCCTGACTTATTTGTTTTATAATTGGAAATTTGAACCTCTTACTCCCCTTTACCTTCTTCCTCCCTTTTTAAAAAAAATTTTTTCACTTACAGTTGATGTTCAATATTATTTTATGTTAGTGTCAGGTGTACAGGATAGTAGTTAGACATTTATATAATTTAAGACGTGATCCCCCTATTAGTCTAATACCCACCTGACACCATACATAGTTATTACAATATTATTGACTATATTCCCTCTGCTGTACTTTACATCCCTGTGACTATTTTATAACTACCATTTTGTACTTCTTAATCCCTTCACCTTTTTCACCCTGCCCCTCAATCCCATATGGTGGAATTCTTAAGATCATTTTGTGATGTTTTGGAAGTTGATTTACTCTTATCAAAAATATCAACTTAGAATTTTAAAAAGCATGTGAGTATGTAAAGCATGATGAAAGTTTGATTGAAATATATTGAAGAAAAGACAGGGAATCCATATAACAATTGATTAAGCATGACTACCCTTGGCTGGTATCATTACAGATAATATCTACTCACTTGTTTTTCTTTTCAAAAGATTCTCCAAAGAATATCTGTTCCTGAGTAAAGAATCTTATAATGTCACTTTGAACACACGACAAAAGACAAGTCTGTCTGTGGCTCAATTCAGGAGAAAATACTCTTCCTCCTGTGCAGACCTGAGGTCCTGCACCACCATGTCTGGTGAAGCACCAAAGTTGGGGCCGGAAGTGGATAGATGTCATTTTATTGTTATTCACTTCACATTTGGTCACATCCCTGTTACAATCCCTTTCGAAGAAAAATCCCAATGATAATCCACCCTCCTTCTAACATGGATATACACATATAGAAACCGCAGGCCCCCAAGAGAACAGTTCAACCAAAACTAGGTTCAACCAAAACCAGAAAGACTTCCAGAAATGTGGTTTCATCACTGCAAAAGGAGGGAGAAGAGAATGAGGAGGAACTAGAAACTCCAGAAACAGTCGCCGGGTACGCACTGGAAGATCAGGATTATGGAATTAACCAAGCATTACATCCCCTCAGAAAACAGAGCAGGTTCCCAGAACTGTGATTGCCCTGCCGGTAACGCAGGGCTTTGGGCCAAGGCTCACCATCCACCATGAGCATCCATCACTTCAGCGCCTTAAGGCCAGGTGTCTACAAACAGTGTCATCAGCTCCTGGTTCATATAGACTGTGTCAGAGGCCCAAGGGAAGGGACGGGACTCAACTGGTCACTCACTCACTACTCACCCTAGCCTTGCATCACATATAAACACAGATCCTTAAAGAAATCTCTGATTTCTGCCATTTAAAATGTGAGAATTTCCTGCTTAAGTGAGAATGATACCCTTAAAATAGGGTATCATGCACAGGTTTAAAAAAAAAAAAAAATGAAGGGCCAGCCAAGTGGCTCAGCTGGGTGGAGCGCCGTGCTCCTATCACCGAGGTCGCTGGTTCCATTCCCACATGGGCCAGTGAGCTGCGCCCTCTACAGCTAAGATTGTGAACAACAGTTCTCCCTGGAGCTGGCAGCCCACCCACTGCCTCAGCCAGGGGGAGCACAAGGCTCATGATACCAGCTTGGGCCAGGGAGCTGTGTCCTACACAACTAGACTGAGAAACAACCGCTTAAACCTGAGTGGGGGAAGGGGAGGCAGAAGAAAAAAGGGGGGGGGATGAGGAATGGGTTTATCCAGGGATCAGGTGGTTAGAAATTTTAAAGTTGGTCAGACTATACGGTAAACCAGCACAAAGTAGATGGTAGTAAGAGAGGTAATGAGGATTATAGAACATAGCAATATAATAATAATAAGTATACATTATAATACGTAATGTAATAATAACATAAATAATAATAGTACTTACCTCTAAACTGGTATGAGAAATAAATTTAAAAATAAAATGCATGTAAAGGATTTAGCACAGGCTATAGAAAGTACTCAAATAATGAACTAATACATTGTCAAGCAAAGAAATTGAGACAAAACATCAAGTTCAAGTTGGGCTTGATGGTTAAGAAAGTTATTTGCCTCATTTTTTAACAGATATTTTATATCATCTCTATTTTAACTCAATTCCAAAAGATTTTAGGAGAAAGCAAATAAAAACACCTGACTTGAATGAGTTGTAAAGAAATAATAAAATGGGCTAATACTGACACTTATCATGTGCTGAAAATCAGAGTGAAACTCTAAGCAGAAATTTAGAACATAGTATAGAAGTAAGACAATTTAGTTGTTCTCGTTTTGGGGTTCACTTAGACTTTCCTCTGAATACTATTAAATGCAAAAAAAGTCCAAATATAGTAAAATCCATTATGCTGATTTTGTTGGTTTGAAAAAAAATGCATTTATAAATATTTTTCCGTATGAAAAAAAACGTGTAATTTCTAATTTAGTTTACTATTACTATGATTAGCTGTTTAGCACAATTTTAAACTCTTTAAATATCACATTCCTCCTAGAGGTAGTTTGCCAGAATGTCAGCCTACGTCCTTATAAGGAGATAAGTAGCCATGAGCACTTACCTTCCAGAACCAAACAGTCTTTGCAAATTCTAGTTTTATACATGCAGACCTCGTTTCATTGCACTTCACTTTATTGAGCTTTGCAGATGTTGCATTTTTTACAAATTGAAAACTTGCAGCAACCCCGAATCAAGCAAGTCTACAGGCACCAAAAAGCAAGTCTACAGGCACCACAGCTCAGGTGACAGCATTTTTTGCAATAAAGTACTTTTAATTAAGGTATATACATCATTTTTTTAGCCATAATGCTATTGCACACTTTTAGACTGCACTATAGTGCAAACATAACTATTACATGCACTGGAAAACCAAAAAATTCATGTGACTCACTTTATCGCAATATTTGCTATATTGTATGGTCTGGAACCAAAACCACAATATATCCGAGGTATAACTATCTCCCTTAAATGTGGTATCAGAATATTTAAGGGAGTGATTTCCAAAGCTAACAAAACTATGAACTTATCCTGTATGGTGTGTGTTAGTAAGATTAGCAACACCAGGTAAGAAATGGAATGAATCAGACACTTCTCTTCATAAGAATCTTTCCAAGATACGGGAAGTATGAGCTTTTGCATGAGCCTTTGGGTCCCTCCACAAAAAGTTGTAAAAGAAAACAAAGAAACCTGGGTAAAAATTGTGAAATATTCTGGGAAGAAAAAGTTCTTTGGATTTTAGCATGGGGGAGGAGACAACTGTTGCTTGGGCAGAGAGAGCTGACAAAATGGTGAGAGGGTAAGTTAGAGGAAAACTAAATGAAATATAAAAATTCCTCAAAAATCTAATTTATCGACACTGACTCGGATCTTACAGAGCTAAATACAATTTTTCCTTGTAGTCTGGTAATAGCATTCCTAGAAATTGACCCAACTGGTTTCAAAATATGTCCACACACCAAAAAAAGCCAACATACAAATGTTTTTAGCAGCTTCAGTCATAATTTCCATGCCTGGAAACAATCAAGATGCCCTTCCATAGCTGATTGGGTAAATAAATTGTGGTATACCACCTATACAATGGAATAATATTCAGTCGTAAAAAGAAACGAGCTTTCAAGACATGAAAGACACTGTTGAATGTTAAATGCAAATTGCTAAGTAACAGAAGTCAGCTGAAGGGCTACATACTATATGAGTCCATTCACACGACTTCTGGAAGAGCCAAAACTACCCATCCAAGAAGCTCAACAAATCCAAGTAGGATAACTCCAAAGAAACCCACACTGAGCCACATTATAATCAAACTGTCAAAAGCAAAATACAAGTAGACTCTCACATACAAAAGATCCTCAATGATATTTTCAGCCAATTTCTCATCAGAAACTTTGGAGGCAGGAAATCCAAGATGGTGTAGTAGGTAAACCCCATGCCTGCCTCAGCCCAGGAACACCTCAAAATTACAACTAAATTATAGAACAATTAACCTGAAGAACCATCTGAAGTCTAGCTGAACAGAAGTTTTATAAGTAAAAATATAAAGAAGAAGCCACATCGAGACTGATGGGGGAAGGGGGGTGGAGACGCAAAACGGGCTGGCCCCAAACCTCAGTATGGCAGTTGAAAATTGGGAGGGATATCTCTACCACAGAGGTTCCCCCCAGAAGAACGAGGGAACCCAGCCTCACACCAAGCTCCCCAGCCCAGGGCACTGGTGTCAGGAAGAAGAGCCGACCCACAACATCTGGCTGTGAAAAACCGTGGGGATTCCGACCATCCAGGTGGGACAGAAGGCGGCGGGAAGCCCAGCCGTCCTCTTAAACAGCCCCGCACAGACTCACTCACTCGCAGGTACTCACCTTGGGCTCCAGCAGAGGGATGGTGACTCGGGGAATGTTGGAGACATACAGAGGTGGGGGCAGACTGAGGTGTATGGCTTTGAGGTGAGAGCAGTTGCCATTTATCCTCTGTGAGGCCCTTCTCCCATGCAGCCAGCAGGTGGGCGCCATCTTTCCTGTGTTGCACCCGCCCCCACAGGCCACATCTGAATCTGATTGGTGTGGTGAGCTCTGCTGAAACCTGCCCCATCCAACTCCCCCAACTCCAGAGGCACCTTCTCAGAGAGCAGCCAGCCCACCCACATTGCACTCTTTCTTGGAAAACTATTGGAATCTGCGGGCCAGGCCCCAGGAAGGAGGCAACTGGCTTCAGGTGTGCTCTGACACTTTTGCTCTAGACACAGCCCTGGTACCAAACCAAAATCTACATTAACCTGGTGACCACAGCTCTTTCCACTCTAGTGATTCTCTGAGCCCCTGCCTCACCCAACTTGCGTACCGCATGACGCTTCATCAGTGGCTCAACCTTAAGGGAACTGGCAGGCGGCAGCAGGCCTCAGGGTGTCCTGGATTTTTGCAGAGCTACCCCAGGCCCGGTACTGGTGGCAGACGTCCTCAGTTCGCACTGTGGCCTCTCCCATGTGCCTCCAGGTCCAGCACAAGCAGCAAACAACCACAGATTGCTTTGTAGCTCCTACCAGGTAGTCCCCAGCCTGTCACAGGGAGTGGGTGACCTGGGCCTGCACCGGAGCCCCTCTTGAGTTCTAGCCAGTGTTAAGTAGGTAAAATGAGTTAAAGTTCTCTAACTTTGTTACCTTTTAAGAACTTCTTGACTATTTTTAGTCATTTATCTTCCCATATTAAATTATAGAATAATCTTGTCAAATACCACCAACAAAAAATGTGTTGAAATTTATATATACATTCAATAGAACACAATTTTAAAATTAAACTTTTAAATAAGCTTATGAAATTCTACAGAATACAGAATTGTACACCTGAAATCTATGTAATTTTACTAACAATTGTCACCCCAATAAATTAAAAAAATAAAATAAAAAAAATGTTTTAAAATTACAAAATTTAAAAAAAAGAAAAGAAATTCTACAGAAAATGACAGTACTGAGACTCATATGCATTGAATCTATAGGTCAATTTGGGTACAAATAAATGGGAAAACATTCATGTTCACAGATTGGAAGACTTAATATTGTTAAAATGTATATACTTTCTTTGCATTTTTCCATTAACAAGAGGTCTTTGCTAAAACTTGGGGATTTAGACTCCGTTTGGCCACCCTTTGTTCTGCCCACCCTATTGAGCCTTTCTTTGTACCATAAGAAATCCTGAGTCCCAGAGGGTTAGAAGTGGTGCCCATGACACTGAGATCGGGAAACAAGCTCCAAGCATGAAAGAGCCTCCTAGAACCAATAAGGAGGGTCAAACTGGGGATTACGACAACCTGGGAAGTTCACGTTATATTGCTAAGAAATACAGGGTATAAGATCCTTTTTGTCTCTGAGGCCTGAAGAAGGGGAGAGTGCAATATTACTTCATGGCTGCTAGTTGGGAGCAGGACGATGTGACAAGATGGAGGAGGGTTGGGTCAAGTTCCAGAGCTTTCCTAGAAGAGGAAAGAATCCCCTGTGCAGGATAATTCTTTTCCACGTAAGCTCCCAGTTGGCAAACGTAGGGTGCGCTAATCAAGTGTCTGCCAGACTGCACTGTCCCTTCACTCTGCACACTCACATCTGTCTCCTATTGGACTGTGAGTTGTTCTAGGGTCTGGTCTGGGTCTTAGTCATTATTGCATCCTTTCCCACTCACAGACCTGGCCCCTCGTCGGGTCAGGGTAAATGATATTAACTTGATATTTGACTGCTAACTTCAATGCTAGAGGTGGTGTGTGTGGTATAGATACTGACTTCCTTTACTCTGTAGAAGGTGTGGTGAGGAGACACGAGGATGGAATAGGACGTGTGTTAAGACCCAGCCTGACGTCCCTACAAAAAACTACATCTGGGCATTCCATCCCAGGGATTTCTTTCCTCTGGTCTCCTCACCTCCACCCAAACTCCACAAAAGGACCAGGTACATGAGTAAAATGCTCCTAATTCCTCTAGGCCCCTGCCCCACCCATTACGCACATACTAAATCTTAGAAATATTATTCACCCCAAAGCTACCAGACTAGAATTTTGCATGCAAAGAGGGAGTATGACAAGTGTTGAGAACTGGATGAGACATCAGGACACCAGGAAATGGTGGGGAAACCCCTTTGGTTACCTCCTGCACAGGCTGAGCCCAGGATAAAAGGACCCTGCACTCTGGGCTTCTTTGCACACTTGAATCACTGAGGCCTGGAACAGCCTGGAACAGCCTGGAACAGCCTGGAGAGCCAGGTGAGTGGGAGGCTCTGCTCTGTGGGACAGGACGCCCTCCAAGGGGCCACCGATGGGTTCCCACTGGAGGGAATGAAAAGATTGTGTAACGTTATGGGCCGGGGTGGGATACAGAAAAAGCAATCAGCAATAGGAAGAGATAAATAAGCAAACCAGACCAGAAAATAAAGACCAGGTGGGAGAGGCAGAGAGCAGGGAGGCGTGAGGTAGAGTGCAACACAGGAAGGCAGGGTGTCCTCCAAGTCAGGGGCTGGGAAACTCAGGTCCATGGGCCAAATCCGGCCCACTGTCTGTTTTTGTAAATAATGTGTTTTGGGCACACAGTCTTGCCCCTTGGTCTACCCAGCATCCATGCCGACTTGTACGTAGTAATGGCAGATTGAATAGTGGTGACAGCGTCCATTTAACAGGTTTAGCCTCACGTGTTTACTACCTGGCCCTTTTCAGAAAAGGTTTACCAACTACTGTTCTAACAGAAGGTAATTTGAGATCAACGTGATTAAAGGTATAGATGAAAACGCTCCAGGTCAGCCAAACAGATGTTGGTAAAGCTGTGGCCAGAACTTAGCTTTCATAACCCCCAAGCTTTGTTCTCTCTTATGCTGCACCTTGAATATTCCTCGTGTGTCAGGGTCAAGCTTCCAATCCCAGGCGGTGAGCCATCCAGCGAGGACTGGAGCGGGATGCCTGGCGGGGGTTTCCGACTCACTTGGACTCTGCCCCAGTTCTAATTCTCCCAGACAGTCAACGTAAAGGGGCATTAATATCCTTGAAGACGCAGTGATCAGCTTGAAAGTAGTTAGGAATGAGACAGAAAGACTAGAGACGTTGCTGAAGAGGGCAGAGTAAGGGGAAGGCGTGCCTCCGCAGTGAAGAGGGGCACATTCCCAGAGAAACGAAGTATTCATGGTATCTGGAAGAAATCTCCCAACCAAACGCCCTGCATCCACGGGCCGTACAAAATTCAGCAGATGTTCTGTTGTCTCCCAACCCTCTTTCCGTCAAGCTGACTATTCTAAAGATATTTCACCTTTTCTCTTCTGGCACTTTCATGACACTTTCCAGATCTGTTCTCTCTCACTCTCCCTGCAGGGCGGGGAGGGGGGGGACGGGAGGGGGAGTACGCTCCGTTTAAAGGACAGGGCACCGTCCAGGCAGCAGCTCTCCAGGTGGGGCACACACAGCCACACTGGGCAGCTGTGGGGCAGCCCCCATGAAAACCACCTTTGTCAGCCACTGTGGTCCCTGGAGGCTTCTGTGGCATGGGTGGTCTTGGGAGGCAGTAAAATAAACAGTCACAGCATTGATATTAAAGAAAGAAGTAATAAGAGGCAGGGCTTCTTGGTTGCGCTAATTTGGAAATAATCTCCACTGATGTTGTCTCATTCTAAAGTGCTTTTCTTCTTTCTTTCAGTTTATCTTTAATCTAAGGAAAATGTCCTACCAGCAGCAGCAACAATGCAAAGTCCCCTGCCAGCCCCCTCCCCAGGTGCCTGTGCCCTGCCCTCCCCAGGTGCCTGTGCCCTGCCCTCCCCAGGTGCCTGTGCCATGTCCCCCACCCCCCAGCCAGCAGAAGTGTCCTCCTGTTAAGTGCCCCCCGTGCCAGCAGAAACACCTTCCTAAGCAGAAGTGACACCTCTGAAGCCCCCCTCCCCGACCTGCTCGTGAAGATGCTGTGCCCCCCTTGTCCACCCCCACCGCCTCACTTCCAGCAACAAGGAACACAAACCACCTAGAAGATGCTGCCTCCCTTCAGACTCAAGAAAAAAGATGCCATCATCGCTCCTGGCTTTTCCTTCCCGAATCAACGACTCCTCCCCGCTCCTCTCCCAGGAGACCACACGATTTCGTCCGAAGTGCCATGTTCTCAACACCCTCACTCCAGGCCAGACCTGTTCTTGGGGTCAGAACCAGGCGGCGTTTTTCCCCAGCTGCGGTCCCCTGTACCACGCTGCCCCCTGCTGGTGATATGAGATCACTACAAGGACGCAGCTTTCCACGCTGGGCAATTGGCCTTTCTGGGATTCGACAACGTTACAAAGGTTTCCAGGAGCAAACATGGTTGAAAATTTCAAACAAGAACACTGTTTAAATCAATCAAAAAAGTTCCAGAGTTCTTCACAGCACAACGACACACTCTTTAGTGACGGCAATGAGGTCTTGTCTGTCTTCCTCCCTAATAATTTCCACAACCCCTAACAAAGGGCACCCCTCCCTCTGGATCGTGAATCCAATAAAAGTATTCCATGCTCTGTGATGCCCCTGCTTCCCTGTTTGTCAATAAACAAATATTTATCCCTGCTTGTCGTGTCTCTGATCTCTTGCTGGGGCTGGGAGAAAGCCACAGAGGGACAAATCAGGGACTGAGAAGGGAAGCAAAGACTCAACGGGAAGTCCTTGGAAGGACCCTGGAGGCGATCAGTCACCCACTCTCAGGACCCCAAAAGCTCAGCTGTCTCCCAAGCCCACCTCTACACCCAGCATCCATCCTTTCAAACTGAGGACTCACCATGGAGGAGGGTGGAGAATGAATTTTATCTATTGATATTTCTTATATTAAAAATTAAAACTAGGGGTGGCCGGGTGGCTCAGTTGGTTAGAGCGGGAGCTCTGAACAACAGGGTTGCCGGTTCGATTCCCACACGGGATGGTGGGCTGCGCCGTCTGCAACTGGGATTGGGGACAGCGACTGGACTTGGAGCTGAGCTGCGCCCCCCACAACTGGATTGAAGGACAACAACTTGGAGCTGATGGGCCCTGGAGAAGCACACTGTTCCCCAATATTCCCCAATAAAATTGAAGAGAGAAAAAAAAGTCTTCCATTAAAAAAAAATTTTAAACTAAAATTTTAAAACACATTATACACAAGTAACAGCACACCAGCTGTCAGGATAATGATGTCACCATATGCCAGGTTGTTAGAGCAGTCTCCGGTGATAACAGCCATTAGAAACTCTCCTGTCACCCCGACTGGCTTTAACCAACCCCCTACCGCCACAATAGCAATGGTGCGAACCATCTCAAACCCAGAAGCCCGATGCTATATAACCAAATGCCCGACCCCGGCGAGTGCTCAGTCTTTGGGAACAATCCCACTGAGCCCCACGGCGAAATAAAGCTGTGTTCGCCCTGATCTCTGCGTGCCACTTGAGTTTCTCGGTCCTTGCTGTTTTCTGCAACAAGGTAGTTTCTATGTCGTTTCTACAATGTATTCACAACCACACGAGAGTGAAGAACTCAAACAACATATTCATATCACTATAAAAACAGTGTTTACTCACCGACCCCACTGAAAGCATCTTGGGAACGCCCATGATCCCCACATTTTGAGAACCACTGGATGAGTGGGTCGCTGCGGGGCAGGCCTCCAGGGTCCCTGGGCCTGAGACGACACAATAACACAGACGCGGAAGGACTAAGGACGTCCACCTTGAGTTTCAGCCTCCGTTTGCTGATGAAGCCAACAATTGTAACACTTTGGCACAACGGCCAGATCTCCATCCAAATAAATATGAGCGTCCAGTGGGAATTGGAGTTTGGACCTGTGCTTACCCAGGGACCCAGTCAGTAGTACCAAAACCAACCGTGGGGTCATTCCCCCAGTTTCCAAATGACTCGTTGGAAAAGAGAATCCCAACAACTGGAAGTCAGTAAACTAGCTCCCTCGCATTAGGTAAGGGCTACTAAGGCAGAAAAAGACAATCAACTCCCTAGAGCTCAACCTCCCACCCACATGGCAGATGGTGAAGACGCTCTCCTTCCTGACCCCACGTGGCAAAGAGACAGCAAGCCAACCTCCAGGGAAATACACCTCCTGGCTACTGAAATAAGGTATATAAAGGGAAGGAATCAGTTGTTTTCTGACTGTATCCTGGGAGTCCTGCTTCTTCAACAAGAATTACACGGAGAGAGAGAAACAGACAGAAAAAAAAGAAAGACTTGACCTGAAAAAACAGAGAGGGGGATCCAAGTGAAGTTACAACTGCTGACACGTGGAATTCCCTGGTCTGGTGGAACGTAGGGACCCAGGGGCCTGCAGGCCCACAGAGAGGAACCACTGAATGGCCTCAGCAAACGTTTAAATCACTATTGTTTGCCAATAACATTTACTCATGTATTAGCTCCCCTTGTTCCCAACTGAAATCATTCATTAACAAGTAGTACTGAAATATCTACTCTTCCTGTGAACACCACCAGGAACTTTGGCTGGAAGGCAGGGGGGAAGTGACGCAAAGAAGCTGGACTTGAGGGCCAAAATCAGAAAATGAGAGAGAGAGAGAGAGAGAGAGAGAGAACAGAGAGGTCCAGCAAGCCAAGGGATGACAAAGCCAGCAACTCCCTGACAAAAATAATAACTCCTGTGTAAGTGAACATTTATTAGGGGCTCTTCATATGTAGAACTTCGTTTAATATTCACAACAACCCACAAGCGGAGAGAGGCAGGCAGGATGATGGATGAGAGAGTAGGCTTTGCACTTACAAATGTACCTGGCATGTTATACGCGCTTAATATAAGTTCCGTATTAACATAGGTGTTATTACCATAGGTACTATTATCATCACAGTTCACAGATGAGGGAACCGAGACTTGACAGGTTAAGTGAATTACTAGGGCATCACTTGGTAAGGAAAGGCTGAAGGCAGGATTTGAACCCAGGGATCTCACTCCAGGCCCCTCATTCTTAACCTGGGAGCTTTGAAACCCACTCACGTCCCCTTCCAGCCTCTCTCCCTTATGAGACGGAGCCGCCCAAAAGGCCTGTTCTGTTTCTTCGCGGTAGCACCGTGCTGCCAGCCAACTGCCAACAAAACCCGAAGTCAAAGGTGAGGCCGATAGCTACGACACTAAATGTAACACTGCCAGGAGCCTGGACCTTTACAGGAGGCTTTTAGAGACTGAAAACATGATGGACAAGCGTCCTGGTGACAGTCCTTCCATTGAGTGGGAATTTCTTGAGCAAGAAATGGGAGAGGGAAGAAAAGAGAGAAAGGAAGGTGACCACAGCCAGACAACAGCCCGTAGGAAGCACTGTACCTTCTGACATCACTGTCACAAATGACTGCCTCCGCCAAACCCCGATTACTGAGCTTTGGCCCACAGTTGCACAGCAGGTAGAGCTGGGTCCCCTGAGGTGGGTGTGGGAACTGCTTCTCAACAGATTTGAAATGACAGAGCTCAAAATTATGGAGGAAAGAATCTGAGTAGAGAGGAGGGGGCTGCACCATGACAATGGGTCGCATACAAATTAACCCTTAGGGCAGGGGGCTAATTCTGACCCATCCTCCCCATTCATTTGGGTCTCAATTGCATACAATGTTCTTTATCCAGTGTGAATACCAAATAAACCCCATACTAGGATTCCCCACCCTCCCCAAAACCTCTCCTCTCCTCTCCCCCATCCTCTCTCTGGACCTGCTCACCCTCATCTACTCAGTAAACACATGTGGCGCCATGTAGCTGCCTACCCGTCTGTCTCCTTGTACCTGCCCCCAAAGAAAGGAGAGTCTGTGAGACGGATCCTTTCAGGGACTTTGTTAACCTTTGTATTTGCACCTCTTGTCTCCCTGTTTGGCCCCAAAAAGACAGCTGGTCAGCCAATGACAAGTAAGATTCCCCACGTGGGGGACAACTCAAGCCAGGCGCAGTCGAGTGGGGACCAACAGGAGAACATACGGGGTTCACAGGGGTGGGCACAGCCCCCCCACGTTCCCCTGGCTAAGGAAAGCCTCTGCCTCTGTGGCTGCCTTCCTTCCCAAAACCTGCAAGGGAAGTGATTCAATGGTGTGTTCTCCATCTATTCATATGCATATAGGTTTTGTCCCTTGGGGAAATTGAGACTTATGGTCCAGCTGCCGCAGGCAAGGGTGATTGGCTTGAATCAGTTTCCTATTATGGTGTATGGAATTCACAGATCCTGAGATTGAGAAGCTTTATCTCCTTGGCTTCCCCACCTAACTAATAAAAGCTAATGCGTTGGCCCTATTAGGTGCCCAGCCCAGACCCAGAGGCTGCCGGTCCCTTGGCCCCGTTTAACTCTATTCATGGCTACTGTCTTTTCTTAACCCTGTGCTGCCCTCGCTCCCCACAACCCTCGTGGTGCTGGACACGACACACGTTAGACTGAAATGAACACAAGGTCTCAGGTCTGCCCAGGTACAAGGGTCATAACCACTCACAATGCTGCCCGGCAACCACACGCGACATCCTCAGACTCAAACACGCCTGCTAACACAAGCCTGTTGTTTCCTCAGCTCCATAAGCACCGAAACACCTAGGAGTCACCTGCCTTCATTTTCTACTTAATTTCCGTTAACCAGCTCCCATCGGTTTGCCTCTCTGATAATGTCCCGCTCATCGACACCCTCTTGCTACCACGACCACTGCCTTCCGTCAGCCTCGGAGATTTTTATAATTTCTTTGAAACAGGCTTGTTCAACTTTCTACCGCTCCATCCCCCAAGCTACCTCACACGTCGCTGTCAGAAATACCTTTCAACATCTGAAATATGATCATATCACAATTTGAACCAAAAGTCACTCCTGGCTCTTCAGAGAATGGATGCCCAGATGAACTTCCTGGAGCTGAGTTCAGTGCATTATATGTCTGAGCCCCACTTGCCTTTCCACACGAATCTCCTATGACCACCCCAAACACACCCCTATTCCAGCCACAAGGACCCACTGGCCAGGACTCTGGAAAGGCAAGGAAGAAACTTTCTCAGAGCAAACCTTTCCACTCTAAGACAGGGTCTGGGGTTAACCCAGTAAATCAGGACCAGTCAGGTGCATCCAACTCGATTTCTTTACAATAGGCAGCGTTTACCTTGGGTATCAAGGGGTGGCCATTCCCTGCATTTAAAAAAAAATCGCAGTCCAACAGTGAATTAATTATAGGCAGAGACGTTGAGAATTAAATAATCCTTGGACTTGGGCCAGGGAGTGTGGGGCGGTAGAAAGAGGTTTCATATTAGAAAAATAGGGAGGAGAGGAGAGTCAAAATGGCTGTGCTCAATCCAAGGACACTGCCCTAGAAGAGGGGGAAAAGGGGCAAGTTCAGAGGAGTTAGAATTGGGAAGCCTGGGGGAGGAAAGAGAGACCCCTTTTGTGCTCCTAGCAATGAGACCTCCTAGCCTTCAAGTTCAGTAGTCTTTACCACAACCTGTTTCACAAGCACGAATTTTGAGAGTCCCAGGGAGGGGGTGAGATGGCAAAGGGGGTGACTGATCACAGCCCATTCTCCTGTTCAAAGGCTTGAGTTGAGCTGGGAGCTCTGGAGTCACATAACAATCACTACTTCATGATGTAGTGATGAGGTCACAAGTGGGGCTCCCCTTTCTCCCCACCCCTGGCTTTCTCAGAGCCGGGCAGAGGAACCAGAGGGAAAATCCACCTTCCCAAGCACAGCCATCCCAGCCACTTCACTCGACTACTTGTCAAGTTCACTACCAACACAAAGGGGTGAGTTGCATTTACAACTGGAAATGCCCCCCGTTTACCTCTCCTTTCCTGGGAGTAACCTACAGCACTCCCGGTGCTGAGCAGGGTTCGATGCTGGCTCGGTTCAGGTGAAGGTTTCCTCTGATTTTCCGTAGCAAGAACTGAGCTACACCTCACCTGAACGAGAGATTCTTAACAATGTTGGAGTTCAACTTAACGATCTGTCTCTCCAGAGAGCCATTCTGATTGTAAGACTAAACTAGATAAAATTTTATTTTTATATTATTAAAAGAAATCAAAGTGTGCCAATTAGATCCAACTTGCAAGAGACGGAAAATCCCTGTCTGTATCTAAGAACGCCAATGGTCCGCAGAGGAAGACCTAGCTCAGGGCAAAACTCAGCAGAGGGAAAAAGGAAGTCCTGCTTAGGAATCACATTCTGTGGCTCGCACATATTTTCAGAGAAATTAGAATTTCCCAGTTCATCTCCTCTCTTACCCTAGTCAGTGGGGGAAGAGTTCCTCGAGTGGCCCACGGAAGCCCAGCCATAGCAGCAATTCAACCATTTTCCCATCTCCAGTCCTCAAGTGAAGAAAGCAATTCTCAAGGTTTTGAAGGCTTAGGCTGGACACACAACTGAAAGAAGTGTCCTGGGTCCCTAAGCTCAGCAATATGCCTTCTCAACCCATCTCCAGAGCGATGGGGCAGTGGCCTCAGGGAAGATCTTTCTTGTGCCATGGATGCCTTTAGCAGTTTGAATCAAACTCATGGACTCTTCGGGAGAATGTTTTTAAGTGAATTAAATAAAATACATGAAGTTAGAGAAGACACCAATGATATTGAGAAATACATAGTTAAAGAGGGTTCTTATGGTTGGTGGGGTGGTTCCAGGTTCTTGGGTTAAGAACGCCTGCTAGGGGCTATGGAATGGAGACAAGAGGAAGTGAAAAGAATGGAGAGATCAAGAAATGTCACCAATCCACTACGAAAACAAGAGGATGGCCCTTAAATGAGAATTTGGTCTAAAGCCTGAACACATCCTGGGAAAGGATTTATTTATTTTTTCTGACAGTATTATTTTATGTTACTTTCAAGTGTACACTGTACTGGTTAGACATTTATATAACTTACAAAGTGATCCCCCAATTAGAATAGTACCCACGTGCACCCTACACGGTCACAACACTATCACTGATATAGTCTCTGTGCTGTAGTTTTCATCCCCATGACTGTTTTGAAGGGAGCAGGAAAGGTTTTCTTAGGAACAAGGACGGGCAGGAGGTATGAGTGGGAAGTCTATACTGGTCCTCTCCCACTTTGCAGGGTGGTCTCCTCCACACAACCTGTCGCATATTTTTTTGCAGGGCCCAGAAAATCAAGAAAGAATGTCGAGTGATGATAAAAATAAACCTAGTGAACCCAAGCCTGAGCCTAAGAGCTGTGACCCCGGCTGTGAACAAAAGTGTGAGACCAAATGCCAGCCCAGCTGTTTAAAGAAGCTGCTGCAAAGGTGCTCTGAAAAGTGCCCACGGGAAAAGTGCCCAGCGCCACCGAAGTGCCCCCCGTGCCCCCCGCCGGGCCCCCGGCCATGCACTCCGTGCCCTCCGTGCCCAACGCTGTGCCCATGCCCGGCTCCCAAGCACTGTGCCAAGCCCTGTCCTCCTAAATGCCCACCGCCCTGCCCACCCCCCTGCCCACCCCCAGAGTGAGGCACCAAGGATGCCAGCCTGCCCCACCTCTGTCACCTCTGCCATGTTCACCACCTGGGGCTGAGAGCTAAAGCCAGAAACTGACAAGTAAATGTGTCCCTCTGCTGTGCAAGGCTTTCTTCTCTGGCATTTTATTTTGGGGGTTTTGTTTTGTTTTGTTGGGGGCAGTCTTTGGTTTATCTGTGTTGGTTTCCAGCACTAAACCACCAACAAACAATCCCTGGGGAATGAGGCTAGAACCTGGCCCTCCACAACCAACAACCTTTGAAGATGGTGTCCTCCTGGCCCTGCCTGCTGCATAGACGGAAGTGGCATCTTCTGGGGGTGCGCCCAGGGAACACCTCCCCATTGGAACACAGCCTGGGAAAGCCATAAATACAGCTGTTACAGGGGCTAACCCCAGGGACACAAATGGGCATGAGGGCGGAAGAAGAGGGGGCATTAAAGGAGGTCCAGACAGGCTCAGGAAAAGCAGCCTGCCCTTTGCGTTCAGTCCCATGGCTCAGTGCTTGGGCCGAGCGCTCTGAAAACAGGCTTCGTGGGTTCAAACTCCAGGTCCACTCCCTAACAACTTTGTGAACTTCAGCAAGTTGCTTAACTTCTCTGAGCCGTGGTGTCCTTCTCTCTGTAAAAGAAACGATGACGCTAAGAGCGCCAGTGTTACGGGGTTGTCGTGAGGCTTAAAGAGTTAAATGCCAGGTGCCTGGTTTGCTGGGACGTTCTGAATGCATGGTGAGGGGAGCACGTTGTACCTGCCCAGGTGTGACACATCACACCTGAACTTAATAGCTCTTCCTCGTCAGGCTGTAAGTGTCCCGAGCAGCAGTGAGCATCTTATACCTGTAAGCACGGATAGATGCTCTTTCAAGAAATAATAAAGGAGTTGTGGATTACACTGACATCAGTTGGCTGGCTTTGACACTGAACTACAGTTATGTCACATGTCACCGTGGAGAGAGTCCCAGTGAAGTGTAAGTGGATCTCTATTTTTGCAGCCTTCTTTGAATCTACAACATTTCAAAAGAAAAATGTAAGTACAAACAAAATAAAAAAGGATACATCTGGGAGGCTCTCAAGTTGGAATGAACAGGAAAAGCACTCTCGGGAAATATGTTAGCGGGGATTATTTACAAGCAGTTCAAGAAGCATATGTCAAACTAACTTAATTCACAAAAGGGAACTTAACAGTTCATCTGGCCAAACAGGGTATTAGGATGGGGAGGGGGTCGTAGAATTAAAGAGAGAACTGCAGGAACCAGACGTGCAGGCCTCGGAGCATGGGCCCGGTGCAGTGGTCTCGGCCAGTCCCCACTCCTCCTCAGGGTGGGTCTCCTCCTCTCCTGGGCCCCCTCCATGTGGTAAGGTCCTCGGCCAGGTACAGACCTAGCTTGCTGATGGCTTGGACATCAGCTGATTGCTAGAAGGGCACGAGCCCAGTCCTGTGACCAGGTGGATAAGAGAGTTTTGTCACACAGATAAAGCTGACACATCAGGACAGCCCACAACATTCAGGTGGACACAGGTTGAGGATTATCTGCTGTCGCAATGCGTAACGAGAGGCCAACTCTGGAGTGGCTCCCTGTGGGATCGTGGCACATGGACAGCTTTCCATCCATCTGAGTCTGGAAGATGGTTCAGGACAACAAAGGGTCCAGTGACAACAGAGAGTCCAAAACATGCCCAAGAAAAGACACCTGGGAACCCCACCAGACCAGGTCATCGCAGGAGCAGACGCTGAGGACACAACAGCTGACACGGCCTTTAAAAGGGTGCAAACCCCCCTCAATTTCCAGATGTGAAAACTATTAATTACTTTCTCAGACACGAGGAGAACTTTGGGGTCTCAGGGTCTCCTGCAAGCCTGGCACCCACACTCTAGGGCCATCACAGGGGTGCCTCCTGGACACTGAGAACTCCTGGAAACCTAGTTTAGGGCCTGTGGTCAGCTGTTGATAACAGGCGGAAAACTCTCCCGACTCACTAGAAATAAAAAAGAAGGCAGGGAGGGAAGACAAAAATAGAACAGTAATGTGACATCCTCTTTCACTTATTTAATGATCTCTTTTAAATAATAAATCTCAGTGCTAAAGAGTGTGAGGCGGTGGGTGGGGGGCAGTTAGCCCGTGATGCTTGTAACACTAGGGCTGCCGGTTCGATCCCCACATGGGCCACTGTGAGCTGCACCCTCCACAACTAGACTGAAACAACTGCTTAACTTGGAGCTGATGGGTCTTGGAAAAACACACTTAAAATAAATAAAAGTTTAAAAGAAAGAAAATATTCAAAAAAAATACAAAAAGTGAGCTAGGGGTAGTGAGAGTATAAACAGACAAAAAATCCTTTTAGAAAAGAATTGGAGGAATATGGAAAAATGTCTCAAAAGCACAGAGTGACTCAACCCTTTGGCCCAATTGTTCCAGGTCTTAGCATCTGTGCAAAGAAGAATAATTCCAAAATGGAAAACAAAAGCTGATTATCACTGTGTGACTTAGAAACAATTTAAATATCTAACAGGGATTTGATTAAATCAATTTGGGCCTCTTACTTGATGGAACATTACCCAATTGTTAAAATGTATTAAAGGGGGGAGAAAGCAGGGTCCCAGTGGACTGGATAGCTTAAAGAAACTATGTTTAATCAAAAAAAAACTTTTTAATAATACAATAGTAATAATAGAAGGAAATCTGTGAGCATTGTAGTTATTTTAGAACAATGGACTTATGGGTAACCAGTGGGATGTGTTTATTTTTCACTAGTCTCTGGATTTTCATTAATAGGCTTTTACTGTGTAATGGGAAAAAAATGATATAATCATCACTACATATGAGACCCCCAAAGTCCTTTCATTTGCTCAATGAACAAAAAAGAAAAAAGGAGAAGAAGGAAGAATGCCTCCCTACACCTGAACCCACACCGTGGACAAGATGCCCACCTTGGGTGCCTTCCTTGGAGGTGTAGCATGTCACTCAGCCCCGGCCTCCGAGTGGCTCCAGGGCAGTGTCTGTCAGGGGCTGGACCCTCCCAGGTGACTCTGAGAACTCGGGCACAGACTGGGTGGAGGCCAGCTCTGAGAAGATGAAGACATCCATGTACCAATTTATTTTCTTTTCTCCCAGGTAAATGAAACCAAAGATAGGTATCTCGTAATGGCTACTTTCCCAGGAATTGCCCGGATCAAAGGCAATTCCAGGCCGATGGCTGGAACGTGATTAGCGCTACCTCCCTGCAGAATGACGTAATTACTCCCAGCCCACGGCAGTCACCAGACCCGACCCCCCTCCCCCACACCACCCCGTGGTAGAGGGTTGTACAAATAAATAAGCAGCACCAGGAGAATCTGCAGCGCCAGGCTTGATGGCTCAGAGATAACGTGATGGGGCAGGACCAAGCTCTGTCCTTTCATGGAAACGCAGTTCTGAGGGTCCATTACGATGGCGACCGAGGAGACTCTACCACAGACCCCTCAGCACTGTGCTTTCTCAAGAATCGAGCAGTGTACAGCCACCATGCAAAAGGACTCCTAAGCCCTCTCAAACTGGGCCAGCTGCGGTGACCAGCTGTGAGGTGGGCAAGTGCTATGCAAGGTCCACACAGAACCACAGAAATGTCTTGCTTGGAAGCTCTGAAGCTGGAAGGAACCCACTGTGCAAGTCATTTTCATGCATCCCCCACCTACATGTGTGAATGGCACCTGGGCAGATGGCAGGAAGTGACCAGTGACCCATCCTGCTTCCACATGGCAAATACTCCAGCCGGGACACGAACACAGGCACATCCTGGGAGACGATGACAAGTCATAACTGCTTCTGTGCCACAGCTATTGATGCTCAGCAGATAAACAGGTCGATAATACAGTCAGTCAATCGCCAAACACACACGGAGAGATGAGATACACGTTGATCACAAAATGCATACGGGTGTTTGCAGCTGCCCCTGTCTTGCAGCTGCGTGAAACCTCAGTGGCCTGGCCCCCAGAGCTCTGAGCTTTCTCCCAGGCTCGAGGGAAAAGCCCTTGTTATCATCTCTCTCCTGCATCACTCAGAGCCTCCAAACTGGCTCCTGAGGCTCCAAGCTCATCTTCCTCCCTTCCCCCTACCCCACCCCCGCCCCCCGGGGTAAGCCAGCCAGGGGGACGAATTAAAACTCAAACCTACACATCATCCTCTTGCTTAAAACCCTACACATCATCCTCTTTGCCTAGAAAACAGCTCACATGTCTTTCCCTGTCATGCAAAACTCTTCAGGATCTGGCCCCTAGCTCCTTCTCAAGCTTTATCTTGCCGCTTCCCTTCTGGAACCTTGCAGCCCGGCCACAGGTGACTGCTGGCATTTCCTGGCACACAGCACAGAGCTTCCAGCCTTCGTGACTTTACACTTGTTTCTTCTCCATCATCCCTCCTCCTTCCATTGCATCCTCCTCTGCATGACTCACGGGGGCAGGTCCGCATCCCTGAAATCAACTCAGGAGTCCCCTGCTCCAAGAAGCTCCCCCCACCTTCCACCCACAGGCTGGTTAGCTTTTCCCTGCCCTTCTCTCCTGTCAGGCTTCCCACACCATATTCTGGTCATCTGTTTCCATGGGGCTGTAGGCTGTCTGACAATAGAGACTGGCCACACACACTGTGGACATTCAATAATAAGAAGTGAGTGAATGTCAGCTGCTTTGGAGGCACTTTTGCAAACAGGAGGGGATGGCCCTGGGCTGAGCCCCTGGCCGCTGTGCTCCTTACACTCACCACACAATGGGCATTCCCAGAGTTCAGAGCGGGGACGAGGAGGACAGGCTGAATATGGGGGCCGGGGACTGAGAGAAAGGCATCCCTAGCCTTGGTGACTTCCCCCAAAGGCCACAAGATCAGATCCTGCCCGCCCTCCCCGCTGGCCTCCCCCAGGCACTGAGGCCTGCCTCAAAGCAGATTTCTGGAAGGCAGCAGGCTGAAGGGAGAGGGCTTGTCACCATGCAGACACGGAGAGCGCTACACTCCCAGCTGTGTAGTCCGGGCAAGTTGTCGGCCCTCCGTGGGAGAAGAATGAGAAGAAAAGTCTCAGCAAGGTTTGGAGAGGAGTGACTGAGCAAGAGGACAGGTACAAAGCTCCTGACGTGGGAAACTCCCCTTAGAAAGCCAAAGTGCAAAGTGCTCGAGAACCTAGGTCGTCACTGGGGTTGTCACCTGTCACCAACTGCAGCAAAAGTGCCTTGCCACCTGCTGTGGGATGGACAAAGAGCGAATTATAGGAAAGGTGGAGAAATATCTTTAAAGGCAAATGGATTTAAGGGCCATCCCCTCCACCCCCCTCCACCCCGTTACCAAGCTGGGCCCCGGGAGCCCACGAATCACAGCAGGAGACAGAAGGGACTTTTGCATCACTGAATATGAGAGCCAGATGTGGCATTTAATAGACCTTAGTGTCACATGAGGAAAGAAGTCACAGTGAGATGGTGGTTGCAAAAGTCTAGGATTTCTAACCCCAATTTAGGCCAAGATGAGCCAGGACCCAGACACAAAAGGGAAAGGGACTGAAGACCGACATCAAACCTAAACAATGTGGGAACATCATTTCCCCCGTTTCCTGTGTCTGTGGTCTTTCACCTGGGGCCATGAGCCCCTGAAGGAGAAGGCGGGTACCTACGCCTATTTCCTCATCAGCCCAAAACTGCGAAGACCCACTGACCAGTCGTAAGAACCACGTGGCTGCCTCCTTGGAGTTTATCAAGAAGCTCCTAAAGGGTTCTCCACAGGCCATTGCCTAATCCAGACACCAGCTCACCACCACTTGACCTTGAACAAGACCCTTTACCACTTTTGCACCTCCTTTGATTCATCTAAAAAGATGCAGTCAAAAAAGAATTCCGTGCCTCCTGTTGAGAGCACGTGCTGGGCTAAAACCCGGAGGTAGAGTCAGGTGGCCTCTCGGTCGCCTCTGGGTCCTGTGGCCCGTGATCCACAGCCGCTCCCACAACCTCTGATTCAGACACTGTGTGGGTGACACTGGAGGAAGGGAAGTGAGAGGAGGGGTGGACTCTCCCCAGGAACCCACGAGCTCAGTAAGCTCTCCAGAGGTCCCTGTTCCCCAGGAACGGGGGTGACAGCCACATCCTGTGCCATTTAGCTTTATGGGAGCTGCCGCCCTTTAATATGCAGACGGGGCCAGCCAAATGAATCAGAGGAGTCTGGGAACTTTTATGATTAAACAAAGGAGATCGTTATTTCATGGGAATGGGAAAAAAGGCCACATCCTGTACACACCTGACTCTCTTCTGCTGACCCTGTATAATTACACCCTGGCTCCCGATAATGACAGCTGCAGAAATCTGAAAATCTTAACTCTCAGGTGACAGTAAATCAGATTAGCCCCAGTCTCATTGGAGGGCTGGGGATGGTTAGAGAAACTACTTAGTCACTTTATCGTAAGATGTAGGGTGAGACAATCTCCCCAGAGCTGTCAGAGCCCCAGCCCCAGATGCTGGGCCACTAAGGTTGATTTTCGAGGACTCAGACCCTAATATTCCCACTTTGCACCTAGGAAAACTTAGGTCACCTCAGGTCATTCAGCCATCTGGTTGGGCCACTGCCACACACAGAAGACAGAGGATGGGACTTCCTGTGGGGTGAATTATAACCTAGTCAAGAAGGAAGGGCCCCCCTACACATGCATCTACACACTTACAGTCACAGAGACACCCCGGTCGATTACCACTGCAGGTAGAGTGTCACAGGATGTCAAAGCTCGAATGGACCCCCCCACCCCCATTCCTAGTGTAACTTCTCTATTTGTAAGATGATCAAAGTAAGGCCAGAGGGGGTCAGGGACTTGTCGGAGCTCACGCATCTTGTTTGGGACAGAGCCAGGTCTCCTGGGGCTCAGTGAGGGACACTGTCTCCTGCAGAAACATCTAATCAAACACTGAGTACTGTGGGGACAGAGTAAAAGAGACGCAACCAGGAGCACAGGGGGCATTGGGAAGGCTTCATGAAGGAGGTGGTGAGTCCTCAACAGATTCGGATTATGATACTAACGTTGTGTTAAGTAGCCTGCTGGCCCCAAGTGTCTTCCCCTAGCCTCTCCCCCACCCCTTTCTCTATCTATGGCACAGCCCCTACCCTCTTGGAACCTACAACCCAGGAGAGTGATAAGCTCTTGTACATAAATAACTGGAATTCCTAATAACAATACAAATGCCATACAAATAGCACACACAACAGATACTATGGGAGTTCAGAAAGGGGTGAAGCCATTTCCAGTTTCGAGTAATCTGGAAAGGCTCGTAAAAGGTTGTAGACTTGAGGAGAACCTTGATGAATGCTTAGGATTCCGACGGCCACAGAGAGGGCGGGCACACAAGACAGAAGTGACAGCCCAAACCGAGACTCAGAATAGAAAAAAGTGGGTGTGTTTTGCTTTGAAACTTTTCCTTTCATCCCACTGGCTTTGACTGACCTGAGTTCTAAGAAAAGGTTTTCCAGAAAGCAAGGAGACAACCTTGTTCCATCCTGTTTTCTTGGCCACTAGGGAAAACTCGGTAACTTCTAGAAGTCTCAGAAATCAAGGTTGAGAAGATGAAGATGACCTGCCTTCTCCCTCCTCTCTCTTCTCCTCTACCTTACTTCACAACCCAAGAGTAACAAATCACTGCAATTTTCTTTAAAACTTCTGTGCAGGAAAATCACTCTCTCCAGGAAGCCAAAGGTCCTTTGTTTGCTCGGAACGCAATCCATCGTTCTTGGGTCTGGAAGTGTGACTTCCCAGGCTCAATAAAGAAGTGTCCAGTGGACATGTCTGAAAGAAGCCGTCCGTGGCCTTGACCCAAACAGAACCCAGGCCTTAGGTCTAAAGCCTTCCCACGGATGGAGATAAGAGGAGCAAGGGGTCTCTTATCTCTCACCACATCCTGAACCACTCTGGGCAGACAAGGAACCCAACCCTAGTAGAACAGGCTGAGATAACGTTTTATGAACATTCTTTTGCTGCTGCTTCTAATGAGAGGTCTGCGAGGAACCCCTCCCTCTGAGGTCTGCTGAGGACCCAGAGGCCACAGTGGAAGCTGATTAGCTGGCATCCCAAGCAGTGATTCAAACTGTGGGCAGTTTCAGACAAAGCTCGTTATGGTGACTCCACAATTAGGGCCTCAGCCCACGTGGCCAGTCACTCCTGTGGGAGGCTGGACTAAGCGCTGCATAAAAGTGCGTACCTGGCCGGGCTCCGCAATCCCCATCCTCTGCTGAGTCTCGTTGAGCGTCAGGTAAGTGGGGACACCTGTGCCCTCTCTCTCCCTTGCTGCTCTGTCTCTGAGCTACGGCTCCCTTCCTGCACGGCACTGTGCTTTCTGCTGGTTTTTGGAGTGGTTTGCCATTTCTTGGGCCTCTCAAACCAGCCTGAGTATTCTGTCTAGTCTCTTGCACCTGATTTTCAATAACATGAGCCACATAGGAGGCAAAGAACCGTGGTGGGACTGGGGCGTGGGGCTCTGGATATCCAGACAACAGCTATGAGGATATTCCCACCTTACAGGCAGATGGGCATCAGAGGAGGCTGAACTGGGGGTCGAAAAGGGAAAGGGGTAAAAAGCAGCAGAGAAATGAGTTCGTAGGGTGTTACCTCCACATCCCACCTCCCCAACCCTAAGCCCCCGCCTGGTACTGTTAAGGCAGATAACTTCAAATCTTGTGTTTGTTTCAGGCTCTGCAAATCGCCCTAGAATGTCATTCAACGAACACCAGAGCAAGCAGTCATGCTTGCCTCCTCCGTGTCTTCAAAAGACCCAAGAGCAGTGCCAGGCAAAGGCTGAAGAGGTGTGCCTGCCCCCCTGCCAGGACCCCTGCCAAGAGAAGTGCCCCGGGCAAGCTCAGGAGGTGTGTCTTCCTCAGTGCCAGGAGTTAAAGCTAGACAACTGCCCACAGAAAGGCGAAGACCCATGCCCACTCCAGTGTGCGGAGCCATGCCAGGAGCTATCTCAGACAAAGTGTGCGGAGGTTTGCCCACAGAAAGTCCAGGAGAAGTGCTCCCCGCCTGGCAAAGGAAAGTAGCGGCTCGTAATGCCATCTGGGGTCAAGAAGATGGCCGCAGATGACAACCCAACCCCAGCCCATGCTATGGTGATCTTCTCCCGTGGGCACCTACCTCTGGGTGCACGGGTTCTTACCTGCTGGCTTCCTCAGTATTCCAGGACTTGGGCTGCGTCTCTGAAGACAGTTCTGTCTGTATTTCATCAAGCTCTGTGGGTGAGCATTGTTCTCGGCGGTCTGGTAGGAGGTCTCAATGGTGGGAACACAGCGCTGGCCAGGGGAGACCACAGAAGCCTGGTTCAGCTCCATCGGGGCAAAAATGCACCCACCCCTGGGTGTGTAAGAGCCAAGGACGCCTCCCTTCATCTCCAAGTGCCAGCCTCCCACTGGGGCCTCACAACACACTGAATTTTGATGGACTGCGTACTGCTCACCACCACCGTGGGTGTGCAAAAAATAAAAAATTGGGTGATTTTATCTCTGCCTTCTAAAAAAAAGAACGGTAAATAATTGGACATGGGGATGTCAGTTGTGCTGTAAAAAAATGAAACAAAAAAAGGCAAGACAAGATGGGATGTTTGGGGCGTGGTCTGCTTAGGACCCCTTATTTCCGCCACGTACATTCTCTAGAGATATGATGTGTGTCTGCGCGGTGCGGGCCAGTCTGCCCTCCAGCTTCTTTGCTTCTTCTCCCTGGTGAAGGTGAAATACAGAATAAAGCTGATCCTAAGAATGACACCTGACTTAACGTGTGCTCTTTCCGCCCCCGCCCCAACTCCCTGCTGGCCTTGTGATACTTATGCTCTCCCTTTTTTTTCTCTCTCTCTTTTGGAGAATCTGGAGTAGGAATGAAAAACAGACCTCACAGCAATGCTGAAGGGGCCTCCTCGAGGGGCACCTGGGCCACCCCTCCGTCACCCACAACATATCCTAGGCTCACCTATGCGTACACTTGACACCCGAGAAAACCCATCAGGGCCTGCAACCCGCCCACACTTAAAACCCCAGACCCGGGCTTCTTTCCACCACAGCATCTTTCCTCTTTGATCCCTGCTTTCTGGGGGAAAGGGCTAAAATGGGGAGGAGAGTAGTTGTGTGGAAGAAGGGGTCCCCAGTCAACCTGTGACACCCACAAGCATAGCATCCCTGTCAGAAGGCAGAACCACGCGTGCGTCTGAGATGAACACAGACTCAAGGACCAAAATTGTCTGTCTGGACAGATTTCAGGCAAGCCAGGTGGCCAGGGTCACCTCCGGACACCCTGCACCCCCTCCAGCTGTGGAGGAAACACAAGCTTCTTGGCTTGAGTGAAAGGAACCGCAGACGTACAGGATAGAACGAACCACAGCTTCCTCAGCTGTGCCCTGCGGTCTGACCGGGCCCAAAGGTTATGTCAAGAGCCAGACTCCTGAGGGGTAAGGGTCTCCTCCCATGCATCCCCTTCCTACTCAGCGTGGAGGGGCGCCCCAGTGAGGGCTGTTAGGCTGAACTGAGGGCCCTCCAGCGCTGGGATCGCCCCAGGCTCTCAGTCTTTGAAATGCTCTAAGGCCAGACAGAAAACTAGGGAATGTCTTGGGAAAAGAGGTCGGGCACAAATATGGAGCCCTCCGCCCCCACTGAGTCTGCAGATGGCAAGTGCCAGGCCCTGGGCTCCTCGCACTGTGTGACAGGATCCTGACCACAGCCTCAGGGGGCTCATAGGTTGCCCCTTCATGAAGGACCTGGTCTGGCCTCACAAAGCCAGGAATTGGCGAAGTCAAGACTCTAGCTGGAGGCCTGCTGGACGCCAGCACAGGGCTCTTACTTGCATCAAGCACCTGGGCACACAGAAAAGGCTTCTGGAAGCTGTCTCCTCCTCATGCATTCAGTCACCCACCGAGCAAGGGCCAGGACTGTGCCAGGCGCTGGAGAGATGCCAGTGACCCAGGCAGGCAGTGCCCCTGCAGAGCTGGAGAGCTTCTTTGCACAGGTTTCCAAAACCTCCTGGATGCCACAAGTCCCTGAACATCCCCAGCGGCCTGAATCCCAGTTCTCTTGCCTCCCTGCCTGGTTGGAACAAGTTTCCTTTTCCATTTGCCAACTGTGGCGTCAGCCAGCTGCTCCCAGGGCCCCAGCCTGAGGTCCCTGAGAGCCATCCTCGCAGTGCGGCTTCTGACAGGGCTGAGGGAGGCCCAGGGACGTGTCTCCAGCCTGGCTCAGGCCCAAGAAATGTCTTTGTTCTCCGGCACAAAAGGTGTGCACAGATTGGCATCCAAAATCAGGTGCTGAGAGAAAGCACGGGGCTGAGCAGTCGGGGGAGTCCCGCCATATCAGAGAAAAGACAACCCGCTGATTACAGGGGAGACCTCTGCAGACAGCAAGGAGACAAACCTGCAGATTGCAGATAGGGGAACAGACATTAAGGAGCCAGCAGGCCTTCATCAAGCTGTCATGGGAACCACCACACCTTCCCCGCGGCTCTGCCCAGGCTGCTACCGCTGGGCCCAGGGCCCTAATGACACAGACCTGGGCCATGGGGACAGCTATGACCAAGCACATGGCAGACAGACTCCCTCAGCTGTTGGTACCTGTGCTGAAACCTTTCAGAAACAGGGGGAAGGGAATCACCAAAAAGTCCCAGAAGTTAGACCTTCTAGTTGACAAATGTTGAAGAAAAAACAAACAGTTCAAATACACCTCTGGACCAAACACCCATAGCCACGTAAGCGAAACTTGAAACTATCCTGATTTCCCCAAAATGTTGGCTCTCACCATAAGCCAACTTGAGCTTTCCTCGGTTCAGTGTGACCTCATAGCTTCCCGGCCAATCAGCTGCCAACGAGGAAGGGCATGCCGTCTTCTCCAGCCAATCATAACACTCCTCACTGATCTTTGTACACCCAGCTCTCACCCTCACGGTCTGAGCTGCTGCCCATCTGGGCTGCAAATCCTCCAGTTTCCGGAATGATGCCTTTGTATGCACAATCAACTTTTAAATTTTCTCTAACTTGATTTGACTTCGATTTTTGACGCAGGTAAGTCAGTATGTGACAACAGTGGACCTATGGACTCCATGTGGCAAGAGGAAAAGATGCACACGGACAGGACTTCAAAGGAGGGCGCTGTGGATTCACCCATCCATTCAGTAGACAAGAACCTGCTCCGCCCAGAGGAAATGACTCTGGCCTCTAGAACATTCCTGGGAGGCCCGTTGGGGGCCCAGGCTCCAGGGGACCAGCGGAGTGTGGACCATAGCTTGAGGCTAAAGGAAAGGAGGACAGGTAAGTGACAGAAGTGGACCCTCAAATTTAAGCGCTTTCTTCATATGCTTTTTGGGCCCAAACACTTCAGCTCTGAGTGGCACCTTACAGTAACTTCTCGTGCCTCCCAAACCCGACCTTCCCAGTCAGGGACTAGCACATGTCTCCCTTTGTTGCTTGCATTTTTACCTTCTGGACCTCCTTTCTCTCCTGGACCTGAGTGATCTGTCTCTTCCCTGTGCACCTGACAACCCCTCGCAGCCTCCTTTCCACCTGAACCTGCCTCTCTCCAGCCAGGATTCTCCTCCTGCTTGTGTCTGCCAACCCATGGGTTTCAAGCTCACCTCCTCCAGGAAGCCCGTTTCCTAAGTTTACAGGGAGACACTTGGGCTCCCTGTAAAAGTTCGGCTTGGGCTCCATGCATCTGCACTGGTCCCCCGGGGTCAGTGCCCCTTGCAGCTGCCTTCTGTGTGAATGGCCTGTGTCACAGTCAGCATGAGGCCCCCGATGGTGGCACTTAGCCATGCTATGTTCTTTGCTTGCCTTCACAAGGCCACCCCCCGAGCCTTCGACACTCAGTGTTGACCCACCAGCAGGCCTCATGTGGCAGAGACAAAGGAGGCTTCTTTCATCGATGGGGAGACCCACCATTCCGGTTTGCCTGGAACTGAGAGGGTTCCCAGGACGCAGGACTATTTGTGTTAACAGTAGGATCGTCTCAGGCAAACCAAGACAAAGTGGTCACCCTAATTGGGCACCTGCATGTAGAGACATGATGCTCGGTGCCGTGGAAGCACAGAGGGCCAGCAGGTGAGACTCTCACGCTGGAGGAATGTCCAGCCCAAAGTGGGAATAGGCAGAAATTTCTGGAGAACTGTGAGCCCACAAGGCTTAGAGCCCACTGCCTGCCCCCGTTCATAGCCCCACTGTGTGTGTGTGTGTGTGTGTGTGTGTGTGTGTGTGTGTGTGTGGCGTGGAGGCCACTGGATCAATAGGCCAGTGGCCAGGCTCGCCCTGCATAAGCAAGACCTGGCAGGTCATGTCCCCGAGAAGTGGCATGGTGGGAGGTACCTCCACGTCCTCCCACTCCGTCCCCACTGCCGTCATGAGCCCCAGGACACTTTGGCCAGTGGGCAGCAGGTCTGGACTCGCCCACTCCTGCTCTTCCTTCTCTCCCACAGACACTTGCCTCCCACCTGGAGATGGCTGCGAGAAGAGGCTGGCGGGCTGGCAGGGTCATTTGACCTCACGCTCCCCAGCTCCCTTACTCCCCAGCCAGCCTCAAAACCAACCTGCCCTCCTTTAAAAGCCCTGGGAACCCTTCATCCTCTTCCCAACAGCACCACCTACTGGCCATAGAGGCAAAGGGCTTTGGGTGGGCCACACCCAGCCTGGCCTGAGTCAGAGGCAGGTGCACTTACTGGAGACCAGCCCATGATGGGTGCTGGCCCAGAGGTGTAGCATCTGAGAGAGAGGGAGGAAGGCCCAATGTGCAAAACAAAGTTAAATAACATGGGTGGGGGTGGAGGGGGGGCAAACATGCATGGTGGGTCAGGACACCAATTCAGGAATCAGAAGCCGGGACTCCAATCCAGACTCCACCATGTCTATTCTTCCCTTTAAAAAACGTACTGAGAGCCTTGTAGGGGCCGAGCCCTGTTCCAAGCACTGGAGATACAATGGTGAACCAGATATACAGAGTGCCTGCCTCCCAGAGCTTACACGAACGCGGCAGACACACAAACGCAGCTAAGCAAATGCATAAATGAGAACACGGAGTACATGAAACAGGGTGATGGCAGAGTGTCTGGCGAGGAGGGGAGCTCAATGAGCTCGGGGTACAGGAAGGCAGATTTCTGCTCATGTCGGGAATAAAATGCCCAGCAATGAAATGGTCTGCTCGTGGTGTAGTGAGCTCACCATCACTGAAAGTATGCGAGAGGAGGCCAAATGACTAGCCAAGAAGGTTATAGGAAATTTGGACTAGATTTTTTTTTTTAATCTTTTAAATCGCCCCAACTCCGGCACTTGAATTATTTACAGCTTGCTATGAATGTAGTGGAAAGAGCCTTTGCCAACCAGTCACAGAAAAGACATCTGCCCCAGAGGCCCAGGACTAGACACACATCCCATTGGGGCAGAAAACTGGGCGTTGGATACAGAACAAGCTTCTCCTCACACCCAGGGCAGACCTGGCAAAGACGAGACGTGGAAGTCCTCCTCTCCCCCCTGGGCTCGCTCCCCACTTCCTTCCCGCTGCCACAGCATCAGAAGACGGGGTTTCCTCCCCTAAGCGGTCCAAGAAAAAAGTAGGCCAAGCTGTTAGGAAAAGTACCCTCGTCTCTCCAAGTCATGAAACTCTTTATGTTGATAATAAAAACTATTTGCTCATGACCAGTAGGCACATGGAAAAGATAGTTCACCTCCTTAATTATCAGAGAAACGCCAAACCTCAGTGCACACCACACACCCACTGGAATGGCTAACATTGAAAAGACAGACTACCCAGCGTCCGTGAGGTTGCAGGAGTACAAACTGGGGCCACCCCTTTGGAAACCTCTCCAGAGACATATGAAATTGCCATTTATGGAGGTCAAAGACTGTTGAATACTGACAATGTCACAGGTTTCAACACAAAACATGTATTTCATTTATATAATGTACGAAAGCTGGCCAAGCAAACCTGGGCTGTAGAGGTCAGGATGGCGGTTACAGGTAAGTTGGAGGCAGGATGCGAGTAACTGAAAGGGAACAGAAGGGAGTTTGTATGTCACTGGTAATGTCCTATTTCTTGATCTGCTTGCTGCTTACCTTGGTGTGTTCAGCTTGTGAAAATGTGTTGTGCTATGCACAGCACAGGTATGTATACTTTTCTGAATGTATACTAAAAAGTCTAAAGTTTTATTTGAGCTTGTCCCATAATACATACACATTATGTAGACACAATAGGTAGGCACTATCAACCTGACATCATATAAGGTAGAAAATAAATACTAGGGCATCCGGTTGCACAGTGGTTAGAGTGCACTGCTCATAACACCGAGGTCGCCGGTTCGATTCCCATATGGACCAGTGAGCTGCGCCCGCCACAACTATCTTGAAAACAACGACTTGACGTGGAGCTGATGGGTCCTGGAAAAGCACCCCGTTCCCCAATATTCCCCAGTTTAAAAAAAAGAAAATACAAAATGTAAACAATTGTAAAGATTAGTAATAATTATAGAAAAAAGTTTGAACTTACTTTCCTGATCCCAGTGGATTGTCTTAAGCACTCATCGGACAAGCAGCTCCCTCCTACAGATGTTTTATAATGGAGTCCAGGGTTCCTCAGTGGCTGCAGGACCTTGGGCAAATCTCCCAGCCTCAGTTTCTGCACCTGTAAAACGGAAATGATGGTCTCCTACCCACACGTCTCCAGGACGGCAATCCTCAGGAGCAAGTGAGATATTTGTGAAATCTCTTTGTAACTGGTAAAATGTTATTGCGATTATTACTGTGATGTTGTGGCTTGTAAAAAGAAACATACTATATGTGGTCTTCATCATTTTTGGCACAGAGCTCTTTAAACCCTTAGAATTCCCTAAGTGATGAAAGCCATAAGAAAAGCCATTTTGTTGTGGTAATGATGTACTTTTGGACCACACCTAAGGATGGGGCAGGTTGCCGGGGCAACCAATCACGTGATCAGAACGGTCAGTCCCACCCCGACCTCCTGGGAAAGGAAAGAGCTAAAGGCTGACTCAGTGGCCAATGGCCAGTGATTTCATCGGGATGCCTATTAATGAGGCCTTCATAAAAACCCATAGAACAAGCTTGGGAGAGCTTCCAGGTTTATGAGCACTTGAAGATTTGGGGAGAGCGGCGTGCTAGGAGAGGGCCTGGCAGCTCCATGCCCTTCCCCCCCACACCTTGCCTTATGCATCTCTCCCATCTGGCTGCTCCTGAGTTATATTCTTTCATAATAAACCAGTACATTTAGTAAGTAAAATGTTTCTCTGAGTTCTGTGGGCCGCTCTAGCAAATTCATCGAAACCGAAGGAGCGGGTTGTGGGAACGTCTGATTTATAGCCAGCCAGTCAAAGGGACAGGTGACAACCTGAACTCAAGACTGCCATCTGAAATATGTGTATTTTGGGGAGGTGAGGTAGGGGGGGAATCTTGTGGCACTGACCCGTCAACCTGTGCCATCTGATGCTATCTCCGGGTGGAAGCATCAGAACTGAGTTGCGGTGTGAGGGCGCCCTGCGCGTGTCCGAGGATTGCCTGTGAGGATGAGAGAACCCACACACACACATTGAATTGGGTCCCAGAATCATCCTTTAATTACCGTTAGCATGGAGTTACCATTAACATAGAGTTCCATGGTAATGAAGGGGGCCAAGCCTACGACAAATAGCTTGGAATTTTGTTAGAAGCAGCTGAAGGTGTCAGGGAGAGCATTCTCCACCACGAGGACTACAAAAGCACACGCCAGGAATGCTGCAGTCATTCCTGCACCCGGGAAGAGTGCAGGTCATAATAATCAACAATAATAACAATAATGGCAACTAGTACGGGGCAGATATTTTCCAAGCACGTCCTGAAGAGTAACTATTATAATCCTTAGAGCAACCAAAAGAAGTAGGTCATCCTCTTATCACTGTTTTATAGACAAGAAACGGAGGCTCAAAGAAGATAAACAACTTACTCAGGCTCTCACAGATGATAGAGGCGTCTGGCTCCAGATTTTGTAGTGTATTTAAAACAGATGATTTCCATATTACCTTCCAACACTGGTGCTGACATTCATGATTGTTTTCCATGCAGTAAAGCTCAGTCTGATATCAACTAAACCTCCTTCACGAATCTATCATTCGACAAATATTTTTGAACACCCATGACAGGCCAGGCTCTATCCCGGGTACTGGGTGTGCCAGGCCCCTGACAATAAGGTTACCTTAGCGTGGGGACATCAGGCCAAGGGGCTATGCACACACACGTGTGTGTGTGTGTTTATAGGAAAAAAGACATACCTCCCTGACCCTGTATCCCAGCAGGACCTCAGAAAACATGTGTATGATGTTAGGGTCTTATTCCAAGTGAAATGAGAGGACCCTGAAGGATTTTAAGCAGAGAAGAGATGTGATTTGATTCAAGGCTTTAAAAGGTGACTCCATCTGCAAAGTGGATGAAGGATGGATGATACACCCAGCAGGAAAGGACATGTTACTGTAGTTGTGGGTAAAGATGACAGATGGCCATGCGGACACAGAGAGAAGATGGTCTGAGAAGTGCTTTGCAGGAAACATGAACAGGATCAACAGGTGGATTCAATGTGTGGTGTGAGGGAGAGGGAAATGGCATTAATGCACCCAGGTTTCCGGCTTGGGGGGTGGTGGAGCACTAACAGAGAGGTGAAGACCACGGCACATTTGGATACAGAAGTTGGAGCTCAGAAATATAAACATGAGAGTAATCAACACATAAAAGGAATTTAAGACGTGGCAGTGGCAGACAGAGATCACCCAAGGAGAGAAGTGGCCCTCGGGGCAGGATCACTGCAGGATCCCGAGGCTGGATGGTGGAGGGGGAGCCTGCTCGGCCAGCCAGTAAGCGCATCCAGGGAAGAAAGATGGGGGGTCTGGAGAGACGGAAGAGAGGAGTCAAGAAAGCAAGGAGAACCACTGAGTCTAACCCCATCAACATCTCAAGAAACATGGAGGTTGCTGGTCCCTTGACAGAGTTGTCTGCGTGGTGGCACAGGATAGAGTGGGGGGGTAGGGGGCTGAGGGACAGAAGGACAGGAGGGGAACCTGAGACTGGAGGACTTAACAAATAGGTCTGGCCGCAAGGTGCTGTTGGCATGGCAGTGCCCCCACTGGGCTGGGAGCCCCCAGAGAGCAGGGCCTGTCCTCTCCCCTCCACCCCAAGGTCTGCATGAGACCTGGCACACAGTGGCTTTAAATACGGGGTCTCTGGATTCAACTGGACTGGTTTGCTGTTCAAAGAAACTCCCAGACCAGAGCCACCCGGGGTCCGAAGCGGCCTCAATGAAAGACATCTGGCGGCAGGTGTCTGGAGAGGGCAGGCTAGAGGGCAGGAGCACTGCTGAGCAGCCGCTTCCCAAACCAGGGGAGAAGCCACCACGAAACTCCCATTTATAGGGCTTCCAAGGGCGGAGCTGGAACTCGCATGAACGCTGTGCCCCAGTTACCAGGCAGCCCCGCCTGAGCCTTCAACACCCGACGCTGGATCAGGGCCCAGTGACAACCGAGCATCAGGCCCACCGGCTTCCGCATGGGGCTGCACGTGGAACTCACCCAGCCCAAACCCACCCTCCACCACCCCTCACTCTGTCCTCCTGGAACAGGGGGCCCCCTTCTCCTCACCCTCCAGAGCCTCACACGTGTATGAGGTTTGCACACTGCACCCCCTCTCACCATGTGCCACACACACACAGCTGGCCCTCCCCCGAGGTGCAGACGGCCCTGGGTGCTGGGACCATGCCTGGCCCCTTGCCCGTTGCCTACTGCCTGAGCCTGACCCACAGGTGGTGCTGGCCACGGAGGCAGAGGGAGTGACAGCTCTGCCCTCTGGTTAGGCACTGCCACCATTTCTGTCACAGGGTCCTTGGTCTAAAGCCTGAGGGGCCACACATTTCATCTGATTGGAGGACTCATCCTGTGTGATGACCCAGCCCTGACCATCACAGAACCCCGGTTTGAAGATGGGGCCTCCAGAGCAAGTGGAGAGACACAGTCCTGGCCCAAAATGCCCCCCCCCCCCAATTTGAGAGGCAAGGACAAACCCCGGGCCTCAGAAGACCCCACACCTAGCGTTCCTGCAAAGTTTGAGAGTACCCACCTCACACCCCCTTATCCTCAGCCTTTCCACACTGGTCATGAAGAAGGTATGTTATCAAAACTCCACATGCAAAACAAACAAATGAAAGACACCTGACAATCTCCTTATTCACATGTAAAGAGCCCTGTCCAAAACAGGAAGTGTTTTTCCATCCACGTATTGAATACTCCACTGATGTCCAACGCAGCCTGGGGTTCAGAGGTCGATTCTGACCCTCCCAGTTCTTGTATCATTGCAGCTTAATATACCTGCCACCAACACCATCACCCACACTTGCCGCGACCCAGTTTTAAATGCAAGAATGTTGGTGTCAGCAGTGGGGCAGGGGTCACGCACTGGGGACAGTGCCAGACTTCCAAGAATGTGGGCCTGTGCCCTGTTCACAGGCTCCCGGTAAAGCTCTCATCGGGGCCACCACGTTCCAGTTCCCCACCCCCGCCCCAGCTCTCCAGACCCCAGGTGA
This sequence comes from Rhinolophus sinicus, assembly GCF_036562045.2. Classification (NCBI taxonomy): domain Eukaryota; kingdom Metazoa; phylum Chordata; class Mammalia; order Chiroptera; family Rhinolophidae; genus Rhinolophus; species Rhinolophus sinicus. The sequence goes on from NC_133763.1 coordinate 52,389,445, forward strand.
CACTCTTAAGGCCACATCCTCTTGAGTGATGACACCACTCAGTGAGGGTGACTCATGGAAAACGTTGCCCCACATGCATTTGAAAAAAGAGGACAGTTGTGCAAGGTGTTTTTTTGGCAGGCGGTGAGGAGGGGCCGGACGTGAGGCAGGGAGGAGGAGGGCCCGCTGATAATTGTCGTTGCTGCCACTAAAATATCCAGGTGACAAATCCACCCTGATGCCCATTAGCCCCCGAGACTGCCAAAGCCAAAAGAGGGTGGGAGTCAGCGACTGTTCCAGCCGTGGCCTCAGACCGTGTAAAAGGGTCACTCAGGTTCAGCTTCCCATGAAAGCAAATCTTCAGTCCCACCCACCTGCCCTGTGGGCTCCAGTGTTGAGGTCGGTACAGGAACCGGGAACGTGGAGCCCATTCGGCCCCCGTCTGTGAAAGGATGGGATTGTACAAGATGCTCATTTAGGTCCCTTCTACCTCTGACATCCACTGGCTCTAAGCAGGAGTCAGGAGGGACCCTGGAGCAGGAAATCACTCATACACCTATGACACAACAGGGGACCGGCCAGAGCACCCAGGTATGAGGCCCCAAGAGAGGAAGGTCCAGCCACGAGCTCCACACTGCCGCCTGGTGGCAAATTCTGGGTATAAAGAATGCTTGGCAGCTGAATATGAACGCAGATTACTGATGAAACTGGCATGGCATGTCCATTGGTCTGTTCATTCATTCTATACACATCTAATGGATGCCTGCTGGGCCCGCCATTGAACTCGGCCCTAGCAATTCAGAAAAGAAGACGACAAAGTCGCTGCCCTAAGGGGCTCATCGTCCACTAAGAGAGGCAAACACAGAAACAGAAAAAAACTTGCAATAGAATCAAAGAAATATGACGTTAGAAAAATATCTAGCATGAAAAGATGGCAACAGGAGGGAGTGGGCAACTCTGCCCCGGTGGGTAAGGAAGTGAATTCACAAAAGAAAACTGGACGTGAGACCCTAGCTTCAGCTTGACCTCCAATTCGTGGTACGTACGACTTATGTGGAAATCACGAGTTCTTGGTGTCCTGGTGAAGAAGGAGAAACAGAATAGGGCGGGGGCTCAGCTGCACTTAACCACCATACCTGGCACCACCCAGCTCAGCTGCTTTTGGAAGATACGCAATTTTCCAACCTCAAAACTTCCCCAAGGCCATCGACCCCCACCATTCCCATGCGCACACAAGCCTGAATTGACCGTGGTGGACCTTCCTAGCGGCCGTACTGAGTAGCACCGCCTTCTTGGGCCTACCAGGCACATGCCAGGACCTCGCGTCGCCGTAAGCAGGAAGAAAGGAGAGGGCACCCCAGCTGACGTGGAGCCCTCCCTCACTCTGCCCTACATAATGCCCCAGCAGCTCCCTAGGGGCAGCTAGCTGGAGCCCATCTTCCTTCTGCACTGTCTCCCTCGAGCTTGAGCGTAAAACTGTCTGAGCGTCTGGCCTATCACACAGAGAGCCTAGGAACCCAAAGGTAACAAAGGTACTGAAATATGCGCCCACAAAGCTTTTGTCCGACTCATCCAGTCCTGAACATCAAAGAATCTGTACCGTGACTCCAAGCCCAAGCACAAATATAAAAAAACACAAATGTAACTCAGTCTCTACTGGTGAAAACCAACCGTGAGCTCAGGCACCAAAAAAGTGTAAGGGAAGTGGTGAGTCCTTAATGACGGGCAACAAGTTCAAATCTCAATGTAAGTGCAACATTTCAGGTGGAGGATGTATCCAGGTGTGCAAATCGCGGTGTTTTCGCACCCCCTTCATTATTACACTAACAATGCAGTCACACTCACCGGGGTGATGAATTCATGCCTTCAGGCCATGCGGAATTGGAAGATGGGTGATGCCGCTCCATACTGTGACACGATGCAGGGAAGGCCTCCAGGGACCAAGGGAGAAGGTCCTAGAATTTAGTTACTACCAGAGACTATGGATCAACGATTAAATGATCAGCACTGAAAACACTCATCTTTGGCAAGTTTTCTCCAAAATCCCACTGACTCAGTAATTCCATGAAGCGAACTTCTACCGTGTCCTGGAAGTGATTGGCAAGGGGGATGGGGATGGGAGATGATTTTGCAGCCAATTCAAAACAGAGGAGTCCGACCACAGCAATCCCTCCCCTCCGCTCTCACCACCTGCTTCACTCTGACCTGCTTGAGAGCTTTAGGTCCGACTAGTTCAGAAAGGCAAAGGAGGGAGGAGGAAGATGAAAAAGTGGAAGAACAGAAACATTTTTAAAAATTACGAGATGGAGGAGACAGAGATGGAATCAAAACTCATGTTCATTTTTATATAATTTTGGTGGTTTCTTTGTTGTTGTTGTTGTTTGTTTGTTTTTTAAGATTTTATTGGGGAAGGGGAACAGGACTTCACTGGGGAACAGTGTGTACTTCCAGGACTTTTTTTTTTTTCCCAAGTCAAGTTGTTGTCCTTTTCAATCTTAGTTGTACAGGGCGCAGCTCAGTTCCAGGTCCAGTTGCCATTTTCTAGCTGCAGGGGGCACAGCCCACCATCCCTTGCGGGAGTTGAACTGGCAACCTAGTGGTTGAGAGCCCACTGGCCCATGTGGGAATCGAACCGGCAGCCTTCGGAGTTAGGAGCATGGAGCTCTAACTGCCTGAGCCACCGGGCTGGCCCTAATTTTGGTTTTTTGAGAAATAAATATTTTAGTATTCAAAAAGCGAGTTCCTAAAATTGAAAACAAATAAATGTAATTATAATATCAAATTGGTAACAAACACACCAAGAAAACAATTATTTCAAATGCTTTAGAAGCATTTGAAATATTTTAACAGGCCTCATGGGATATGTTCTCAAGACAAAAGAAATCTCAAATTTAATTCAAGACTTTAAAGCAAGTTATTGTACTGATAGTTTTATTTTGAATCTAACATATATTGCAAAATAAAGCAAATAAGTGACGTGTTAATGTTGGTAGCGACTAAGTTCTTCATGTAAGAGAAAAGCAACGTGAAGTATAAAAATTTTAAAAAGTTAAAGTAAAAAAAAAAAATAACAGAGGGGTCCTGAGAGAAGCCAGTCACATGATGACCAGGGGACCCTTGCTAAGGTAGTTCTGTAATCAAACCTTTTGTTTTTAAGACAAAATAATTCTGCTTACACTGTGGAACGGAAGACCAGGGGCTCAGTCAAGGGCCTCCGTGAGGGTTAGGGCTGTGCCCAAGCTGTACCTGCAGGTGGCCCCAAAAGCTTGGCTCTGTAAAGTGGCAGGCAGCCTTCCATGTGGGTTCAAGCCCTGGACTGACATCTCTATTTTTGTAGTAGGTTATCAAGCCTGCTCCCTGCTCATCTGCTTTCCAAATCCTATGCAAATACACTCACCAGTACTTCAGGCTCTGAGCTCGTACCTTCTAACTTCAGGGGTCCAGAATTCAGGAGAAGACTCAACCAAGAAACTAATAGTGATAGTCCTTGGCCCTGCAAAGGACGTCGGAGGGAGTTGCTATGTAACCATACCTCTCCCCTAGGTTCTCTCTGGGGACGAGATAGACAAGCAGAAGTCAAACATGCAAAATGTGTTAACCTGGCTGCTCAAAAAATGACCTTGTTTGGACCAAAACTCCACGCGCTGACCTGGGATTTCATACAAGTCTTAACCAAAAGTCTTAAAAACATGAGAAACTAGTTTTGTATGTTACCACACCCTTGATGGAGACTGGACGCTCCGTGTCACCCACTGTAAGGTCCCAACGATAGACGTTTCTTTTGGAAAAAAGTCTCCCTTATGGATGACGACAGCTCTGTAACTTACTCTGATATCCTTTGGACTCTAGCTACCATGACCTAAAGAAACGATGTCTGTTCTAATCTGTTTTCACAGCTTGTGAAAATAAAGATGAAAAAACATCAGGCCAAGCCAAATTGAGGAACGTTCTAAAAATACCTGAGCAGCGCTCCTCAAAATGGTCGGGATCATCATAAACAAGGAATTCTGAGAAACTGTTCGAGAAGCCGACAGAGACATGGCAGCTAATGTGGGATTCTGAGTGGGACGCTGGGACAGAAAAAGGCCATCAGGAGAAAACAAATTAAATCCAAATGAAGTATGGACTTTGGTTAATAATAACATAGGTCAATATCGGTTTATTAGTGGTGACAAATGTACTACAATAATGTAAGATGTGAACAGTAGGAAAAACTGGGTGCTAGAGCCACAGGAATGCTGTTCTAGCTTTGCAACTTTTCTGTAAGTCTTAGACTATGCTAAAATTAAAAGTTTACTTTTAAAAAGCTTGATTAAATAAGAAATAACTTCCATGTTTTTAAGTAGGCAAGTGCAAGAGCAGTAAAAAATACCAGTTCTCCCCAAATTTATAAAATTAATGCAATTCTAATCAAAATCAGTATTCTTCTTAGAAGTCACAAAGTTAGTCCAGAGTTTATTTATAGAAATAATCAGATGATAACAGCCAAGAAAATATTTCCCCCCAAAATTAGTGAAAGTGGACTTCTATCAACAGATATTAAAGGATTTTATAAAGCTACAAAAAACAATTGAAATGCAAGCATAGAAAAAGACAAAGAGATGAATGGAACCGAGGAGACAGCCAGAAATAAATCCTTTAGTCTATCATAAGTCATTGATAAAAAATTAAACCGAAAAGTGGGGAAATTAACTATTAAAATTCCAAATTAATTTCATTTGAATTCAAAAGGTAAAAGTAAAAAAATTATAAAACACTAACAACTGGAAAAATATGGGCAGAGTAGGCTTTTCAGTGTATTGCACAGGCAAGAACAACAAGGAAAAACACAATTTCTACGTCCACAAAAAGAGGCAAAATCAAATAGCACAAGACCTTAGTATATTCCAGAAATCCATCTGAAAAAGGTTGTGGTTTTTGTGCCTGCCCAAAACAGGAGAAAAAAATCATGAACGGGAATTTCACTAATGAATAAATAAACACCAATAAAGTCATCCAAAAAAACGCTTATTACTAGTAATCAAAGCAGTAAAATGGAAGCAACAGGTTTGCCTATCAAACCGGCAAACAATGAAATAATGAGGAATGATAATACCCAGTGTTGACAAAAGTGTGTGGAAACAAATGCTCTCACACAATGCCCGTGGGAGTTTAAATTGGGACACTCCTGCAGGAGGACAAGTTGGCAACAATAACAAAATATTAATAATAACAATAATAGCCAAGTTTGTGCTCATTGTGGGCCAGGACATGAGCTAAGGGTTTATCCTGTGTTAAGCCACACAGGTCACTTAGCAACTCGGTACAGGAGGCACTGTTATTACACACACTCATCAGGGAGGAAACCATGGTCCTCTGACCTCTTCCAAAGCCATTCGCCTGGCAGGTGGCAGAGTGTCAGTCCACAGTCCTGGCTCCAGAGCCTTCCTTGTCTGTACGCAGGACGTGATGTGACCTGGGGATCCTGCTTCTGGGAATTTACCTAAGAAAACAATTGGCAATGTTTAAGGACTTGGGTGTCCGATGCTGTTTATGGCAACAATTGTATAAAAGCAAGGAAACGCAATAATGTCATTATCAACAGTAGAGAAATGATTAAATAAATTGAGGTATATTCATACAATGGGATAGTATTCAGTCATTAAAACGTGGGAGAGAAAAATGATCTTATTATTAAATGAAACTTTAAAAGAATAAATATGGAATTGCATGCTCTAAACACCAGTGTAATTTAGCCCTAAGATTATTTTTCTGTTATTATTGATGTTTTCTGTATTGTACAAACGTCCTACGTAAGCACGCATCGCTTTTGTAATGGGTTACATCCTTTGCTTGTTGTTTTAAAATGATAAAGAAAAACTGTTCCTTTGGATTCCTAGATCTGATCTGTCTTGCTTTCCTTGGTTCTGATGTTCAAAGGGTTCCTTGTAACACCGGTACTCTTTGCTACGGGGTTGAGGATGGTATATTCATAAACAGGCAAAAAAACATAATACAATAAAGCATTAGAGGGACCAGACAGCTTGGTGAGTTCCAGCTTAGGTCTTGAAGCCCCCAGCTTTCTCCATGGGCTGCTGCTTCTCAGACCTTCAAGCACAAGTCCAGGCAAACAGGGACCCAAGACCAAGAGGATGGGAGCAGTCTCCAGCCTCACACCTGGCCTTCCTCTGCTAAGCATCTTCCTAGCCCTGGGGTGGGCGCTGTGGAAGGAACTGGAATGTGGGGAGTGGAGGGGGGGAGGGAAAAGGGCCACCCCACAGCTGTGACAAGTGGGCAACCAATATAGTGCTCTGTCTGACCCCTAGGACCTCGAAGGCCAAGACCTCCAGTCACCTGGATCAAGCCACCCAGCCACCTGTGGGAGGGCAGTCACAAGTGCCAGGTCTTCTGAGCTTTCTGGTCCACATGGGCCAAGGTTATCCCATGTTCGCAGTGGGCTGAGCACTTCTCCCTGCCGGGGTGGCCCATGATACATGCGGCATGTACTGGTCTATCAAACACATTCATGCCCATTATCTTGGTAGATCCTAGGAGCAGCCTGCCAGGTGCCTCTGTCACTAGGTCCTTGTGACCATGGTCTCTGCTGGGTCCCCAGCATCCAGAATAGTACCTGTCTATTTGCAATTGAACGGCAATGGATGTGGCATCAAATGGACATTCACGGCACCGTGCATCACATATTGTGATCTGTCGAATGGAGGTATCAGGATGATTGTGGAGATAAAATCAGGTCCTGGTTGTAAAGGGCTCATCGAGGCAGCTGACACACTGTATGAGGTAAATGAAGGTATGTGAGGAACCGAAGAAAGTGTGGAAGGTATCCCCCTTTCCTAAACGCAGAGGCATGGCTGCCTGCAGTATTCCTGAGACCCAGGAGCCTTGCAGGGTAGGGTGCGGCTGTCCCCCATTTCACCATAGCCCCCTCCGCCCAGTGATTCGCACAGCTGAGCAGTGAAGAAATCCCTCTTTTCTTGTCATCGAAACCTTGCAGAAGAAAGGCAGTACCTGAGGGGCCCAGGTTGCCCAACTGCCCTTCTGCATTTCATCAACGGGCTCAGGCACATCCTGGGAGCAGTTTTTCCAGAAGAAGTGACGGGTTTATGCCCATCTAGCCTTTCCCTTGGATGAAAGCCACCGGCCCTTCATCCCCCTGCAAACCCTGGAGGTTCACCCCGCTGCCTCTGCTTTGGGGACAGGGCGCTGCCTGGAGACACGCGGGCTCTCTGGGCCTCCCCATGTCCCTCCTCCTCAGCAGGACTCCTTAACCTGGCTTTCCACCCCCTCCATGAGGTGACGTGCCTCGCGCCTCCACCCAGGCATGCACCCTGCAACGGCCTGCACGAGCCCTGCTGTGATACACACACACCTTCACAGGGGCTCTTCCCTCTGCCTCGAATTCCTCCCCGCTCTCTTGGTCCCTCTGACATATTCTGAAGGACGCTAGGTCTAGGAGCCCCCACGACACTTCGTATTTCCCTCTAGAGTGTGTCCTCGTGGATCACCCTGTCATGCCATCATGCATGTACTTGTCCACACTCCATCTGTAATGTGAGCGAGCTCCTGGGAGGCGGGGGCTGTGCCTGCTTCATCTTGGTACCTGCAGCTTCTGTCCCGGAGTAAATGTTCAATGAGTGCCATTTCCTTATGGCTCCAGCACGATTTTCTGGGTCAGAAGGAAATGCCTTTCCCGTCCACCTCCAATACTCCAGCATCTCAAGCTAAGACCTCTTCTCCTCAGGTGCCAGGTACAGACACCCCCATCAGTCTCTTTGGTGGGCAGCCAGCGTAGCTTCACTCCTCCATCAGGGTCTGCTCAATCACAAACGGGAATTCATATGCATTCACATTTACACTTAAGTATGTTTGCATTTATCTTATCTGTCAACCCGAGGCTTGAAACCACAGTTTCATTGTCACTTTATGGAGAGACACAAAATGAATGCCCCGGAGAGGAGCTCCATCGCAATCTGAGAGTCGTAAAGGGAACGGTGTTAATAATTCTCTGGGCCTAACAATCACCCATCAGCCCTAGAATAGTGCTAGCATTTATTGGCTGTTTTACACCTGCTGGTTAGAACACTAAGAGGACACATGGAGTAACTGACTCGGCATTCACACCTGTATAAAAAAAAAATCTACCTCTTAGAGTTGTGCGCCCCTCAGTAATTACATGGCTTCTTTTTGTCTCCATTTCCTCCTGAGTAAAACGGGGACAGTTGAGGTACCTATAACATAACGATTAAACGAGTTGTTATATATTGATGTTTAGCAAGCCTCCCAAAATGTGACCTGCCCCCCATCCCCAAAGTGAGTCTGAACCTGAGGTTATTTATTAGTCCTGGCCACTGGGTTCTACTACCTCAGAGCTGCTATGCAGCTCAAACTGCCCACGGGACTGGAACTAAAACCAACAGGTGGAAGGAAGAGGAGACAGAGATTTACTCATTATAACTATGTTTTCCTAATACAGCATTTAAAGTGACAGGATGCAGCCATTTTACTTCTTCTCTGCCTCTGAGAAACTACCATTCAGGTGCAGAAGGAGGCATAGGTAAAAATATGTGCGAAAGGCTTGTTTGCAACAGTGACAGTCGGAACAAGCGACATGCTCGTCAATTTAGGAATGGCTAACTAGACTGTGGTAGATCCAACCTATAAATTACTAAGGAATAATGACAGCAATAATATAATATGACTGTCCACAGAGTACTGAGTCACTGTTCTAAGCGCTTACATGAGTCAATTCCTTTAATCCTCACCAGAGCCCTATGGATGTAGGTAGACTATACTCCCACTAAACAGAGGAGGAAACTGAGGCTAATGTGTAATAATTTAGATCACGCAAATAACAAGTGACGAAGCTGTGACCTGAATCCAGGCAGTGGCTCCAGAGTCCATCCTCTTCACCATTCCACTAATTTATTGTTGAGTTAAAAACAAAAACAAAAAGCAAGGGGCAGAAAGACACATAAAGCATGCTATTTGTGTAAAATATACACACAATACAACACTATATTGTTTCCAAATATGTACGTAAAGGCAAGAAAGTGATCTATTAAAAAATCATACCAAATTACAACACTGGTTGCCTGTGCAAAGGCAACAAAGATATAGGAACAAGGATCAGGAATGGTGACCAGAAAGGATTTCACCCTGATCTGAAGTGTCTAAAATTTGTAAGAGAATGTATTCCTGTATTATAGAAGGATTAGAAACTTACAAAATAAAAATAGCCAGAAGGAACTAGCTACTTCAGGATTAAATGAGTTTCCGAGTACGAAAAGCATTATGTAGCTTACATGCCACTGTCAAGGGAGTGTAGAGAGGGGACCCCAGCATCAGCGGACGACTGGACCAGAAGACCACCTACGTACTGGACCACCCAGCGGGTTGTCACCTCGGCAAACAAATGCAGCTTGCTCCAAATTACTCAACTTTTATCATCAAACATCTCACCCCTCTTTCCTCCCCCAGCTCTATGAAAACATCGTTTACACTTTGCCCAAATGTCGTTATAACTCCTTGTCACTTCCATCCATTCTTCTAACTCTAACTTCTATACCCACAGTAAGTAACTGGAACTGTTCTGCCAGTCTTTTCATCATGGGAAGACGACTATGCATCAACTCCTAAATCTTGTCTTCTCCATGGCACTTCTCTAGTCGTGGCCACGGTGGTGGGGAGAGTGAGAATCATGGCGGTGACGGTGGTGGTGGTAATAATGGTGGAGACGGTCAGTGATGGTGGTGGAGGTGATGCTGGTGATGATGCTGGGAGTGTTGAAGACGGTGGATGCGATGGCGGAGCTGGCAGTGGGGCTGGCGGCGGTGGTGGCAATGGGGTGGGAATGATGGAGGTGGCGGCAATGGGAAGAATTAGTGCAGGTAGCCGTGGTAGTACTTGTAATTGTGGTGGTGACGGTGATGGAGGCGATGAAGCTGGTGGAGACGGGAGTAGCGATGGTGACGATGAGCACAGGTGGCAGTGGTGGTCAGGATAATGATGACGCCGTGGTAGCAGATGGTAACATACAGTGTCGGCATTTGATGAGTGTAGAAATTAATGGCAACACAGACATGGTGGCAATGGCGTCGGGGATGAAGAAAACAGAGGTGCTGAAGTCAAACTAGGCACAAAGCAGCAAACTCCAGGGCTACCTGGTTACTGAGACTAAAGCCCCTCCCCCCTCTTTGCTGCTGCCATTTGACAGGACAAGGGTGGGTGAGGAGACGGTACCTAGAAGGACAGCTGGAGAAAAGGGTACATGGACTAGAACGAGAGCAGCCAATAGGATGGTACTTCCCAGGTTGGGTGGTCTACAGGGCCTTACTTGCTCCTTCCCAGCCACCACAGTTTGTTCCAGATCTCAGCCTTCCGTGTCTCCTCCACT